>NC_083767.1:52770463-53137963 GCF_963514075.1 Conger conger
ATGGGCCCTAATTTTGCACATTAAGAGTGAACTGAAAAATTCTAAACATTCAGGACATATGTAATGGTGGAGCTGCCCCAATATTCTTTTCAGAGCAATGGAAGTTTACTGAAAAGGGCAAATACAGCCTAGTAAATGCCCAATGCTAGGAGACAGAATTTGACATCAGAAACATTGAGAATGTATAAATACATGATAGTCACGACACTCCTGTCAGACCAGAGCAACTCAGAACAGGCCCTCAGGGAAGATTACCCAGTACCCAAAGTTCTCAATAATCAGCTCATGTTAATCTAGACACTGCACACTGCAGGCAGCTCCAAGCAGTGCTGAACAGAAGAGATCTGAACACCTTACACATACAATAAAATAATACAGAATACAGGTAAAAATGGAGTAACAATATATTTTACTCATACGTACCGCACTAAACCTGCAATAAAATATACAATTTGTACTGAAGAAAATAAAAAAGAAGACAAAAGATACACTCTGAAAAATGGTTTGCAAATGAGTGTGGTTCAGCTAGAAAGGTGCAGGGACAATTGTCATATCATGCAGGGAGTCGGAGACCTTTGTTGTCATAATGTCTTTAAAGAGGCAAAAACCCAAGCCAGCACAAGATGATTTGGTTTGTGCAAATTGTTAATTCTGAAGTTTGTTCAAACTCAGTGTGGCAGGGATGTGCGTATGTGCGTATGGTTATGCGTGTACATCACTAATATGTTTCCATGGCTAAATGGAAAGTGAACCTGCCTCATTTTGGGCAATTTGCATGTTTTATTAAGATATCTTTCATTGTACAGTATATCCATGAGTGCTTTAGCAACACACAACCACCTGTCATGCAAATAGTGCATATTTGGTTTCGTATGTGATGATATGAGAGCAATGTGAGAGAGGAAACGCGATAGGGGAAGAGAAAGATGGAAGGGACGCTACAGAGTGACAACTACAGACACACAGTCCATCTGTAGTGCTGCGTCCATTGTTCTAATCACTATGGAGACACACATAGCCAGTGAAGATCTCTCTTTCCACCACAATACAGTGTCACACAAGTGAGTGAATGGCCTCTGACTGAAGACTATGCAGCTATGAACACACACAGAAACCAAACAGCCTCCAATTTATTTGTATATGGAGACGCAGGCAGAGAAGGCCTCCCAACAGATATGGTGACACACAGCCATTGATGAGCTCTTGACAGATCGCTATGGAGACACCACACAGCCAGTGAAGAGCTCCAAACAGATTGCCACAGAGACACGCAGCCAATGAAGAGCTCCCAAAGAATCGCTATGGAGACACACGCAGTCAGGGGAAGAGCTCATCTCTGATCGCTATGGAGACACTCGCTGCTTGCCCATTTGGCTGCTGGTGGGATAGATCAGGCTTTAATACAAATTAGATGTGTTTGCAAATGGGGGAACAGTCACTTGAATGGGGGCTGATTTATTCATTATTGAGTGGAGTATCTGTGAGCGTGCCCAGTGGGTCAAGCAGCACAGCTCAATGAGTGGAGTCACCTGCAGAGAGGGTCTGAGCTAGCAGCGCCCTCCCCCCTCGCCTCTCTCCCAGCCTCCCCAGTCCCCTCTCATCCCCCACACAAACACAGAGCTCCATTTATTATGATTTAAAGGGTCACCATTTTCTCTGGCTAAGCGCCCCACGCTATTGATAATTTTATGCATAAACAAATGGCAAATTTGTGCCACATAAATATGTATTAGCAATTAATAATTTCCCTGTCTCAGAAGCTGCCAGGTGCATGCAAAATCAGTGCCGCTGAGAGCTGGTGGCTTTCAAGCGGCCCCTGCTTTCCATCCCCACACATGACTCTCTCCATCTCCTCCACACACCACTCTCATCTCCTCCACACACCACTGTCTCCATCTCCTCCACACACCACTCTCTCATCTCCTCCACACACCACTCTCATCTCTTCCACACACCACTGTCTCCATCTCGTCCACACACCACTCTCTCATCTCCTCCACACACCACTCTCATCTCCTCCACACACCACTGTCTCTATCTCCTCCACACACCACTCTCTCATCTCCTCCACACACCACTCTCTTATCTCCTCCACACAACACTCTCTCATCTCCTCCACACATGACTCCCTCCATCTCCTCCACACATGACTCTTTCCATCTCCTCCACACACCTACTCTATCTCCTACACACACCACTCACTCTCCACCATCTTTCACACATCTATCTCCACACACCACTCACCATCCACTATCTTCCACATATCTACTCCATCACCTCCACACACAACTCACTATCCACCATCTTCCACACATCGAACACTGTCACACACCACTCACTCTCCACCATCTTTCACACATCTATCTCCATACACAACTCACTCTCCACCAGCTTTCACACATCTATCTCCACACACCACTCACCATCCACTATCTTCCACATATCTACTCCATCTCCTCCACACACAACTCACTATCCACCATCTTCCACACATCGAACACTGTCACACACCACTCACTCTCCACCAACTTTCACACATCTGTCTCCTCCATAATCCCTCTTTTCCCCACATCACTCTCTCCTCGTCTACCCTACTCTACTGTGCTATTAGAGCATTATTGTTTCATTGTCATATGTTACAGGGGGATACTGTTAGTGGCATGGCTTGACAGGAACACATAGAGATTTGTTTGGACAGAGGGGATTAACACTGATAATCCAGCAGCTCTGTTTCAGAAATGTTCCTAATCACTCAGGTAATCGGCCTACTGTAATACACTAATGACAATAAAACATCTGCCTGTTCGTCTCATCTTCAACACAATAATAATAATAATACAAATGATGATTTCACCTCTGCTTATCACGGTCCAATCAATCAGAGGGATTCTAGGCTAAATATGATCCACCACTGACCTGTGCCCCCATTCCACCCCACTAAGCCCCCCTCCAAACCCCCCCAAACCCCTAAAGAGCATACTTCCTGTCTGTCTTCCAGCCTCCCAGCCAATAGCACAGCGACAGCACTCTCAATGAAAGGAACATTGTTCATGGAGGTGGTCCCTGCTGGACTCTCTACAGTTTCTAATTACAAACCCAGCCATTGTACAGCGGTAAATATTTATCTGCGAGATATAAACACCGTGCTCTGTGATTTAGCCACAAACGCCCCTTCGTCCACAGTCAGGATGTTTAGTCTTGGGTTTGGGGAATCAGTGCTGTGATCCATTTCTCCTGATCTTAGTGTCTGACTCACACTTCATTATTCCGCGGAGGTACAGAAGCACCAGGTGCACCGAGCCTGCACCGACCGCAGTCACACAGCGGCACTGCAGTTTGCCTGGATCTCTACACTCAGCGCATAGACAGAATCAAAGAGCGTCGCTCACAGAGTCAAACATTATAGCGCACGAACGAGGCTAAGAGCCACCGTACACAGGCACAGGCGTCTAAAAAGACACCTAAGAAGGACAGAAACAGAACAGCAGTTACTGTGTGTATAACATTACAGTGCGTAATCTGTGTTTTAGCTCTGTGCAAAGTGTAACGGGCTAATCATGTGTGCTGAACGTGAAGCACCAGTTGGCATGCAGTTTGTTCAGGTGATTAATCCGTGTGACAATATAGCGCACTTTGTCTTTGTAGTCAGTGTAACAGTAGTACATCTGCGTGCTGAATGTGTACAGCAGCAGTTAATCTCTGAGAAAGAGAGGGCTTTTCGCTACGCTTTGTGTCCCTGTGAATGTGCCATTATCTCACTATCTGTTGCCCTCCGTAAGCGAAGTCAGAGTGCTCTTTGTCTCACCCTCCTTCTCTCGCCTTGTACTTCCTCCTCCTGGAGTACTCTGATAGCTGAAGTTCATCAGTCCAGCTAGTTCCAATGTCATGCTCATTGTGACCTGACCGGTCAATGTAATGGGGTAGAACCATCCCCGGTTGTCATTGTTACTCAAAAATGAGTAGTCATACGCAGGGTATTAATCTTGTGTATATTGTGAAGGTGGGTATTCACAAGCACAAGTTCTGAGTTCAAACATGGAGTGTTAATGCACCACATTACAAACTTATGGAGACATAGAGCATAGAGATAAGTTGCATATGAATTTGTACAAATCTAGTTAGTAAGAAGACAAACCGTGATAATGTGGTATCAACAAGGAGGAAGGAAGAGTCGCCATATCATGCCCTGTCCTCAGGCTCCAACACACTGCTCTGTCACAGGCTTGTGTCTGTTTGCCACATGATGATGTCAAGTCTATATCGGGACAGATATTAAAGATCTCCATTGTTTGAACAGAACACACTGTGTCTATCACACACAGACACACACAGATAAAGAGAGAAAGAGATCAAGAGATAGAGAGAACGAGAGAAGAACAGCAAAAAAGTTGTGACACTATGACTCCTCAGGTCTCAATTATGTGTGTTTCTCAAGCTCCTGGTTCTTACTGCGGGCATTTTCTCATCTCCTAGTGAAGCCTTCAAGAGAAGGGGAAAGGCCAGATACTACACACAACCAAGGTTACACAGAGTTGTTGAGAGTTGAATCAATTGACTGAAGGAGAGTAGCATGTACACAAAGTTAAGAGCTAAATCTCATCAGCCTGGAAAGATAGGTGGAAACAGAAAGATAGGTAGAAATAGAAAGAGACCAAGTTGTAAACAGAGAACTAGAGGTTGGGATGGAGACGGGGTCCACCGTCTCTAAGCATATCTGACAGCCAGACAAGCTGACATAATGGAGTAACACACAGGGTTTCCAGGGTATCTCAGAAGTTCTGAGTCTTTCTGAAACTAAATAGTTCCAATATAGTCTCATTTGAATACAAAAACGTCACTTAGAAGCTTTCTAACACATTGCATATTTGGATTTCAGATGGGTTGTTTGGTAATGGCTTCCTTGTCGCCACAGCCATGCAGGCCTGTTTTTACAGGCCACAAGCAGCAAGACACAATTTTCCGATATTCTGAACATACAATAATATCTATTTTACTTAACATTTAAAATTAACATTAATTGATAAACCAAGTGCCTTACTGGTAGATAACAGACATACACCACCCTTTTATCACAGCATCCTACACAATCCTGTGTTCTGTAGACACATACACATAAATAAGATGACTCAGTAGTTTTTTCCTTGTAAAGCTACCAATATTTTTTGGAAAGAAAACAATTACTTGTTAAAATCAAACCAGTTTCTTTGAACAATTGCATTAATATTATCATCTTTATCAAGGGTGTCAATAATTCTAGACATGCCTGTATTATGTAGCAATATTTGTAATTTGTGAGAAATATTGCATGCCTATACAAGCCTATATGCCTGTGCACTGGTTAGATGTAATACTACTAATACTATTACACCTACCCAAAAACAAAATATATATATATAATAAAATAATGTATATAAGAAACAAATGTGTTCACAGACAGACAGACAGATAGATAGATAGATAGATAGATAGATAGATAGATAGATAGATAGATAGATAGATAGATAGATAGTGTATATGGTTTTCCTACAGGTGCTTGGTAAGGCGCCAGAGAAAGTTTGTTATATTTGTTGCATCTGTTCTTTTTTATTCATGTTGTTTTCTTCCTTCTCCTGTAAATTAATCTCCAGTACTCAGACACCTACACCACAGACGGGACTGCGTTCCAACGCAGCCGAAGCCCCTGGTCTTACTGGAGTACAAAATACCAGAAACGAAAGAAAACAAGAGGAACAAAAACATTCTTGGAATGCGAGTATGTTTTCTGCTCGCTGGGAAACTGCACAAAGGCAACGTTTGTAGAGAAATTAAGTGGCAGATGTTTCTGCTAACATCTTAATAAGATAAAAGGTTGCAAATGACTCTTTTGGGATAAAATAAAATTAAAATCGAAAATAAAAAGTGTACCGGACTGACCTGCTTCTTCCCTACAATAAATGCAGTAAATACAATAAAATCTGCCTCTGATTAACATACAGACATGCTACAGTTTTACAAACAACAGAGCTTCAGTCGCCTAAAAATAGGCAGAAACATTTGGTTCTTCATGAAATCAGAGGACAAACTAAATGTAACTCAATGCAGTGGAGAACAGAGATGATGCATATGGCTGTACTGGGACATACACAGTCCATCACTAAATTAATTTAAGGAACTGGTCACGACCACAAGTCTAAACTATAACACAACCTGGTCATGTGGCATACTGTACTGCACCTAGAATTGCTCATATTATCACTGTGTACTGCAGTTAAATAGAGTAGTGTACAGAACACATCAATATAAACCATAGAGCATTGTTTGCTCTAAGTGTGATGAGTCACTTCAGCAAATTGCATTAAAATGCACAACAAAAATGTGCAGACAAACAAACCTCTGTAGAAGTCGTAAAACACGTATAAATAGCACAGTCTTGCCCAATCACTAGTGTGTTTGATTCAGAGCAGAGCCAGGTTACTGAGTGGTGCAGACACAGGCTTTCAGCCAACTGTACAGTTTCTGGACAGATTCAGGTTTTTTAAAATGGAGGACAGTGACAGAAAAACGGCATATGGCAAGGGGGAAGAAATAAAATAAAATAAAATTCAACTTTATTGGAATATGACTTTTTATAGAGACACTGTCACAAAGATGCTTTACAGTGGAATTGTGTTAAAAGAAAAAACAGGCCTTAACCCCGCAAAAAGTGAGCAATTAAGGTAAAAAAGCACTCAAACAGTGGTGAGAAAACAATGGGAAGAACTTTTAGGTTGAATCCGGCTATATAGGGGGAGCCCATCCTCCGCTGGCTGGTCCAGTGTAATAGTTAAGATAGAATGAATGGTAAGTGAAAGGTAATGAGGGATCTAACAGAGCAAACTATAAAATGGGTTGGGCAGGTTACAGTCAGCAGTAGTTAAATTAGGTGGTAAAACAGGCAGTTGAAGCAGACAGATGTGCAGTAATATGCAATTCAGAGGGGTATGGTGCTTTATCGAGACCTCCAGGTTGCAGAGCATACGTATGCTTTGGAAGTGCCTTACATGATAAACCTGGACACTGATCTCTGACACCGATACTGCTCACTCTTAACCACCCCCCCCATCCTATCTCTCTCTCTATCTCTCTATCTCTCTCTCATGGTTTAGGGACAACCTCGTTTGCATCTGCTTTCTCATAAATGATAAGAGCATTCACAGTGATACGGAAATAGGCACACAGTGACTGTTAGGCAGTTCTGTATCACACATAAGAGATATATACACAATAAAATCTGAGTCAATCACCCTCCCTTCTCCCTCTGTCTCTCTTTCACACAGACGCACACAAATGCTTGCACATTCACTCTCTAATTCTGAATACCAGACCTCTTCAAACAGTCACTATGCTGCCTGTAATAACAGAATTACCATCAGGGCACACTAGAGTGTTTAAATACTGGAGCAATTCAATAATATTATTTCAATATCATTCACGGCAGTGGAGAGGAGAGTACTACTCTTTAAAACCAGCTCATGCAAACAGGTCTTATCCCTTGAAACTAGATCAAATGACACTGAATAGCCTGTTTCACCCGCCTATTTCAGTAGCATGCAAGCCATTTAAAGTAGTGGGCAAAAAACCTTTTACAATTAATATGTAAAAAGCAAACCAGACCACTATATGGTACAATGTTAAACATTTCTTTTAGATTTAGATGACTTTTTGTTTTAATTCTTTACAGTTGTCAGTTAGTACTTTGTAACTCCTCCTTGGGCAACTATAACAGCTTGCAAACACTTCCTGTAGCCAGCTAAGAGTCCTTCCATTCTCGCTTTTGGAATTTTCCCCATTCTTCCTGGCAGAGCTAGCTCAGAAATATTCTTCGACCTCCTTGCATGTAAAGCATGTTTGCGATCTCTCAACAGATTGTCAATATCCAAGTCCGGGGACTGTGTTGGCCATTCCAAAACCTTCATCCGTCTTTCCTGGAGGTACTTCATGGTTGATTTTGAGGTATGCTTTGGATCATTGTCTTGCTGGAATACGCAACATTAGCATTGAACATTAGCCTCTAGAATTTCTTGATATTTGGTGGAATCTATTCTTCCTTCCACTTGCACAATGATTCTGGTTCCCCAAGCAGCCAAACAACCCTAAAGCATAATGCATCCACCTCCATGCTTCACACTTGGCAAGGTGTTCTCTCTACAAAGGCTTCACCTTTTTTTCTCCAAACATAACTTCTTTCGTGGTGGCCAAAATTTAGTTTTGGTTTTTGTCAGTCCAAAGCACATTGTTTCAAAAGGCTTCAGGCTTCTCACTGTTTCTTTTGCATACTTCAGACACCATTAGGAACAATATCATTCTTTCTGGCAACACTGCCATGTAGGTCCTTGTTGTTAAAAGTATGTTGTGTTGTCCTGTGAACAGCGAGACCTGTGTTTGCTACTTTTTTTTGCAGTTCTCTTGCAGTGATGTGTGGGTTCTTCTAAGCATTTCTCACCAGGTCTCGGGCCATTCTATCTGAAATATTTCTTGGACTTTCAGACCTTGCCTTGACTTCAACTATTCATCTTCCATTTTCTAACAATGTTTCTGACAGTGCAAATAGGTCATTTCAAACATTCAGATAACATTCTCCTTTGTAGAAATTAACCATCTTCATTTAGAAATCCTTGAACAACTGTTTAGAGGATCCCATGGTTGTTAACACCAGCCACTGCAGTTGGATACTTTAGAAGGCATGGAGTTACTTATAAAATAAAAAAAAGAGTTACTTAAATAAAACGATCAGCCCTGGAATTATATTCACCTAACCTATTGAAGCCACCTGGGTCTGGGCCTTAATCATCTAGTCATCAGTAATCGTCTTTTAAAAAAGTAACAGGCCTCTTTTCCTTTTTATATCATTTATAAACAGTGATGTTTCATGTTTATCTCTGTATCATTTAGAGTTCAGGTTTGCTTTTGATTACATACAGATTAATTGTAACTGACATTTAAACCAGGGGTGTCCACATCTTTTCACCCACTGTGCTATGGGGATAGCAGTAAAAGCAGTAAACTCAAAGCATTGCATGACTGGCTCACAAGGTTTAGGATGCTTTCATTACAGCACTTGTACAATAAATGTCACAGAGAGTATAAGGGGGAATGGCATGCTCTAAGACAGAGATGGAAAGAAATACATCTATGGCATTCTCAAGATTTGCCATTGATGAGTTACCTAGCTTGTTAACATGAGGAAAATACACAAAATACACCATGTCGCTATACACCATGTCTCTTGGTTCTGTTATCTCTTCCCACGGCTTTTCTTATCACTCCTACGCTGATGACACCCAACTCTTCATTTCCTTCCCCCCTGACACCCAAATCACCACACGGATCTCTGCCTGCTTGGCTGATATCTCTGCGTGGATGACTTCCCATCACCTGAAGCTCAACCTTGCCAAAACTGAGCTTCTCTACATCCCTGCTAAGTCCTCTCCGTCAATCGACCTCTCATTGACTGTAGAGGACTTTGTAGTTTCCTCCTCCCGTACGGCAAAGAATCTTGGGGTGACTCTTGATAACTGCCTCACCCTGGCTCCACAAGTATCCTCCACTGCCAGAACCTGCAGGTTCTTTCTGTATAATATACGCCGTATCCGTCATCTCCTGACTGAGAAAGCCACCCAGCTCCTAGTCCAGGCGCTCGTCATTTCCCGCCTGGATTACTGCAACTCCCTCCTAGCCGGTCTCCCAGCGTGTGCCATCAAGCCCCTCCAGCTGGTCCAGAATGCTGCAGCCCGCCTGATCACCAATCAGCCCAGGTCGGCTCATGTCACCCCGCTTCTCATTGGCCTCCACTGGCTTCCCATTGCCGCATGCATCCGTTTCAAGGCCCTAGTGTTGGCATTTCAGGCTGCTAAGGGGACTGCCCCACCTTACATACAATCCCTGATCACTCCCTACTCCCCAGCTAGACCACTCCGGTCTGCCAGCTCTGGTCGCCTTACGGTTCCCTCTCTACGTGCACCTGGCGGTCGAGCTGCACGTTCACGCCTGTTTTCCGTTCTGGTTCCTCAGTGGTGGAATGACCTGCCTACCACTGTCAGAACAGCAGAATCCCTCCCCCTATTTCGACGCAGACTCAAAACCCACCTTTTCAAACTCTACCATAGTCCTCCCACCTGACTTCCCCTGCCCCTCCTTTCTGATATCCCGATCCTTGTCTAACCCCCCCCAAAAAAATAAATAAAAATAAATAAAGAAAAAAATAAAAAACTTCTGATGACAACTATGTTTAGAACAGCATTTCCTGTGTATTTTGCTAGTTTCTGGATGTGATGCTCTGACTTATGGTAGAACCTATGCACTTGTAAGTCGCTTTGGATTAAAAGCGTCTGCCAAATGACTAAAATGTAAATGTAATGTAATGAAAAAAACAGCTAGTTTCACACTCATTGGTACCTCTGATAAGTTCAAGAGAATACGTATGAAAGTTTGATTTAATATATGGAAATAATAAAGAACATTGCTTTGCCTAATCTGAAAAGGCAAAGCATTTACAACTTTCCTTCTATTTTCTTGTTGATAGAAATGTGTTTCTGGAGGCCAGATTCATTTCTGAGAATGGTGCATACAAGCTATTTCCTATACAAATCTATGGCCCAATTGAATAGTCTTGCCATAAAGTTTTCAACCATCACAGCCGGGCCCTATGTAACAAGGCCAAGCTGCAATACCAAAAAAGTTGAGGTTATTAAAATGTTGGGAGGAACGTATTGCCTATTTGAGTGGGGTAGAGTATTCACAGATTTTTAAGTTAAACATTTAATTACATGATAATGACTTCTATTTTTTTTTAAGTTCAAGCAAGTTCAGGCAATGCAATTAGTGGAATTCATCTTTCACAGTGAAGAAGCAGGAATAAAAAGCTAGCAAAACAAACCTAGTTAAAGGGCATAATTGAGGAAAAAATAATCATTTGCCTTTTGAGAACATGCTGTTTTAGCGTAGTGTAGCACTGTAAATCGGTAATGTTGAACAGTAGGCTACATATTGCCAGTGTTTCTCTTTCACCCTTTCATTTTTGCTTTTTTTTCAGTCTCTTCCTCCTCTTCCCCTGTTTTTTCGCCATCTTTTGTTGTATTATACATATGCAGCATGCAGCTACAGTAATTGGGTAATGTAGTTTCAGTGAGCCTAGACTGCCTGTATACTTACAAAGGAGACATTAATACTGGCACTTTCAAAGCTAGGATGGGCTGCAGGTTCTATATTGGGGGGGGGCATTATGCAGCTTCCCAGTATAATGGTGCATACACTGGAGCAGTTTCCATTACAGTTTGGGGTGGAGGCTGTGGAATTAATGAAGGCCAGCTCAGAGGGGGGAAAGTGTATCAAGTTTATAGGACTGAGCAGAATGGGCATGTCAATGGGCCTTTGTCCCAGCCCTGCCCAGCTGTGAGATGGGAACCTGAAAGTACATTTTCCTCAGAGAATTCCCAGCTGTTTTGAAAAGCGCACCTCCGAACGGGCGCTGACGTCAGCGCGGGTGAATGCCCACTTTATTTCCAGTGTTTCCGCTCCCTCTCCCGCTCCGGCTCCCTGACTGGGTGGAGGGAGGGAGCACAAGGGCCGGCTGTCCGCCCGCACACACCCCACAGCGGGAAAGCACACAATCGCCTCTCCATGTGATTTCAGCAAATAATGACATTTCAAAAAAAGCCCGAAATTAGTCAATAATCTAGAAATGAAGTTAAACAATTTCATAATTACAGTGCATTAAATCGTTAGCTTACAGTGCCGTGCAAACATTCGACTCGGCTCGAAAAGGCGGCTCGCGGCTGCGCTCTTTTTTTGAGAGAGAATGGCGGTCGTTGGTAACTGGCTGAATTGCTGGCAGAACACAGAGACCAGTGACCATTTTGGGAGGGAACGAGGAGGGGGCACTGAACTCCGTGAACCTGCGTTTCAATAGTGGAACCTACAGTATGCGTTCTCTGAAGTGAAATAACTAGTAAAATTATTAGGAGAAAGAGTCATTTGTCATTCATTTAAAAATATATACTATACACGTACACAGGAAGCATTGTTTTGACTGAGCACACAAAACACACACAGTGTACTGGGTCAGCACTAGGTGTGTGATATACTTGGTCCATTTACTTGGACCTTTAAAACCTTTAAACCCTGCTCACCAGGTAATAGCCTGGTCCTTGTTGCATTCCTAACCTGACAGCGATAAGGCAATAGCACGTGCAGAGACAACAAACAGGTTGCGACTCCACTTGTCATTGTATATGCCCCCCCCCCATCCCCCCATCCCCCATGCCTTTTAATTCCATCTCCACAGTCACAAACACTCGTTAAACCAGATTAATTCCACAAGAGGATTACGCTCTATGGTAAATAATAAAAGGAACAGAGATGGAAAAATGACATAAAGGGATTAATGGTTTCTGTTTGACTCCAGAAATAGCAGGCTAATCCAGGTGTAAGTCATGTAGAGAAGTGATCAGTGATCTGGTGCAAAGCTTTTGTTCCAGTCTCTCTCAGACAAATGCATTCCCATCTGTGGGCTGGTGGGGGCGCTGTGTTTCTGTTATGAAACCGTGTAGCTATCTCTCGTAACACAGAGGTTCTACAGCAGTGACCCTAATACATCGATCTTTACGGGCAGCTTTTACAGTGGTACTGACCCCCTAAGTAACAGAAAGCAAAAAGAAACACAGACAAATGCTATTCTAAAAGGCATGTAATGCGTGTATTTTTTGGTGCTGTCAGGCCAAGAATTCTGGCGGACCATCATTTAATTATATTGTTAACTGTTTACTGCTTATTTCAATGTAACACTTGTGCCCATGGGTATAAATAAAACAATGCGACTCATAGTTCCTATGGTAATGTGGCAAGCAAACTTTGAGCTATTTTCTACTGTGGCAGTGCTGTGGTTGAGACAAAATGGTTGATTAGGAGAAGTCATGGGTTTCCTGTGGGTTTCAGAAGAATGGATCTTAGTAAATAACCAAAGGCTTCACAGTCTTCTTTCTGAGAAGAAGTTCACGTAGCCCCCCCCCCCCCCCCCTCCCGTGAGTGGTGGAGTTTAGCTATCTCTTTGGTCACGGGCAGACTTTACACAGAGGAAATCATCTGGATTAGCGCTTTACAGACTCCTGCCTGTGTTGAAGAGTTCATAGTAATCAGTCAGTAAAATTGAACCAAGAAATTTTAAAAAATGGAAAGTGTCAGTGCATCTCCATGGTAACTGACAGAAACTATTACCTTGCATTCACAACATAGTGGCCATGATCTCTGTCCACACACTCACCTCACAACACACACAGACACACACACACACAAACTCTTTACTGCACAAAATAAAGGAGAAAACTCACTCAACATGAACACAATGAACCCTCAATCAGTCCAGTAAAATCTAATTGAGATCTACAGTACAACAGCAGGCTGACTTCCCCAAACCACACAGCACAGCCACTTGGCATCAAGAGTCCTCTGCCTTTATCAGCTCATCCTCGAGTGGTCGAAGGCTCTGTCCAGGCAGAAATAATCAAATAAAGAGTCACGTCACACATGCTTTTATCAACTCGTCCTGGGGTGACTGAGGGACTGCACTGCTCAGGCAGAAATAATCAAATAAAGAGTGGCCTTTCACACTAATAAAAAGCTTCCTGTCACAGACGGGTACACTTTTAATCACTCCTCTCACTGTGACTCACAGAGCTCTGGGTCCTGCTGCTGCAAACACTAGGCTGGAACCTAGTAGTGGACTTGACTTCACCCATACTAACCGCAGAAACACAATACAATCTCACACCCAACACACACACACATGCAAACACACACACACCCAAACACGCACACACAAACACATACACACGCATGCATGCAAGTACACAAGCATGAGCATGGATAATCATATACTGGCATGTACTTACAAGCACATACATGCACAGTCATGTTCATATGTGCAGGTACTCTTCCACACGCATGCATATGCACACGTGTACACGCGCAGACACACGCACTCGCCCATCAGCACACACAGAGGCGGCCAGCCTCTCTATCTGCTGCAGAAATTCAATGGCAACTAATCATTACCATTTCATGTTTTGAAAACTGTTTTCAAACAAGCAATCAAAGTCCTTCTCCATAATTAGCAGAAACAGCCGTCCTTTTGTCCCACTCACATAAATCAGATCCCTTTCCCCTCGGAACAAAACCTGTCTGCAGTGTTTATTGTGCGGCAGAGACAGGCCTGACTGGAACACACTCGCACAAACCTTCTGAAGCAGAAAACACACACACACGCGCGCGCACACACACACGCACACACACACAACAGCTTGTCAGTAACCAAACGCCTCTAATGTTTCTGTCATCTGCCAGCAGTTTAACAGGAGCAGAGCGTTCGGCCCCCACACTTCTCCTTCCAGCCATTCCCAGAGAAGGAGAATCGCAGAGGAGAAATCTGCTCTTCCTCTCCAGAGAGTGGCAGATTCCAGCCGGTTAAGGTCCGTGCTAAATAGCTACAGCTTGTCCACGCCGTCCCAGACCTACCCAGTGTGGGGAGGCGCACAGTAATAATAATTAATTCTGTGATACCCTGGCTGGAAGGGCCCTGATTGGACGGGGTCTTGAAGATGGCGTTTATGTTGAAGGGCCCTGTTGAATCGGAGCACGCCACATTAAACCGATGTTGCTGTCAGGTCGCGTTACATCACCTCTTTAGCAGGGAGGGCAATTGGAACAGACAAGCAAGCAGTGGGATGAAATATTTAACTGTTTGCATTTAAAGGCACAAAACTGCCTGTGCTTGGGCTAACTAGCGAGTGGCACGCTAAACTCGCACCACCTGCGGGGGGGGCGGGGGGGGGGGGGGGGAGCACCCCGCCTCCTGTCTCACGTCAGCGTGGATGTGTTAGCTCGCTTTTTCACCCGCGAACGCGCTCTTGTTCCTGCGAACGGGCAACAGTTTCTCTCTGATCCGTGTGCTGCTCTCATGCTGGTCTTTTCAGAATGTTTTATTTCACATCTTCAGCTCTAATAATTAATGTGATCTAATCCCTGGTGTGTCGTGGTGGAGGGGGTGGGTATGGGGTGACAGGGATGGCCCTCTTCCACTGACACGCTCACGACTTCAAACTGACTAATGTCTGCACCATGAGGTCAATATGCGGGCTAAGTGGTGACACCACTGCTTTTTTGTATGGTTTGG
The DNA here is from genome assembly GCF_963514075.1 of Conger conger. Lineage (NCBI taxonomy): Eukaryota > Metazoa > Chordata > Actinopteri > Anguilliformes > Congridae > Conger > Conger conger. Next base: position 52,785,648 of record NC_083767.1, read on the forward strand.
GTGGGACCTGGGTGGTTCATGAATACTGATGTCACAGTGACCTGGGCAGGGCCCGAATGTTTTGTGTCAATGATGTTCCAGTGACCTGGGCAGGATATTGTTGGGGCCTGTGTATACTGATGTCACAGTGGTATGGGTGGGGCCTGGGTGTTTTATGTATACTGATGTCACAGCGTTATGGGTGGGGCCTGGGCGTTCTATGTATACTGATGTCACAGTGGAATGGGCGGGGTCTGGGCATTCTGTGTTGATGTCACAGTACTCCTGTCAAGACAGCTCCCCTCCACTCCCTTTGACCTTCAGGTCTCCTCTCTGTGGCAACAGTGAAGCTTAATCAATAGAGTGGAAGAGACATTTCACACTAAATCAAATTATATGGAAATGAAGGCAAATAGGAGGTCTGCACTAAGTGCTGTTCAGATTAACACAGGTCATCGGCACAGCAGTGCCTACCCACAATCCCTGGCATGCTGGTCTTTGCACCCGGGGTAGGTGAAAAACCTGCTATGCGCACAATGCCAGCTGAATCTCCTCCTGCGTTCAATCACATCTCCTCTTCCTCTTTATCAGTCCCTCTCTCCTCTTTGCTTATGTCTCATTTATCAGAGCGAATGTGCAGAACGGAGCCCTTCCAGATCGATGGGCTGCTGCTCGCAGTGAAGCTGAAGGTGGGGGGCGTGAACAGCTGGTTTTTGTTCACTTGAACATATGCGCACAGGGGGGAAAGGGTGACGTTTTCTACAGCACAAACCTAAACAGATTTGTCCTCAAAACTTGTACCACCTTGATGGTGGGGACAGCTGAGGAGAGGTAAATAATATTCATTTTCATAAATGCAAATGGCCCATCAGTTAACACAAAGCATCATTTCTGGGGGGGTTAATGAGTAAATGATTGATCAGGATGATGAACCATGTCAGGCATTAAGTAGGGTAATCCCACTCATACAGCACCAAAAGTGGCTGATCTATCAGCTCACAATGTGTGAAAACTGTACACCTAAGTGCTCTTTCTCTCTCTCTCTCTCTCTCTCTCTCTTTGTACACATGAACACACACTTAGGCACACACACACACATACAACACAGCATATGTACACACACATACACACACCGCACACACAATACTGGAGTTAAAGACCTGGATGTTCATTGTGGTAATAGGGTAGCAGGGGTGGGGTGTTGGTTACACCCTGCTGCACTTCAATGTTCTTCCACAGAAAAAGCCCTTTTCCAGTGCCGTTGACATTACCATAGCATGTACATTAATTCATCAACTCCCAGAGCGCCACACATCACCCCAGCTCTAATTAAGGTTGCAGGGTCAGGGCCAACCTGAGGAATAAATCACCAGGGTTACGCACACAGGGAGTGATGACAGCAGGGATACGCCGCAAAACAAGCCTGTTCGCAGACAATAGGGCGCAGCCAGATTCCTGCTCGAGCCAAAATGGATGGCCTGTTTCAGCTTACTCAATGCTGAGTCAACACTGGCACGAGCTCGGAGAGTGAGCAGGTATCACTATGAATGAATACTCCTTTAAAAAACCTTTTTACGTTATTACATTTCCTTGATTGATTTTACATGGCACATATTATTGTGAAATATTGTGAAAATAACAAAATGTAATGCTTTCACAGAGTCGAGGTGTCTCCGTTTGATTGATATGCAGTAACAGCACATTACAAAGGAGCTGAGCTAAAACACTAAAGGGAGAGTAGTCATCAAATATAAAATATTTCTCTCTCTAATTAATGCCCCTTATTCATTCAGAATAATCATTTATTCATTTTGAAATGTATTCAAAGCCAGCACAATGCTTTTATGAACTAAATTGCAGAAGTTGTAAAGAGGGGTAGGAGTTGCAGCTTGCATGTGTGATACCACAAGGCTGGCCTTTAAAAACAGACCACTGAGTGAGAGATGATTTTTACTAGATGAAAAGATAACAAGCATAACAAAAATAGTAACAATGAAAATAATAATTTTATTTGGAAAAAGTTATCCAAGTAAGTCCAAACATAAATTTTTCTCCAATAAAATTAATTAGTTGGACTTAAAGTAGGACTTCTAAGTGCCTGAGTTTCATCTTGTTTATTATACAGTGCTACAGGTTCAACGGAGACAGCAGTGCGCTAAACTTCCTGCATATCATCAAATAGGAAATAGCATTATTTGTTGCGCAGTCTTTAAAGGCAACAGGTGTTTTTGGTAGGAATATAATGATACATTTGTTGTGTACTCTACAGAGTGCTGCAGCACAAAGAGGCTTTCAGGCAGTGTAGGCACCTTTCCTGTCTCCAGAATATTTTGTGGTGTGTTGTTGACCTTTCCTGGATCGCAATGTACACCCACATTCTTATTAGAGGGCAATGAGGCCTCCCCATGAATAAACAATGCTAACAGTGCTGTAAAGATAGCCGAATGATACTATCGCATTATAGGCAGATCATTTTAATTACATAGCCTAATGTTAATGAACAATGGCTGATAGAAAGCTTCTCTGGTTTTAAATACTGCTTTAATGTTACACTCCAACGGCAGTAACAATTTTGAGTTAATTGTAATGTGTCTTATATCAAGTTTTCCCTAGTTTTTCTAACGATAATTATTTTAGCTTTAAATGGCTTCACCACAACTCCAGACTCACAGAAATCTTTTCACAGTTACTGATTGAAGTGTTTGTATAAATACTATGACTTTACTTTGGCGACACAAGATGCAGTTTGCATTTACATTTTTAAGTTAAGGGAGGAAAGGGTAGCATTTCGTATAGCATAATTCAAACCTAAATTAATGTTATTTTACCACAGATTTGTCCTCAATATTTATACCACCTGGATGGTTGGGAAGGTTGAAGAGTAAATAATATGCATTTTCATAAATGCAAATGGCCCATCAGTTATAACAGAGCATCATTTCTGGGGGGTTAATGAGTGAATGATGATGAACAATGACAGGCATTAAGGAGGGTGATCCCAATCATACAGTAACAAAGTGGCTGATCTATCAGTTCATAATGTGTGAAACTGTACACCTGTCTCTTTCTCTCTCTCGCTCTCTTTCACTCTCAATCCCTCTCCATCCCAGATATCACCCAGCCTGACTTCCAACTGCAGGACACACTGTGATCTCTTCTGCCAGTAAATGCTGACCACAGAACAAAGAGCAACCCCCCCCCCCCCCTTACACACACACGCACGAACACACTGACTGCTGCTGACCACAGGACCAGAGGACAGGCAGCTCACTGAGGAGGTGGGGAGGGCTAATAATAAACACAACAAAAGGACTGGGGATGGCGAGACAGCCAAAGTAAGAACATTCATTAAAACCCATCAGATTGTCTTCCTGTCCGATCATCCAGCATCAAAACCATCCGCAATCTAGAGGGGAACTACAAAGTGCATCCCGGGGCCGACAGAAGGGGGTTTTGATCAGACTAATTAACAGCCATTTTGTTTTAAACAAACAGACACAACTCTAATTGGCTCTTTTCCATAAGAAAGGGGAGATGTTGAAAGTAAAAGCACGCACAGGGAAGATCAGAGAGAGGCTCTCAAACAGGAGCGCACTCAGTGTGAACACAGTCTGGTGATGACTGAACACTCCTGGAGCCACCACACACACAGCAGGCACGGACACCTTATATTCACTGCATACACACACACACACACACACACACACACACACAGATACACACACACACACACAACAGGCATGGAGACCTCATATTCACTGCATACACACACACACACACACACACAGATACACACACACACACCACACACACACACACAGATACACACACACACACACACACACACACACATACACACACAACAGGCATGAAGACCTCATATTCACTGCATGCACGCGCGCACACACAAATGCATACAGATACACAGAAACACTGTACACACACATATGCATACATGCATACACACACTTACACACACTACAGACAGAATATTGTTCACATAATAACCATACTAGTAACAGTGTGAAATGCAATAGTTTGAATATTTGGTATGCTTCATTGTGCAGCTGCTGTTATCAATTGACAGAAAATATGCACTATCCAGGGTCTCTTCACTTTGACCAAACCGAAGAGGAAAAGTATTTCTTTCTGAGAGTAAAAAACAGCTTGAGTGCATCTGAACAATGCTTTCAATAAAATAAGAAGAAACATGTTGAGGAATTCCAGCTTTTCGCTGCTGGATCAGAGAGCTGATCTTCTGCCGGCTCTGGAAGGGAGGGGGAAGGTGATTCTGACAGGCGGAGTGCTGCTAATCTCTAAGTGCCCTCTTCCTGTTTTTCATACAGCCTTCTACAGAGGCCTGCCACAGGAGACCCGGACGCATCGCCCCCCCCCCCCAGCCCGCACCCCAGGGCCCGCTGAAGTTTGACTGAAGCGTGGTGGTAAAATTCTCCCTCTCTTCCGCTGGGTCTCGGGCGACACACGTGTTAAAAGCGGACACCAGGCTGCTTAAGGAAGTGTCAGAAGTGCTGTTTCTAAAAAGGGTGGCAGACAAGGTCAAGGGAGTCCCAACCTTTTCATGTCTGCGGGCCCAGACTCACTCTGATTCTCTGTATTATACTCTGGCAGGATTTTCAGGCTGCCTTTAAACAGCACAATAATCTATTAAAGAGCTGGTTAGTAAACTGGTTTGCAAATATGTTACCTTTGCACCTAAGCCATACAGCACTGTAGGGAGTCAGTCAAAGCCCTAGTCTAGGCCTGAATAGGGACAATGCTTGAAACTAGTGTAGGTATGTGCAGTGTTAATGCAGGTTCTAGACATGCTGTCCAGCAAAACACAATGAGCAACTCAAATACAGGATCTAAAATGTGTTCAATCAAGTTTGGTCAGCTGACAATACAAAAAATTACTTATTTAGTATGTTAGTTCATATTTCATATTTAATAACATCAGCTGTTTCAAAGGATTGTGTTTTGAATAAAACCTTGGGGTAAATCATACAATAATACCTTTTGCTGTGATGAAATGTCATTTTTTCATTATGAATGTTACCATGGATAATGGTAGTAGTGTACGACTTATCAGTAGAACATATACTGTAAGTAATGAACATGGTTTAGATGCAAGAAGCAGTGAATCAATTAAAGCTAACTGGCACAATTAACTGCTGTAACAGCTTCTGCTGTCGTGTCATTTTTTGCTCCAAAAATATAAAATAATTGACTATAATCCAATATAAATGTGACATAATATTGAAAATAAAGTAAGATTACAGTGAAAATGTAAAGTTTTTGTTTGGCACTGACTGTGAACATGCAGTTTGTCTGGTACCATAAATGAACACGTAGGAGGAAATGACGCTATGTTGGAGTGGTTTCAAATGAGCAAACAGTAACATACTGCCTGTGCTTTGGCTTTTCATATCATATCTGTTGCCATTAAAACATGACAACTGGGCCACCGAAAGACAAGCAGCCAGTTTTGAGGACTGTAGCCCAATATTAACTGGCTTGTGGATTTTCATGGATCCTTCCCATGAACCCCAGGCCAGTTACTGCTTGTCAAGGTGGTGTCAGTGATCTTCCTCTGAATGATAACATTCAGCTCACTGCAGCCTTCAGTGAGCCATCTGCCCAACATCTTCACAACATGTTTGCAAAAATGGCTCCAACACGCACATGTACATGAGCAGGCACACACACACATACACACACACACACACACAAATACACTCAGGCACAAACACACATAGACACACAGACACACAAAGACATAAACAAAGGAACAGCAGGAAAACAGAACAGAATAAAGCAGGTGAGTTGAATGGTCCTTGGGAATGACACTAACATTCAAATGTTTTCCTTTGTTTCCATCACACCGAAGAACAAAATGACAAAATTGCAAAAAAGCTAAAACAAATCAAAACACGGGCACACAATACATTACACTGCACTCGGCTCTAGTGAATGAAACGGAATACAAATAGTCCATTATTTATATGATCATAATACAAGGACTGATTCAATTCAAATAGTAACAACGATATTAGACACACATACAGAGAATACAGTGGGATGCCTAAAGACAAAATGATCTAAAATCCAATCTGCTCAATAGACTGCAGACGTCATTATGTGCAGAGTTATGCGGGATTGAAAGACAATGAGCAGCTCATGACAAAGAGAATGGCTCTTGTGTTAGGTCTGAGGCATTGAGTCTGCCCATGAGGGGTAGCGCTGAGGATGCAATCACTGCACTACACCAGGTAAACGCAGACGGATATTCAAAGGAGGCGTAGGAAAAGGCTGCCATTGTTCTGCAGCACAGAAAACGCAGGACATCTGCAGCTCATATGGGATTTAGCCACATTTAGCCCAACTGTCCTTCAAAGCATTTATCTTTACAATCGGTCTTAGAAAGATAGTTCACCTTCGGGAGTTTTCTGGTATTTCAATTTTAGTGCAAGTTTTCAATCGATCCAGAAAGCATTTGTGTTATACAGGTTCATACAGAACTTTCTGATGACCTGCCAGGATATAAGATATCCTTAATTAGACACTAATGCTTTTTGGCCCAATCAAAAACACGGAAACTGAAATACTACCTTTAAAGACAGAGTGAACTCTCTATTTTAAAAAAGTGTGCATGTTTCCATACAATTCACTCAGTTCTATTTAGTAGCTGATCTGATGCTCCTACCAAGTCTTGACTAATAATAGTGTATGTTGTAAATCTGAAATGTTTCTATAGGGGAGCCCGAGGTCCCATTCAAAACTGAACCCATGACCTGGTACCAGGTTCTAGTGCCTTAATCATTGTGATAAATTCCACCCCCTGATTTTAACCTCTGTCACTGTTATGAAAAGCAGGGTTATGGCAGAATGTGACACTTTACATATCAGTCAACCCGCAGTGTCCCTCTATGGACAGGTCACGATAATACGATACACGATACACACATAAATATACTGCAGATAGATTTGGTAAACCTGGGAAAAGTATCGGCCATGGGACATGGAAGAAATTATTTTGTTTTACAGTTACTATGACAATTCAGGAGGATATACATTTATTTTTTCCTAATATTAATTTGTGTGAGATGACCTAATACTGTATTTATAACTGATTTTTTTTCTGTTTAATGTGCGTGTTGATGGTAAAAGATAAGAATAATTGGGTGACATTACATAGTACATGTTGAAATTTGTTATAAATTCTGTATGTATTTGAACCCTAATTTATTTACACCGAGTGGGATAAATAAAGCAAAAATGTATTTAGACAGCGAGAGGAAGAGTGTTGTGTAGATGCCCCGAAGAAGCTGTGCTGGCCTCAGTCCCACTATGCAGTGTATTCTGGGAGGTGTGCAGATAGATAGATCCGAGAGGTCAGATCTGATATTCATTAACAGTAAGCTATATGTCAAAAGCATTATACAGTACTGTGTGTGTGTGTGTGTGTGTGTGTGTGTGTGTGCCTGTGAGTAAAAGAAAGAGTATATCAGAGAGCAACAGAGAGGGAGACAAATCACAAAGGATTTTTTTGCTTATATGATGTATTATTAATACAATTTTATGAGGACCCTTAAATTTGGAGAAAATCACATCAAGCAGATTAATGAGGTAAATGTAATGATCTGAGATGATCAAAGGCAATCGGTGTTGAACCAGCAGAGCCACCAATTAGTAAAATCAGCCCAGGAAGGGACTGAAATATACGCCACGGAAGCTGATGAAAAGACGAGGTCAGAGAGAATGCACTCATTTTCTAAATGAAGCCACTCTGTGATGTGGTGAGACAATACCATGAGCTGGTCGAGGAGAGAGGGGGTTGGTGCATTTGGAGCTCCTCCTGGGCTTCCTGTCGGAGACACACAAGGGACTGCTGCAGGCAAGGCCAAACAGGAACATATCTTCTGCATTGCTGTGTTTATATCTGTACCTTGTGCTCTTAATCCAATGCCATTTAAAATTAAACCTGCAAGCAGGGTTGAGGGGGACAAGCAGTCCAACAGGGCAGGGTCGCCATGGCAACTTGATCGGATCATGTTAAAAGTGTGGCACTGTAAGCACTGATAGAAAATGTTTGGTGAAGATTGGACAAAATATGTTGGTGTTTTGATCAAGTCCAATATGGCAGCCACATCAATTAAGTTGAGATAACAGGTCTCAGCTTTGGGATTTACCCAGGTATCAGCATACAGAAGAATCCTTTTTTTTTAAGCAAAATACATCAACAGTTATTTAGCAGAGACATTTTTTTTGCTTATTGAAGTGCTTCCTAGACATCAAACGATATGCCAGTTGACCACAAACCTTTGGCCATATGAAGTATCAACCAAGTTTAATGTCAACACATCAAACGTTGCTGAAATATGACCTCACATCCTGTTTGGCAGATTTGCCACCAATTTTGACTGTAACAGACAAAAATCAATAATCTGATTGGTCTGAAGAGCATCTATGCCAATTCTCATCATTGGGATCTCCTGAAATATCACCTGACACAAGTATCACATTTGGTAAGGGAAACACATCAACACTTACAATGCGGAAAGTTGTTTTTGCCTATTGCAGCACCCCCCAGAGGTCAAATGAGACCAAATTTAACATCCTCAGGAAAGAGTCCATATACCAATTTTGATAAAACTTTGATAAAACATCAAAGCATTGCTGAGATATGCCCTCACTTCCTGTTCGGTGGCTTGTACTGAACAAACAATTCCGAAAATCTAAAATTAATCTTCATATTTCGTGAGGCATTGGTCCGAAGATCATCTGTGCCAAATTTGGAGAAGATTTGGCAAACTTTGTGGCCTGTGAAATATTTTTAAAATCCAATATAGCGGCCACATCAATTAGGTTGACATGAAAAGTTGCCATGTCTCGGCCTTGGGATGTCTCACGGTATCAGGCATGAGAATTATTTTTTTAAGCAAACACATCACACATTTCTGCTTATAGCACCCCCCCACCCCCCCAGTGGTCAAGTTTTTCAGGAAGTGGTACTGAATCTATGTACCAAGTTTGGAGTCAATATATTAAAGCGTTGCTGAAATATGAGCTCACTTCCGGTTTGGCAACTTCGGCATCAATTTTGATTGGCTGTGATGGACGACCGCTTTCAAAAATCGATCTAATAACATTTGTGAGGCTTGGTGTGAACATTATCAGTGCCAAATTTCATGGAGATTGGACAAAATTTGCAGCCTGTGAAAATCCAATATTGAGGAAAATCCAATATGGAGGAATTTGATGCCAATGGATGGATTGAATGCAGCTTGATCCAAGGAATCCAAAGGTACTTCAGTTTTGAAAATCGGGCAAACGGCTCAAAAATTGCCTGCATAAACGTACCTCCAAATTTTACCCATTGGTGGCACTAGAGCGCTCGAGGTGGAGACATGAATCTTGGTCAAAAGAATCATTGACTTGTCCCCATACAGTTGTAGGGGCTGCCTTAGACACCCCAGCCATGATGATGACCGCTAAGAAGAGGCCTGCCGCCTCACTGCTTGGCCCCTAAATATACATATGAGGTTCTGGCGTGCACCAAAGACAGTTACCCCATCTCCTGGTTGTGTTTCCTGTGCCTGTAATTACACTTACTGATTAAACAGAAGGTGAAACACTCACTGGGCCATCTTTGCCTCATAACCCACAAGGATTCAGAAGAGTTAATATTGAGGAAGTGCTTTTTTATCTTTTAGTCAACTAGAGGTGAGTCAGCTAGCCTTTCGGCATTCTCCGTGCTCATCTTCCATTTATCAGCGGACCGATCAATCAGGCAGATTAGATGCATGTGCTCATGTTAAAAGGGACATTGATATTCTTAAAACATGCCAGTTTAAGAATGCTAGGAATACCTATGTACCCCCAGCGCACATCACTGGTACATGAAAGTGAATTATGATATCCTACTGCTGCACCATTTAATCATTGAGCCTAACTGCATCACACTCTGGTTACGTTCTAGGGGCAGGAGAAATGCAGGATGAGAAAGCAAACTGCCAGCAGAACAGCCCTGTAATACAGCCTGTGGGACCAATGTGAAATTCTGCTAAAATCTATTTGATGTTCCACACTTCTATTCCTTGACAAATGTTAAGCTAAAGTGGCATATTATAAGGTCAACTAATCCAAAAGGAGGGGAGGTGGGGGCTTACAGGGGATCCTGATACAGTAAATAAAAGGTAACTGGAAATAACAAATGACGTGAACAGTGCCTAACATGTAACACGTAGGTTTGCATTAAAAATCATTTAACAATGTGGAAAAATATAGAGTAATGAAATGGCTAATGTAGCTGACACCAGAAAGTATGCTGAAGATGTGTGACTGGACAGATTTCAAAGGTGAAAAGTTCATCTACAGATGCTCCAGAACAGAGACATGCACAAGATATGATAGCACCTTATCTATTGTTTGTGACCAAGGAAAGATCTTCTTTCTGATAAATTAATCTATATGGATGACAATCTCTTACTGTCAGTTGAATTAATACAGTGTAGTTAGCAAAATCAAGTAAGTTGATTTGTGATCGTTAACTTTAAAATGTTACAATGGTTGAAATTATACTGCAACTCACAAATGTAGATCTGACTGGTGTAGTTTATTTGTTTTGAATACACAAAGCAAACCGGCATACACATATGATGTACTTTGTTAAGGTCCAAAGGTCCAATTGTACACATTAAGGCATATGTGGGTGTAAGGTTGGGAGGAGCATGTGGGGTTTCCATAGTAAACTATGTGTGGTAATGATAGCGTGTGGATCTGAGTGGGGTTGTAGTAATGACACGTGTGAGGTTGTGATAATGAGACATTGGGGTTTGGGTAATGTGCTGTGTGTGGGATTTTAGAAATAAATATGTGGGTCAATGGTCCTGAGCTGTGATTGGGTGTAAAGGTTAGACTTCAGTTAGACTTCACCACAGAAGCGTAGCTGCTCTAGTACACACTACTCAAACACTACTCAGAAGGTACTTCCCTCTCCAAATTGCCTGGTGGAGACAGGTGCATCTGACATGACAACTACTGTGACCGATGAACCTTATGTGTTAAACAGGGAGGCCCGTTGGCAGGAAAGGAACTGTATGGAATTCCATCCATCCATTATCTAACCCGCTTATTCCTGGTCAGGGTCAAGAAGGGGCTGGAGCCTATCCCAGCAGTCCAAGAATGCAACCTGGACACATCAACAATCCATCGCAGGGCACACACAGCATTCACTCACAAACTCAGGCAAGTTAGAGTCTCCAATTAGCCTAGCCTACATGGCTGCATTGGACTATGGGAGGAAACCGGAGTTCCCAGAGGAAACCGGCACAGAAATCCAAACCGAGGCCCTTCTAGCTGCAAGGCAACAGCACTACCCACTTCTCCACCATGCCGCCCTGCATGAAATTAGATTAGGCAAAAGTACAAGCAACAGCACTCTTAGAAATATGGACTGCTATTATACAAACATATCCACCTTTAGCGCTGAATACTCCACAAAGACCAGTCAGGGACTGAAACTGCTGCTGTCTTATAAATGTAGCCAATGAGCATGCATAAAAGTATGGATATCAGTCCATCCAACATTTCACAGAGTACACACACATACAGTACGCACACAGGCCCACACACACACATATACATACACACACACACACACACAATGGATTACATGCTTGATCACACCTGGGAAATATATAGCACAACAGCTTTTTGGGTTGCTAGTCCGCTGTGCAGGGACCTGTATTGAACTAATGGATAAGAGTTATATAGATAATAGGTCTTATCTGGGAGCAAGGTAATAGCAAAGAGGCAGAACACATTTTTTTCCACTTCTCTAAAACACAGTCCAGCACCACAGTTGTCCCTGTTGCCGTTGACAGCCACAGATCTGCCTTCACATTTTCACTATTCTCTCTTGGAGAAAGTGAGGGCTAGGAGAGGACCTCGGGGTAAGTGGGGACAGAGAGGGTCAGGTTGCCTTTATCATCATGTTGCCTGCGATATTAAGTTTCCGTAACAAATCTCCCACCACTGAATCCCCTCCTTGCCGTATTATTGATAGTTATTATTGATAGTCCCCATTCAGATGTGAATGCGTTACTGATACTGACCCCTAAGCATCCTCTGTAGCACTAATGCCCAGTGCTACAGTTGGCATGGTTGATGCAGGTAAGCAGCGTATATTTTGCTGGATCTAATCCAATCTGATTTGCTTCCACCAAGCCAAAGTCTGGTGCGTGTTTGTACTATGGAACCAAACCGGCAGCCACACAAGCTGCCAAGTTATAATTGGTCAATGATTCACATGAAAGTATACACTTGCATTGACCCAAGGTTTTATAGTGACACAGACCTGGACGGTTTGAATCAGGCTCGCTACCTGATTGGGCTCAGTAAAGATGATATATGGTGAGAATTAGTTTTTGATTCTGTTGGAAAGGATCTTTCTCAAATGGCTGAGATTCAAATAAGCGTTTAATTGGTAAATGAACAGGGTAAGAATATGAACAGGATAACACAATATGTGCATCTGAAGGCATGCGCATGCATGTGCACATGTGTATTTGTGCATGTGCGCGTGTGAGTGAGTGCGTGCGTGTGTGTGTGTGTGTGTGTGCATGTGTGTGCGTGCGTGTGTGTGTGCGTGTATCTTGGAATCCATGCTTCCCTGTCCCTCGGCATGGCTGTACATCATTCCCTTATTCCACACAGAACACTACACTGTACACTGCACTGTTTTTTTTACTTTTGCTGTAAAAAGCATAAAATTGAGGTAACAAGGAGGAAAATTTCCAGAGGTTTATATATTACATAATTAAATGAAAACAACGAAATCGTATCATTCAAGAAGGAATTCAGAAAGGCAGTTCAACAAGTCTAGTGTGTCTCTCTGTAAACAGATTTAGCATCTGTTAAAAACCATGTTACAGCTACAAATTAGTAAGTAGACCCTCAAGTTGCAGTCATCTAACATTACATTCCACCATCTCGTTAACACAGTAAAATGCTCACTGTTAATTAAACAATATATTAAACCAAAGTGGGTCAAACTGAATCTTTCCAAGTAAAATGCATTGAATTACAGTTTATTTACAGTATAAATATTTTACAGTGCAGTTTTAAAAGGTATGGCCTGATAGCAGGCAATTCAGTATTACTGGGAAATTATCATGTTTTTGTCCTACTTATAATAACAAGAAAACTGATGATCTTCTCATGTGACAGCCATGCACTTCAGTGTCAGTGTATTGTAATTGACAGTGCAATTCCAAAACAGTGCTGTATGCCAAAGGTCTTCAACCCTTTACCAGGTACTGGTAAAAAAAAAAAAATACAAAAAAAAAAATAAATAAATAAAACATAATAAAGACTGCAGTTTCCAAGAACTTTGCATTTAGTTGTCAGTACTTGATTAGGTAATGGGTAATGGACAAGGCTGCGTCAACCATCACAGTTTCTACTTACTGCTCCTAAACGTGTGACATATCACTGCTTGTGAAGTTGTGCCTGACCGTAAATACACTAACGGGAGTGTAATTTATCACTATGTTCCAAGCTAATGTAACCTAAATGTTATTTAAAATTCACCATTAAATTTTTCCCTGTAAGGTTATTCAGTTGTAGACCCTGTTGTATAAATCAAGCTACAGTGAATAAGGTATAGTGTACCGCTAAGCGTTGTCAGTGCCACTCCACCACGCGATACTGCTGTTAATAAGACACGGTCAAACCGTGTGTATATTTCAACGCTTCACATTTTAAACACCATAACTCTTCGCATACTGTAAGGCATGGCACTGTCTGACTAAGTTATAGTTCACTCAAACGGAAAGTTGGACTGAAATTTAAACCGTACTGTACCACAAAACAACAGATTGTCAGGCTGTAACATCTGGACCGTTACAATAAGGCCAAATGTGTCAGGAATGCAGACGTTTATATATATATATAAAACCTAGATGTAACAAAACTCGCGAAGCAAACTTAAACATGATAATGCAGCAGTATCAATAGTAGCATATAGTTAAATCCATGCATTTTCAGCTATTTGAATGACTTGGTTTTAAATCGAATGCACTTTAAATATATTTTTTATTTTTTATTTTTAAACTAATATTCAAGAAGCCCAGTAGGCAACACAATCTAAAAGGTCACTGAAAATGACACAAAAGTTGATTAAATGTGTCCGCGAATCAAAGCCATAATTTACATAATAACTGGCAGCCATGTGAAAGCCACTGTTCTCGTCTATAACTACCGCGTAATGTGTTTACAGGTCGAGAAAAAACCCTTAAATGTTTTTTTCCGTCAGGGAAAACTGACGCAAGTCGAGAGCCTATTGAACGGGTAGCCTACTCCCGTTTGTCTACATCACACAGATCCAGCAAAGAAAAGGAACGATCAGCGGCAGTACTGTAGGTTGCCGAGTTGCTTGTTATAATCCCCTGTGGGTACTAAGTCTGGAGAATCTGAGGGGTAAAATCGGTTTGCAGAGAGCGGCTAGCCTCGCGGTGCGCACAGCCTGCACCCAAGTCTATCTGTGGAGGCAGCAGGCGCGTGCAGCGAGGAGACACGAGCCAGTGCTGCCCTCCGTGTACATGCTCTGTGATCTTACACAAAATATTCACCGTCCTTAAAACTTAAAGATGCTTTCAGACACTTACCACACCTTGTTGATGGCTTCTTCTACCTGTTTCATGGGATAATAACCAATACGATACGGTGTGGGGGAAACAGGTCGGGTTTTTTTTCTGTTGATTTGTGTTGCTGTCAAGGACGAGGTGAAATCCCTGCGCTGGTCATCAGGCGGCTTCAGACACAAACAACAACGGGAGAGCAAATTACAAAAGGCAAAGACTAGGGGGAGGAGAACTCAATTTATTTCATAGTGTTCAAAAGGGCTCTCAGCCAAGAACAGTTGCCTTGGCTTTAGGGCTCTTCGTTTTGGTGTAATTTGTGGCAAACATTCCTATCTTAGCTTTATATAGCCTATCCTTCTTGGAACCTCGTGTGTGCTCCCAGTTCACAGGATTTTTTCGTCCTCCGCCTTTGAGATGGAAAAGGCGATCGGTAATTGGACTGTGTTAAGCTAATTTCAAAAGCTGTAAAAGCGAAATGTACCTTTCACAGTACGGGTAGCTAGCTAAGACCTTAGTGGCTCCATGAAAAACGGTGAAATCTCTATAGAACTCAACCGCCAGCTTCTTTTCCAGAGTTATATCAAATACTTTTATCCCTTGCGCATAGAAAGAGCGTGCGCTAAAGAACAAATGTGTCAAATAACGGGACGTCTAAATGGAGTGACCGCATAGGTCAAGTTTGACACACTTTATTATTCATTCGCCTCTGTCCTCAGCTGCTCTTGAACGCCTCTTAACTACCGACTAATCAGAGCGCTGTCCATGGAGGCAATCCCCCAGGTGTTGCTTTTACAGCACATATGAAGCGCGGCTCTTCTGAAATGTCAAGTGCAATAACTGGGATGTCATCCCGAATTCCCCTTTCCCTTGTCAGCGTTTAACTCCCAAACTGTGTGCGGTACATATGTTGTTCGTTTAATCTACTGTGAAATAAGTAAAAAGTGATGCACGTCTTATGAACGTCTCCTTGCTACCTGCACCTAGAGCCGGCAGCTCCGTGAGGTGTCCAGGTGTTAATCTCGGCTCGTGCACGCCTGTCTACATAATTAGAACGCAGCAGTCAGGACTGTTTTCCCCGCGCGACAGTAACGGCTTGTTTGTTTTAATTCACCTGTCACATGTGCAGAGACTCCTCAGCTCACCAAGACGAAGACTTAACTCAGACGTCTCTATCGCGCTGTTCATTTATGACACTGCATGCGTGTGTTTATCTTAACCTGAAAACAACATTGAAAAGCTACCCCAAGTGAGGGGGATCAAAAGTGCATTTTCATGGAATATTCAGCGATATTCTGCTGCAGCTGCCAATAATGATGTTATAATTCTAATTGAACACAATAGCCAACCAGAATAAAAGATGAATGCAAGAACATACACACACACACACACGCACGCACGCACGCGCGAGCACACACACACACACACACACACACACACACACACACACACACACACAGAAGAAGCTTATTAATATATTAATATTAGATTCAAAGATTTTCTGTGCGGTGATTGTAGTTAGTCTATTCTAACCTGATAACGGTAACAGCCATCGACTGTTTCAGACGTACATGTTAAATGCTTTGCTGTTTTGTTTTGTACACAGCACACAGTTTTGTACAAAAATTGAATGGACACACATATATTTTCTAGCTCATTAAACATAGACATATTGTTGCATAATGAAGGCTGAATAAATTAAGTTAGACTTAAACTAAGGTGTGCATAGAGTAGACCACTCGCGTTATTCATTCCCGTTTCGGCCTTTGATGTTTTTATTAGCTTATTCAAACATTTACTATGACCTATGTAGCTCATTCACATAATGAGCTGAGTACTGAAAAGGTAATGTAACCCATTATATGACATTTGGGTTCACTCATTTCAGTAGGTTCACTCTGTTTTGGCTTACTAAATACACTTTTTGCCTACCACAATTGATGTATATTTGTTTTGACTGAGTAATTCCTTCAAAACTTATTTTGCTATACAAAACAAACATCATTCCAGAGCATAAAACCCTGACTTAAGTGTATTTACGTTATCATTTGGACTAGTATCTTCTCTTCTGCAGTGGCATGTCTCCTACATCTGAGTTCATCCTTTAAAATGTTAAGTACACAGGTAATATATAGGTTTTATTCAAATGGTATAATAAATAGCTTTATATAAAACAAAAGATATTAGATTAAAAATGAACAAATTCAATATCGATTTAATGGGCTATGAAACTCCTGTTTTATTATTATTACTACTACTAGTAGTAGTACCAGCAGCAGGCCTAGTAGTAGAATTGCATATCTAATCCTTCAGCTCCACAATATTTAGGCTACTGCTGATTTCAAAACGGGCATGCGTTATAACGCATGTAAGAACAAATGTAACTATTCAAAAGTGATTCTGATATTATTGTCATGTTTATACCAAATCATGTAAAACGTGTTTGTGTTGGACACAGCGTATTGATCAGATGTGAAATCTGGTGTATGCATGCTGTCCGCGTGCATTTCTCCACATCACGTCACGTACACTTGTCACAACAACGGCAGCTTGTTGGGGAGACTGACAAACACACACACACACACACACACACACTTGCAATGTAGTTATAGCGCGGGCTTATAAAGGAGGTTAAGGGAGTAAACAATATGAAGTATATACAGTTTTGGGTTCGGTCACACCTGTCAGCTCACCATTTATGCATCTTACGTGCGTGATTTTATTCACATCACACAAGAAATCAATTAAAAAATAGGCTATAGGATACGACACAAACCTGCTCCGCACCCTCTAATAGACCCCAACTAGACATCCTCACCCGGCCGAGCTTTGGCGGGTGTGCAGATATGTGAAGATCCCTAATATAGCGCACAGATTGGGCCGGGCGAGACTTTAACGGACTCGAGGACGAGCGCAAAAATACATGCTCTTGTTACTGATCCACACCTCACTGGTAGAAATAAATATTCTCAAGCAATGGCCATAGCATAATTCTTATGAATTCCTGGTCATCTTCGGCCACGAAATCGTGTTTACTGTGCAAGCCAATGTTCTGTCATTTGACATTAGATATCGATTTGTTTGTTTGTTTGTTTGTTGTTTGTTTGTTTTGTGCCAGGGTATGTGTGGTTATGATTTGAAAGGAATCATGTAAAAATTTCATTACGAGAATAAAGCATTACTTTGTTGTGTTCTTACGTTTGGCTATTTACGTTAGTAACAACTCAATAAAAAATATATATATATTTTGTGTAATAGAACATCTTATAGCTCAAGAACTTAGACTGATTAAAATAAAATCTCGTAATTAATATTACATTAATTTTCAATGTCATTTACACTGTTGTTTACTCCAGTTTATTTGTAGCCAGTGCTATAAAAAGGCAGTTATTTATCCAACTGACATTTCGTTCATCTGTCGCGTTTAATCGGTAACAGGAAAACAATGTAATGTATCACGTCCGATATGAGCTAGAAAACTATGTGTTGGTATATTTTAAGTAAGTTCCATTTAGTCATTTTATAAACAATTCAATTTCATGTTATTTCCTCGAATAGATATCGATAACACGTGTATATATTATATCATAAGGTTTAAAGTCTACATTTATCATAATATCCTCCAGAATGTATATATTTCCAGATCTGTTCATTTTTGAACACTTGAAAAAATACATGTAAACTTATTTCGAACGCATCTTTTCCATTATTTTCCATTTTGTCCAAGTAACCGAGAAGAAAATACTCGCTTTAATAAAATAATTTCCCTTCATCTCCCTTAATTCGTTTAATGAAAAAAATGGAAATAAACATTTATGAACATTCAATACATAAATCCAGATATCTGTGCCACGCGCAAGTCTGCGAAGCAACCGAACGGAATACAAAGAACTCTTAGAGCAATAGTAGGCGAGGGACGCAGCCGCCCTCTAGCGACTGTAGCGATCAATAGCAGGAAGAATCAAACTATGGGTCTTAGTTTATCCTTTTCGAAGTTGCGGATCTTGGTGCGTAAAAGGCACTCGATAATGACATATAGGCTATATATTTGTCTCTAGTATGTTGTTGGTGGTTAAAATGCCAAAGCTATTTGGACCAAAACACAGTCCCTCACAAATACCTGCCGTGCTGTAGCCTAATTAAGACATGGAATTCTCGCAGATTTCCCAAATTAATCTTTTGGGTTTTCATTTTATATAGAACTGTTATGTAGGTTTCGGTTTTCAGCAGTGATATGCACCCCATTCCCAAAAAGTTTCTGCTTCTTATACTGTCTATCACGCTTAAAATTTAAATTTGCGTGAATATTTCAGCGATGTACAATTTATTGCCCACGCGGGTTGCATTGCTGTAGTAAAATATTCTGAAATCTTTAGGATGAAAAAGAGAGTATACAGTTCATTTAAAGCGATAAGTAATATAATTTTGGGCAGGTACTTTGACGAAAATTTGGCGCGAAGAGCAAGACAACACGGAGCAGAAAGGAGAGGATGAGGGAACAGAGCGCAACACCACAACTTGTGCGAGATGCCTTTAACCGCTGCTCCTTTGTTCCTTTATAACACGAAGGTTCCTAGGTTACTTAACGCCTTATACAATCAGCACACACACACTATACATTATAAAGTGACGTTTCATTATGGTATTTCAGCGGAATATTGAACTATGTGGTTGTTCCGATGCCCTTTTCCCGCACTATCGTCATTAGTAAACTAAGAACTGGAGTTGTGTGCATGTGAAGAATGTCCTGCACACTGCGCCACAGCAAATGTAGGGCAGATGGCGAAATCCAGGCCAGAGGCAGACACGGTATCGCTCTAAATTGAACTACAGTATGTGGAGTATTGAATCCGCGTATTCGTGGAAATACAAAACTAATTTGTATTGCATTGGTTAATTAAACTCTTCAAATAAATTCGTTTTCTTTTTCTACAACTTTTTTTTGGTGATTTGTGTACGACATAATGCTATGTGGTTATTATGTGGCATTGTGTCTTGGTGATATTTGTGATTCACATCGGTAGGTGTGTAATCTAAAACTGAAAACCTAAAATAAATAGTTGTGTGAGTGATGCAAAACTATAGTGTCGCTGGGCGGGATTCGTCAAGCAATAATTAAGCCTTATTTTTGTAGCCTATATCACTTCTAGCCTATAAAACTCATAGAACCTTTAGCCAATTATTTTGTTGGTTTTCGAGATGCTGTGGAAAACGGAGAAGACAGACAGAAGGACGAACAGTCAGCAAGACAGCCTGTTCGAGTTCCTTCTGCTGGAGAATTGGTTGGTGTCTTCATGGAATGATTCTACCTTCTAGCAAATTCCGAGAACACTGTAGCTGTAATTGGTAATCTCCTCTCAAAACTTTGGTTTCTCTTCACAACTGATATCTACAGATTTCACTACATGCAACGTTTTTTTTTTTTAACGCGCGGTGGATATGAATACTTTTAAAGCATAATTAATATATTGTTCATTATATAATAAAAACAGATCTTTTCTCGTTTCCTAAAATATATATATATAAAGCATTCTGCTTAATTTAAAAGTCGAGGCTTTAACGTTGGCAATATAGATTTAGATTGGGTCGCATTACTGTGCTTATTTTCAAAAATATCTTAGAGGTTCTGGATTAGGTTAATAATTAAAATAGACGCGGAAATGTTCTGTTTCGGGTCATAAACAGAGAGGGTTGTTAATTTAGTGAACAAGTGCACAATGATTCATTATCGAAATATTTCAGATGCGATGACAATTAGAAAAACCTGCGAGGCTTCTGTAGAGAAGGCATAATTGCAGATACTCCCCATCTGCTAATATTAACCATTCAAGGAAACGTTTAATAGGCAACATGTATACCGTCAACATAGCAGTTTTCTTTACAAATTACTGTTTTAGATCGCTTTGGAAAGGTATTTCTAAATCAACGGGTTATCAATGCGCGCGCACACACGTGAGGAAGTCATAATTGAATCAGATGATGTTCAGAACACCCAATGAGAGGTTGAAGCACATAATGATTGAGCGTCAGGGAGTGTGACAGTAAAAGCCATGTATAGTAGTAGTAGAGGAAGAGTGTAGGAGTAGATTATAGACCTCTTGTGCCTGCAGGCCTTTTGACACAGGCCTAATTTTACATAACACATTTTGTAGTGTCACACTCCCCATGGTTACGCCACGACATTTACTGCACTGCCAAATTCCCAATATTGCACTACTGCAACTTTTGTGATATCATTCCCCACACTGTCTGGTTGCAAGGAATAGGTAGATAAGAAGTAATGTGTTACTATACTACATACATTCCTCGTGCCGTCACACAAATCAAGGTTATACTAGCTACACATTCCTTGTAATGTCACAATTTGTAATATTACAGTACTGCTACTCCCTGCACTGCACATTGTCACTGCTGCTACCCCGCTGCAAAATATGGGCTATACTGCCACAATTGTTAATATTACTATCATGCAGCTGAACTGCTACACATGGTCTCTACAGGCAAACTCCCATCTATTACTTTATTACAACTGCACATTGCTCCGACACACCATGCTATTACTGCTACAGCTTGCACATATTAAAACTCTTCTCATTACTACCCTACTGTTACGTTATTGCTACTCTGCAGCTATGTTATTGTCCCCCGCCTGTGCAATCGTGGATACATGTTGCTCAAAATAGCCTGATTCCACTTTCCAAAAATCCACAGTACATTTCAGCTGAAACACACTACCACTACCTGGAGTAAGGGGAGCAGGAAGCATCAGGAAAAAGCGCACGAGGCATGAACAACAGGAATAGGAGGGCGCAGGTGGAGGAGTAGGGGGTGACCATGGGTGGAGTAAGAAGCATCGCTGACAGGAACAGGAGTGACATGGAGCGGCTGTGAGTCTAAAGGAATGGGGGGACTCGATTTGAAGAACAAAGGGCCACATGGGAGGAGCAGGAGGTTACAGTGACAACTGCAGGAGGCGCCAGAAGGAGCAGGACGCTACAGTGACAGGAAGTGGAGTTGTCAAGGCAGGAAATTGGAGCGAACAGTGGGAGGAGCAGGAGGTGTTAGGAACAGAGGGTCACAGAGGGAGGTGCAGGAGGGTCACAGTAACAGGATCAGGAGGCGTTGGTGACAGGGACAGAGGGTTATAGTGGGAGGGGCAGGAGGTCCTGTGTCACACTCCTGCCTCACGGTGCAGAACAGGAGCTATTAACCATGGAGGGAGAGGAAAGCTCCAGCAGATTGTGTGAGAATTGTCTTTAATCCCCATAAGCACTATGACAGCAGCTGCCGGGTACAGATGGGGGGTGGGGGTGGGCAGTGACCCTCTTCTGAAAAAGAACAGCACCGCCTCTGTGGACTGAAAACTGTAGCAGAAAGAAAAGGCACAAACGCATCTATATTATCCTGAAGCTGGGCTGTTATTTAAGTACAGGCCCACAACACACATAGACACACACAAACGCTTACATACTGCAATGGAGGATAGTGTGCTCTCTTAGACAAAAAAACACTTTTTAATCTTTTTAAGGTAAAAGGAAATTTACCTGATGAGCATTATGGTGACAATAAATATAAAGGATTTTCAGATCTGTTTTGGGAGTGAACGCTTTGGCTATTATTGATATGTTTGTGGAGAGACTAGATTAGATCATTAAACCAAGTAACAAAACCAGAGATAACACTCTGGCTTCTGCTTTACTCTGGTATGGCCTGACCCAGAATCTCTCACATATAATGGCCGTGGGTCCATTGACACACACACACACACACACACACACACACACACACACACACACACATACCTCTAATGGCAGACCTCTAATTGCCCAGAATGGGCAAAATAGGTCCAACAGCGCTTATTAACAATTTCTAGCAATTCTGTATTCTGGCAGTAGGTGGCAGTCTACATCCAAGAGGTCAGTGACTCAGCAATAAATTCAACTGTGGCAGCCATTACTGCAAGCTTCTATTTGCAAAGTTTGCATTAACTAGAAACGGCATGTATGTGCAATATAGCCACCTTAAATACAGTAAGTTAAATATTCTTGGTACTGAAGCTGGTTGCCATCTTGCTCAGGGTTGGCTGATAGGCAGATGAGACTTGAGGTGTAGGTCTTCCCTTGAACCTGCACATCAGCTGTCCTTACTATGCCACCTGTTCCTGGTGTGGCATTGATTACCCCTGGGCAGTTACCAGTCCACGATCATGATGACTGTTCCTGTCCGTAAGGTTGCAGGCCCACTACTTCTGGTGAGTCTGAAAGCTGATTAGGTACTCCATGATAAAGTGAGCCCAGAACCGGCTAACAAGCACTTGGCTGTGCCTCCAATGTCTTTGACAGTCCTGACTCAGGGTAGACTACTTGTGATAGTGAAGCATCTGGCCATCCCATCAGTAGCCTATTGGGAGTTATGGGGTCCAAGTGTGCAATATCAGATGAAATATACACGTACTGAGCACTTGTACACACACTGAGGTAGGTGCACATTAGGTAGACGTGTACACCAGATTGTTAATGCAAATATTTCATCAGCCAATCATATGGCAGCAACTAAATGCATAAAAGCATGCAGACGTGGTCAAGAGGTTCAACTGCAAATGTCAGAATGGGGAAGAAATGTGATCTTAGTGACTTTGACCGTGGAATGATTGTTGGTGCCAGACAGGATGGTTTGAGTATCTCAGAAATTGCCGAACTCCTGAGATTTTCATGGACAACAGTCTCTAGAGTTTGCAGGGAATGGTGCGAAAAACTAAAAACATCCAGTGAGCAGCAGTTCTACGGGCAGAAATGTGTTTTTAATGAGAGAGGTCAGAGGAGAAGTGCCAGACTGGTCGAGCCTGACAGAAAAGTGACAGTAATGCAAATAACCGCACATTACAACAGTGGTATGCAGAAGAGCATCATTTTGGGAGGTGGCCATTTTGGGAGTTAGGACCATCTGCGCAGAAGGCCCTCTCCTGGCTGGGATGACACAGCAGCTCATCAAAGTCCTGGATTGTTAACTTTGTAATTGGATGCTTAGGGACTGGAGTAATGGAGTGAAGAGCATCTGGATCAGTCTTTACTTCTATGAAGACACCCTCCAACTCTTAACTGGCATAGCTAATCTGGAAAACAATCCCTTTGAGTCTAGCGTGAAATAGACCTCTCTACCCCTTTGGAATCATCAGCAGAGGGTGTACTTACTTGACCTGCCACCCCATGACAGGATATAGCTGTTGCATTTAGAAGCCCTTGGTAGGTATGACACTCATAGACTTTAGGTGCACAGTTGACAATGACAGAGAAGTCCACAGAATCTTGGTTTCTTTAGATCTTCTGGTGCTATAGATGCAGGTAGGAGGGGTCAATTCTCTGGTGACTGTTGAAGAAAAGATGGACCCTGATTCCACCAGCTGTTACTAACTAGGAACAGTATAGATTTACCACAAGTAATGTAATCTACTGGATTATCCTGTAATTCCCAAGTGGGCAATGACTGAAGGGATGTTACTAGCACACTGCTGAAGTTTGAATCCTCTCTGCAGTAACAAAGCTCCAAGCTTGTCAACCAACATCTTTCCTTCTTCAGTACAACTTAGACTATGGAGACAATTACCTACTTAAAAGTTCCACTTCAGGGGGCAGTTCTCTGTCCATTTCGTCCAAGAAACTAAGACAAGATGAAGCTTGTACTTCATTTGCAGCAATGTTGAAAAGTCTAATTGCTCTATTTTCATAGTCTTAGTGCAAGGTCTATGGCACAGCATGTGGTCGGGAGCACTTTTGCTAGTTTCACGGCAGATAGCTTGTGCAAAGTAAAGCTCAAGGTTAAAAAGGCTGGATTACTGGCTTAATTAATAGGTGTGTCTTGGGCGTAACATACCATGAACCAATCAGAATGTCATCTTCCATTCCCTTTAAAATTGGTGGATGACAGCGGGTGTAGCCAGACAAAAAAAAAAAAGACCTGCCCCTGTAAAATTGTCAGAATTGTGTAATGTGGTACACATAATTTTTTGTTTATGATTTTTTAAAAGGTTTGTTTTTCTTAATTTGGCTTTCAGCTCTCTTTAGAAGAGTTTAGTTCAATTATGGAGTAACAGGTAAAACCAGGTTTTAATAGCTTATGGAAATCTGGTCACTGTAATAAAAATTTTTTTTAATTGTATCTTAATTTAAAAAAACCCGTCATGCACAGTGAATCCCCGGGACCACAGGCTATTTGAAAATCACTGCATTAAGATTATTCAAATATCTAAAAGCAATATTGGCTGGACAAAGCATTGATTGATTTTATTCAGTCAAATAAATTTGGTTTTACAAAGGACTGCATGGTATTTCAGCAAATGGCTCCATCCACACCCATGCCTACAACAAATATTAGGCTATCCATGAGCTTTGGTGTGATGCTTCTGAAGTACCAGAAGCATGTGTTTTAAACAGAAAGATACAGACTTCAAATTCAATGATTGCAGTAGAATGACAGTGCAAATTGAGGTAATTGACCCTTGACAGTGTAACTGCACGTAAAGTGACTAAAAACCCTACATTGAATTTATTTATTTTTTAAACTGGTAATAATAATACTGAAAATGTATTTCTCGGACACACACAGACTACTTGTCTTTGTTGCACTAAAATCACAAGTCAAGCAGGCCATGTCTGTTTCACTGTTGATGTGTCATTTAGAAAAGCAATGGAAAATGGCAATTAATTAACAAGAGACAAACGTGATATGTTTGTCAATAATTTATTGAAATGTAGTCACGTAGACATGGACAATATCTTCATAACACTCCGATGAGAAAATGTCAATGATGTCAACCATACATTTCTCCTTAATCAGGAGCAGAGCTACTCTTCTACAAAAAAAAAAACACACACAGCTTTTTTTATTTCAGGTTGGTTGGTTCATGTTATTCTATAGTTTGAGGTAGTGGTTGGGTGGGAGGGGGCACCATAACACATTTCAGCATGGGGCCACTATTTGGACAGGGGCAGCACTGACTACAGGGATATGGGGATTGGTTACACGAAACATCAGTCTCAGTAGTCAATCACTGATACTTTATGTGGCATAGCCACATAATTGTAGCACAGTAGCCAAAAGCTGCATTTGTGTTGGGTGTAGTAGGTGCAACCCAAGTAGATATGCACCTGCCTGTAGTAATGACATAAATTAATCTTTTCACTGATTTATATTTATATTATTTTTATACACACCTCGCACTCAACAACACCCTTTTAAGTACCCCCATCTCCACCAAAATGTTACCGTGACTCACCCATGTCACAGCACAGTAATTTGATTATCACTATACCTCACCTGTTCTTTGGTACATGGTACTGGTCTATGCCTGTTATTGTAATTCCTCTCATTAGATATTGAGATATATACCAACATTTCAGTTGACCTGCTGACTTTACATTTGCTGGTATAGGACATTCAGAGGTTTTGTGTCCAAAGCAAAAATATACAAGTAACTCAGCTTACCTGTCATTATAAACCCAGCTTCTGTAAATATAAAAAATATCCTTCATTATAGACAAAACCTGTCTGGGCCGGTCAAACACATACTGAAATGATATTGAAAAACCACAGAAAGAAAACTGAACAGTTGCCTAGTTTTTAACTATATTAGAGTAAAAGACTAATTTTATGATGCAGTGAATAATTGATTGACTCACTTGCCCAACAGCTATGACTATCACTTCATACCTGGTTCACTACTTTTAATTTTACAATCAATTATTTTATCATTTACAGTATACCAAACTCATCTGGCAGCAGAGTCTTCGCTATTCAATGGATTTAAATGGTCTTTGTTAGTGTTGCTTTTTAAAGCTGGTCTGTTTCAATGCTGTAAACACAAGTGTGATTTCCTTTTTTTAACTGAAGGGCAATTCAACTGAATAGCGGCAGAAACAGCTTTGCCAATTTCTTTCACAGAAGTCACCGCTTTCTGGCTTTTACCTGTAACAGTAATATTTGTTTTCTATAAATCCAGAACCCTTTTAACCAACAGAGTGTAGTTTCCTTTAAAGCCTTTTGACCAGTAAAATACAGTGTCCTGCCAGATTGTACCCTTTGCACTAACATTATCAGAATCATACAGCTCTTGGGAAAGCCGCTTGAGAGCAAATGCTTAGGAATTTCTGGAAAAAACCCTGTCCTTTAAAGTGCCCAAATAGGGATATAATGGTGGTTTACAAGACATATTTTTTTTTTATCATCCTGCCACTGTAGGGTGAATCATTTCTTTCAAAAGGTGCTTTGTCCCCCTGATATTTCCATTAACCTCTTCATTGAACGTACCAAGGATATTTAGGTTAACCCAATTACAATTGTAGATTCAGACATGACACAGTCCAGTGTGGTAAATTCAACTGAAGTACAAACAATGCCCTCAGCTCTTTACACCAAACAGTGCTCAGCTCTGTGTACATTGTGACATACATACACAGTGCTCATTTCCTCCACATATGCTAAATATTACTTTGTCACTCAATAATATTGGACTTTTTCCATAGCTATGAGGTTTTAACTTATAGGTCTGTTTATTCATTAAATATGTGGTCACAAACTTAGAAGACCTATCATAATTAACCATTTAAGTAAATGTAGTATACTTAATGGAGTAATATGCTGGTTGGTTTTTATATGGAATTTGCAGAAAAGGGCATTGAAGAAACACGATGAAAGCATTAAATATTCCGTCCTTTAGTTTTGGAGAAGTATCGTTTTAAATGTATCGTCCTATTTTCAACCAGTTGAGAATGTTCTCCTCGTAGTACGTCACACGAGGATAACCACTCTTATCCCTCCCCTATAATTGTGACCGGCATGACTACAACTGCGCCGCTGGCCTCCAGGCAAGACAATGAAAATATTTTACTGACGTTAGGTTCACTTAAATTAGAGTGCCTTTAGGTACAATAGGTAATATCGTACTCCTAAAGGCCAAGAGAGGAATTGCAACAACAGACATCCTCAAACCACAACACTGTTTGTGCTTGCCACAGTCTATGAATATAACGCGTAATATAAATCGTTATTATACAGTTCAGTGTTCTCGTGTACTGTTTTGGAAACTGACAGTAACAAACGCAACAGAGCCTGCCGTCTTTTCGTAGTGTTCTAGTAAGAAAATTTTCGCCGAACAGGTGACTTGACTTTGGTGTGCTACACAACACTATTTATAGTTTTCACTTTAGCTAACCAACTATATTGTTAGCAAGCAAGTAATTTGGCTGCGTAACTACCTGGCTATATAACTAAGATATGATAGTCTACCATAAACGGTGCAACTGCAACTAACAGTTTGACAAGTAAGGTTTACGGATAACTGAACACCTAAAGAGACCAAAGGAACGTGTAGCTGCCCAAATTGCACTCCAGACAAGCGGTCACTGAAACTCTGTACGCTATTGCTTATCTAATTAGAAAACAATACCAGTTCGCTATAACAACAAAATTAGCGATAACTAGTTAGCTTCCCGAACGTACAAATATCCACCTGAAGCAATCGCTACTATGTTCGTACAAACAACGTATAGGCGTACTCACCACTGGGGTTTAAGATTCAAACCTTATGTTAGCATTACTGCTGGCAAACACAAACGTTTCACTTTTTCTTTTTTTTTCTCTCCTTAGTTTTTACACCAGGAGGTTATTTAACACTTCCCACTATTACGTACTATGTAAACTTCACAGGAAATTGTCACCATAATATGAAATTCAACACATCAACAAGCATGCTTAAATCATATCTTCTATAACACTACAGTGCTACTATGTAGTGAGTATAGCACAATAGGTGTGAAACATATCCCACCTTCTCCTGTTTGAATAAGCCACTGATGTAGTGGACATTTCTTCCAGGTTAACAGAAAATGAAGATATTGTCATGCACATGAAAAACTATTGAAATGCACAAAAAATGTAATTTACCCTACTCAGCTGGTTTATGTTTAAAAACCTGTACAAATTAATTCCTGTCCATTGATTTCCATTTCTTGTTTGTTCAAATGACAACTGTTAGCACTTAGCTTTGACAGACATTTAATTTCACCTTTTTGTTTCATAGATGCATTAAGTAAAAGGGTTCGTTTTTCCTCATTTTTGCATGAATAATTCAGGAAAATTATTCCAACTGTTTAATTGTTTTAAAAATGAATAATATTTTTTTTATATTTACAAAATTATGCAGGAAGTGTTGTGCTATGCTCCCCTGTTTATATATTTATATATTTCAACAGCTTAAAATATGAGCTGGAATATCTAGACTGTGATCACTTTCTCTGTACAATTTCTTTATTGCCCATTTTAAGACATGACAGGCTATAGATTGAATAATAATTTCATATTTACATCATTTGCAATCGCATCATTTGTAAGTTAAAAGTAGAGGTAAAAGTAATGCATTTAAAAGTAAAGAAAATGACTGATCCCTTGCAGATACAAATTGTGTTTCTGTGTGTGCGTGTTGTGTATGTGCATGTGAAACAGTGAGACTATTTATTACCTTTTAAGCACTCCTGTGAATGGACTCTTTGTTTGACTCTTTGTTAACTGTTGAAATATCAGTTATTTCTTGTCCTGTGAGACCTAATACTGTGATCACCTGCTCAGACTGAAACAAATACTGGGGAATAGAGCTAATATAGAACCATGAACACAGACTCACACATATATTTGTGTACATACATTTGTACACGCATATATTGCTTATTGTTTGGCCAATGTGTCTGACTGTTTTTCTCTTATTTCTCAGCTTCATAATGGCTTCCTAGGCGGCACGGATGGTGCAGTGGGTAGCACTGCCACCTCACAGCAAGGAGGTCCTGGGTTCGAATCACCGTCGGCCGGGGCCTCTCTGTGTGGAGTTTGCATGTTCTCCCCATGTCTGCGTGGGTTTCCTCTGGGTACTCCGGTTTCCTCCCACAGTCCAAAGACATGCAGGTTAGGCTGATTGGAGAGTCTAAATTGCCCATAGGTATGAGTGTATGAGTGTGTGAGTGAATGGTGTGTGTGCCCTGTGATGGACTGGCGACCTGTCCAGGGTGTATTCCTGCCTTTCGCCCAATGTATGCTGGGATAGGCTCCAGCCCCCCTGCGACCCTGTTCAGGATAAGCGGGTTAAGATAATGGATGGATGGATGGATGGATAATGGCTTCCTTGACTGCCATTGGCACTATCCAATGTTCCTGAGTTCAAAAGAACATAAATTGTATCACTGTGCAAATTGTTATGGACGGCACTGTGCATTAAAGCAATAATGGTAGCTATCAACTCATACTTTAGCTATACCTTTATTTATTGTTTGCAAACTAAAAGCGATTAAGAGAACCAGCCCAGATAGCAAGTGATTCCGTGCCAGATCTGCGCCAGTTCTGGTTGACTTCGGGCTGGACTTGGTGTAGATCTGGCTGAAATCCGGACTGGGAAGGGTGTGACAAATTTGTAATGGGTCTCGGTGCAAATTCTTTGTCGGGGCCCCCATCACACCCAGGCACACACACTCCTCCCACCTTCATCATACAGGACTAAATGGTATATTAATCACAAAAAACTATGGTTCCTGTAGAAATGGTCGCATTTTACAAAAGCCTCAAAGACAGGAAATGTAACTGATCAGCCCTAATGCTAACATCACCTTGCTATCCATTAATGTGTATCAGCAGTTTTGACAACTGCAACAACCTTCCATATTCTGTATTTCAAACAACATGTACTGTGCTGTACACACTACTGGGCAGATTGCTTAAGATTGAAACCCCTAACAGGGTTTAATGCATACACTTAAGTGTAGGTGCTCTGTACAGTATTTTGGCACTTATAGCATACAATTTTGCACTCATAATTCCAGATGATCTGTGCAGATACACCTTGATGGTGAGCAGGATGATTAGCAGGCTGACATTCTGGCTGAGCAAGTTCATTTCCTGTCTTTTTATGTTTCTGGGGAACGTAAACATTTCACTTAACACTTAATTGACACTTGGTATTTTTATGCTTGTAAACTTCGCTGGAATTTGTAAAATTCAACACATCATCTTAAAATAAGTTTTAGATCATATAATAATGTATCAAATGTTTATACATTTTACATCTAGCGAGCAACACACATCTAAAACAGTAATATGTAAACATGTTAGCGAGTAACAGTTTTGAGGCAGAGACCTAAATTTAACTACCTAGCTAACGTTAGCTCGTTTTCCGTTCCTTGCTTCCGCACACAGGGATGGATGGTGCTATACTGAAGCTAATTGTTAGACGTGTTGGACCCTTTGGCGTGTTCTGCAAATTGGACTGGATATCCGTATTTTTCAACAACCCCTGGTCATTTTTAGATATCCGAAATGCTCAGCCACTTTCACAGTCTCCTCTCTGTACACCAACATTCGCCATAGCTTTGGCAATCGCACACAAACAAGCCACTAGCCAGCCAAATACACCGCACACAGAAACAGGATGACTCACTTGCCAGTGGCCAGAGGTGTTTTTAACGGGGCAATGTCGTACGGAATGCTGAATACTACAGCTAAATATGCTAAATCCATCATTCTAAAGTTTGGGAACCCTGGCGTTTTTAAGCGTGTTAAACCCGGTTATTCAGCCGAATCCGTAGCAGTAGTGTGTGATAAATTGAATGGCTGGCTAGTGTTCGGACCCCCTAATAATGGTCGAGGAGCTACGCTCTGAAGACAACTAATTAGCTCGTTCATAATTCGGTGGCTGTGATTTTCAGATTCATATTTAATAATATTTTAAAACAGCTCTGTAGATTGACGTTTTGACGATTTTCTTTTTAACCCAAATAGTCTTTATAATCTCCTTTAAGAAGTGTTAGATTTATTTTGGCAGCTGGGCCAGTGGTGATGTACCTGCAGCAAGTCCTTAATGTCGAGCCCTGGAAATTGCACACCATGAACTGTATGGTTCACACCGATTGCATGACTGCTAGCTAACCCTTGCAGCTGTTACTTCAGGTAGCATCACTGATAGGCCAATAAAATTACGTGGGTGTGTGCTTCCCTTTTACACAAAAACAATAATGGTTCATTAATAACCTTAAAATAGCTAACTCCAGGGTGCAGATAGCCTTGTGTCTTGTATTGTTTTTAAAGCATGTCAGTTGAAATTAGGAATAATATATGTTTCGAGCTGCATTGTTACTGTCCAATGATCAAAATATTTATGATATAAATGTTTGTCCATGTTGCCCAGCCCTAAGAGAGAGGGAGATGGGTAAATGGTGATTACTCAGATTATAGGCTGTGGATAATTATCCCAAGGAGACAGACAGAACAGAAGGACTCAAGAAGACAAGTACAAAGAAAATGTGTTTCACTCTGCAGTCCACCAGCTGAGCGGCACAGCCATGGCTTTGGAGGAGTAGGCCACGGGAGCCTGAACAGCTATCGACAGGCTCCAGGCACCAATTGGCTGTTAGGGTCGCTCTTGGACAAAGGGATGGGAACAGCCCTCTGGAATACCATCATGGGCAATTTGATGACTGGATGCTGCTGGCCACAGCCACTGCTGATGAACTTAAGACTTGATTTCAGGCTGGATTCTGCCTCACTTCGCCGAAAACCAATGCTTTAGTCGAGCATACCACACCGTGCCACTCTTTATTTTTTAATAAAACGTAAAGAGTGAAGAGATCTGAAGTCTAAGTGAAAAAATTGCTGTGTTGCTCACTGCCTGAAAGAGGGGCTAAGGCCTTAACTTTCCTCTTAAACAGACATTTCAAACAGTAGAATTCCACAGAGACAGCAAGCTAGAAATACAAACATTGTTCAATGTAGCAGTGCCTTCAGTAGTCTTTCAATAGCATTGAATAAGAGAGCAGAGGAGAGAAGTGGACGAATGTGTAGAGCTTCAACCTGCTCTTCAAAGTGTGCAAGGAGCTAGTTTGAGCCTCAGGCTAGTGTGTATATTATTTATGGTGAGGTACTTCTTCTAAGGCCAGGAGTCTCAGTAAGGGATTTAAAAAAACAGCCAAGACAGATTCCTTCACACAGGGGAAAGTAAGTTGTAACACACAGCACTACTGCAATAGCCTCATGTGCTGTGCTGCTACCATTGGCACCATGAGTTGCACTGCTACAATCACGTAAGACACGTGCTACTACAAAAAAAAATCATATAATGTGCTACTTGAATAACCTCAATAAGTTTGCACAATATGCTACTGCAATAGCCTTACATACTCTGCTACTGCAATAACCTGAATAACCTCACACACTGTGCTATTTAGAAAGAAAGCACACACTGTACTACGACAAATAACCTCACACACTGCTACTCCAATGACGTCTCTTACTACAATGCCTTCACCTAATGTTCTACAATGGAAATAACAGCACTGTGTGGTTCTTTTCATTGCAGAAGCTCTCAGTATATGGTGAGAGAGGTGCATTGGCAGATGGAAACACTCATTGGCGTGCATGCCCTTGGCCACCAGACATTCACAGGCTGCCTTGAGTGGTCCTCTTGGCACCAGAGCTGTGTGACTCACTCCTGCAGTACCTGCAGGAAGAAGGACTGCCCCACACTGGGAGAAACTTATTCAGCACCAAGACCTGTGTCTCACACTAATGACTAACTCCATCCATCCATTTTTTTAAAACCACTTACTACTGGCCAGGGTGACAGAGGCTATCCCAACAGACACCGAGTGAAAGGCAGGAATACACCCTGGACAGGTCACCAACCTTTGCACAGCCCACACACCATTCGCTCCAGTTGAACTAACCTGTCTGTATTTGGACTGTGAGAGGAAACCCACACGGACAAGGGGAGAACATGCAAACTCCACACAGAAAGGCCTTCAAACTCGGATTCCTGTTGTCAGGCAACCTCGCTACTCACTTCACCACTTTGCCAACCCTAAGGAGTAGCTTCCTAATGAATATTCAGAATGCAACTTTCAGAAACTTACAACCAAGACTATATCTGTTTTATACCATTCATGCTGCTGCTACCTTCTACCTTGCGAAAGCACTTCACTCAAGGTTTCGACAGTAGTACCCCACCTCAGACTCAAATCTGTTTCCTGATGTTGAGCCCAGTTTTGTGGTTTCAATAAGCATGATCACATGGACATAGCATTAGTAAGGGCCACCTGGTTTATCACAACAGATTGCATGTCAACTGTGTATTTAACTAAGGAGACAATCACAAATATCCTATGAATCTGACTAAATGGAGGCATGCAGCCTGAATCTGATAGTTTTGTGAATATTTGAAATTCTCTGACTTCATATCTGTCACTGTGTTGCTGTGGTTTACGTTTAAATCTCTTTTAAGACAGATAATATGAGAGGAGAGGATAACATTAATACAATGTCATTTCCACAACTAAAGCCCAACATTAGATTGATGTTCACATAACATCTGTTCCGGCCTGTCATTCTAGTTAAATTGCATTTAGTCATTCTATTATTTGAACCTACAAATCTGCAATATATGAGGAAGAAGATGGCTTGTGATTATATGATTGCATCACTGTATTAAAGAATTAAGACATCCTTGTTAAGATTAATCCTACATGCTTTTAAATCCTGATTGGCAAGCATCCAAAACAGAAATATAAAAAAACTCAAGAGACTTCCTATCATCCCTGCATTGCTGCCCAAAGCCACTGGCGCCACCTTCTGGAGAAACGACTTAAATCACCATACTGACATTTCAGCCCTATTGCACCTTTGGACAGTGCTGTTCCAGTCACTCTCCCCTTATGCTGTCAGAGGAGACTTAATGCTCATTGCTCTGACTTGAGGCTGCACATGACCTATTCGCTTTAAGCTGTTTGTTTCCAGGGGCTGAGCAAATTATTTATTTGGTAACACATGGCTGTGATGCAGAAGGCAAACCCCAGCTAGGGGTCTAAGCTGAGGGGCCTGTTCTGGAACCTTCCGTAAAAACAGTTCATACACTGAGACCCGCTACAGTAAAAGCATTAATGGACCATCTTCCCTATTGTGCTGCTTAAAACTTGAGGATTATTGAAATTCGAATTCTTCTCACACTTGTTTAATTATTGTCCTCGTGTGTATTTCCACAGATAGCATCCTGTCTGTACGCACTATAATCTGAGGCTCAAACAAATAGGATGGAAAACAAATCTTGAATCTAATTAATCTAAATGTGGGGTGGGGAAGAAAATGAAAAGAAAAAGACAAACAGAAGGCAAAATAAGAAGTCCACAAAAGTGGCCGTAAGTTCATTAATTAGAAATGCAAATGGGACAAACTCAAGATGACAGCTCTATGCTTGTCACATCAGCTCACGCTCCCCTGGACAGAGAGCGGGAATAGGCAAAGTGCTAGGAGAGAAAACTCATCACAGACACTGCCTCCCGATGGCCAAATATGAGCCTGCTTCTTCTCCTCAGACTGCTGTTTCACTGTTCCTTCTTTTGCAAAACAGCAGCCCCATGTTTAATGGAAAGTGACAATTAAATTATTATCTTTGGGCACAAGGCAGTGAGATGTATTTCGTACTGGTAAGATATAGGTGGAGAACAGTTAGTGTTCAGCACCAAGAGATGTGTTTTTTGGGCTTGTCTCCAACCCAAGAGATATGTTTTTTGGGCTTGTCTCCAAGCCAAGAGATATGTTTTTTTGTGATTGACTTAAGAGATTGACAATAGACAGGTACTCTCACATCGTAAAGATCTGTACGGTACAATCATAAAATATTGTGACAATTAAAACTTGCAAATATATGCAATTGCACCTTACAGATGTTTTAAAGCATTGGCACACACAGTGATCACATTGCATATTCATATAAATTAGTTCATGATTCAGCATGGCTATGATACAAAAGAAAGCGTAACATAATTAAGTGTGTTACGTCTAGTAGTAAAATGTAAAAATGAGAAAAAAAAAATTACATTTTAAATACATTTATTATTTGCATATATATATCAGACAATTGGTCTACTGCTTTCGATGGTACTGTTCACATAAAATATATTCTGAGCAATATATATTTAGCTCTCTATTGGAAACACAACTTTGTCATTTGGATGTTTGCTTATTTTAAATCGATTTATTATTTGCATAAATATGGCAAGGTATTGCTATAATACTCTCAATGGTTCCCAAAAATATATTCTCAGCTCTATAAATATAAATCTCTACAGGAAAAGTACTAAGGGTCCTACATGTTGAAATGTAATTCAAGGCCACACAGGTCACATAGAGAATATATAATAAATAGTATGACATAAACACAATCATCTCTACTAAAACATCACAGCAATACACTCATTTTATGTGTCATTTCAAATCTTCTCAAATCTATACATATACCATTATAAAGCACATGTATCTATTGGTTATGAAAAGGAAGGAAAATAGGATTACACATACGCCATTAGTTTTCTTTCAAATAAACCTTTGATAATATAATCAAGAAATCATTTGGGATTTTTCATATAAGTTAAAACTATTTGTGGTAAGGATGATCATTCTCCTCACTTAAAAGTGCGATTTTAGCACACCTACCTGGGCACTGTGCACATGCATGAAACACACACACTAACAAACACACATGCATACACACTCACACACACACACAAACACACTAACAAACGCACATGCATGCACATTCAGACAATTGTACACCTCTATATGGCCACACACTCGCACAAGCACGCATGCATAAACTTGCACATGGACACGCACCTACACGCCTTCCATACTGAATCTGCACAGATACTCACAAGTACAGCCACAAGCACACTCTTACATGCACACAGGCAGACATACATGCATATCTTTTTCAGAAGAGGCTGTGATTGGTGCTTCCTGACCCTGAAATAAAAACTTTTTTTTTTCATACTATAGAACTATAGAGCTGCATAAATCTGAGTGAGAGTGATTACCTGTGATTGAGGGATCTTATCTCAATTATGCAATTATTTGTACACACGCTATCTTTGAGCAAATGTGCTTATCTGTGAGTGAATATTACTTGCTAGTAAACATTCATCTGGCGAGAGTGAGGGTGATTATCTGGTAGAATGATTACCTGTAAATTAATGCAATTACCTCTGAGTAATTCAAGTTGAATATCTGTGGGTGAGGACGCGTGCCTAGAATGCCTGGAATTATGCTACTACTCTAAAGCAATCCTCAACAATTTCCTGTAAATTGCATATTTTATTTTAAATTATTGCTACTGAACAACTATAGGAAGGAAGGACGTGCTGGCAGAGGAGAGATAGGAATTCATTAAAGGTACAGTGCAATGAGTTCACAATGTGAACATGCCCACAATATATGCCAGGCTCAGTCTCTCTGGAGGCATCTAGACCAAGCAGATCCAGTCACTGGGAGTCCGGCCATACTGAAACACACAAGAGCAGGGGTCAAACAGGGCCCACTCTAGGGTGACATCCGGGTGACAACCTCCATACAATGGAACCTAAACATATTTCCATGCAGAGACACTTGGTCATTACTTTACAACTGCTAATGAAACCGCACACGGCACGGCTAATGAATAAAATATGAACAAATAACAAATATCCACCAGCAAATCTACAAAGTCAGCCAAAAAGAAAAAAATCTAAACATAACATTCTGGATCCACGATAACCATAGAGACAAATCCAATTATTTACATCTCATGTTGCAAATTTGTTTTAACAGATAGAACGAGGAAATAAATAACAGCCTGAGAAGAGAAACAAAAAGACCTGATTTCTAATTAACATGAAAGTGTAGTGGAGGCTGCGTTAGTAAACTCATCCTTCATCCCCCTCTCCGCCTCACAGCTCCTGATTGTTTACGCCGAGCGCTGTCTTGGAGAGGGATGCACAGTTCTGTTTTGCTCCTAAATTAAATGTCAACAGATTTAACATGGCGAGGCACTTTACAACATTTCATCCATTTTATTGTTCATTAGCTTTCCATGTCTCTGTTCAGCCGGCTTCATTTGCAGTGTCTTGGCTTTGAAGTTCACAAAAGCTGAGACAATAATTAGGTTTGTGTAATTACAGAGTGCTTAATGTGAGTTTCCAGGAGAAATGTCTGCCCCTCTCCCCGCTGCCGTGCCGCAGTAACGATTAAACCGGCATTAACCTTCTGCAGTCCAGCTGACGAGGAGCAGAAAGGAACTGTGTGCTGCTAGCTTGCTCTTCAGGATAATAACCTAACATTCACTGTGTTTACATGCCCTCATTGTTTGGTGAAAATCATCCATTAATCTGTGCCCACATAACCAAACAAGCAGGATAAGAGATAGAGAGACAGATAGAGAGTATTGGAGATTAGTTAGAAGGTAGGATGATAGTTATGCCTGAGCAGTTCAGAAGACTGTCTCAGTGGGACATGATGCGCTGTCTCACTGCTCAGATATAGTAATATGAAAGATATACGTACCTGTAATGAGATGGGCTGAAAGATGTGAACATGATGTGAGTGATTAGCTATGGGATATGGATGTGAGCTCACCTGGATGTCTGAGAGTTCCTTCAGAAGTCTGGAGGCTAATGGAGGGCAGTCCCCCAGACAGGGAATGTGCAGATTCTGAGAGAAGGGGTCACAGTAATGAAAACATCATACTCCCCTTAGTAAAACATAACAATTAAGATTACATCAGTTCCTACATTAGATAATGTGCCTATAAATTCAGTCTAAATAAACCTCACAACTTTTTATCATTGGTCTAAATAATAATGTATAGTGTATTTATAAGCACATGTCCTTTGGGTTTGACATTAACATCATCACATATCATTAAAGGTGGATTAGTCATGCCATTAGCTGAAGATAAAAACTGATAGCTGATGTGAACGCACCTGTCCCCGGTACAGCACCTGGCCCAATGGGCAAACCACACACGCTGTGCCAGAACCAAACATCTCCTTCACCCTGTTCTCCTTCAGAGCTCGGCACAGATCTGCCATGGTCAAATAACGCTCAGACACTTTAAACACCCCCTGCATATGTGACAGTGGAATAAACACAACAACACATCACACTCAGGCCAAGGGGCAGGGAAAACACATCAAATCATCGAGAGAGGCACAAAACATCTCTGGTGAGAAAAAGCTGGGGCATTTCTCTTCGATTTAAGAGTAAATAAATATTGTTGTTTTTACTTTTATTTTCTTAACTTGCCTAGCTGTTTTGGTATAGAGGAAGACATATATATTACAAACAACAATGCACTACATTAATTTAGCAGAGATTCCTATCTAAAGCAACAATCAAAGAGCAAACAAGTGCATCCACCTGAGTTATGTCTGAGATAAGCATTTAAATATGAGCCAAACTTCGAGTGGTGGATTGGGTTCTGGCCGCCTGAGTCTCTTGCTCTTACCCATTTCCGGGTAAGTTCCAGGATACTCTGGCGTGTGACTCCAGGAAGAATCACACCGTCGAGGGGTGGAGTTGCTAGCTCTTCCTCTGAAACGCAGAGGGATTACTTCCACGAATTCCACGTGCATTCATAAAATACCATTCATACAATGTATGACAGGTTCCACAATGGTCCACAGCACCCACTACCTTTCCAGCCTTTGGACACTAGAGGTCTTCTTCCCACAAACTGTTGAATTTTTATTCAAAGAAATTACTTACTAAAGTTAAAGCCCTTGTAACGTAATGAGCAATAGGTTAGCCAGTAGCAGAAAGATGACATTGGACATAGAAGTACAGTAAAAAGTCAAGGAAGCAGCTGTGACATGCAGTATGAAGAATGGGTACTGAATTCCACTGATATTTCCCACTTATATCCTCAGTGCCCTCTGTGAATTCTATAGTTGGCATATAAGATGAAAGTGCACAAACGTAATAATAAATAAAAAGGAACAACAAACCAACAATAACAAGAGTACAAATTACAGAAACAACTACATTGCTGCATGTTCACTTAGGACTGGATTGTTATTAGTACCTCTATTGGTTTTTTGAATGCTTTCATGTGCTTTTATGATGAGACCATCAGTCGGGCTGATTGAAACCCCCCCTGGGAGATGGTTATTGCATAGTTCAGATTCGACACCAGATCATGGGGCCCACACACCAGAATAACAGTGTGTAACAGGCTGAGCCATTTAACAGCCTGAGTCACCCAGTAGCCCCTACTACCAGCATTCAAAATGGTCCATTACAAGTTTTAATATTACTATTACTAAATGGTCCAATGAAGGATGTTATCGCCATTATAAATAGTCCAGAACAGGAAAAGCTAACTGACCTCCATTTTCATTGATCCAGTAGAGGAACACGTTCATGGTGCCAGCCTCTGTGATTTGATGGTCTTCTCCATACAGCCAGAGGACCTGCTGGCACCCGAAATTAACTGCCTCGTGCTGAGCATAGATTGAGGCTCCATAGTTCCTACACGGAGATAAACCATGAGTATAAACCAGTATTATCTTATTAGCATTTTAGCATTACAAGCTTCCAGTGGCTTCCTGCATTCAATTTAAATCACTCAAGCTGGCATACCAAGCTGGGAATGGTACGGCTTCTTCAGACAATGATTACATCATATACTCCAACCAGACCTCTCTGCTCTGCCGTTTCCAACAGCCGATCCTCTTGGCCCCAGCTCTTCTGTGACCCATCCCCGATGCCCGGATCTTTTCCACAAAAGTTTAAAGACTACACCTCGAGGTTTATATTTCATAAACTAAAACTTCTCTCCCTATATCTCATAGCTATCGAGGCATACACATTGATGGTGGCATGTGCTGTATATCACTGAATGTTTTCCATCTCCAGCATTGTGTGAGATGCACTTTTGTACAATTTAGTAATTTGGCTAATAGCATCTGCCAAATGACAAAATTGTAAATTGTATCAGTCAATATAATTATTACATGGGTCGTTACTCTATTACTAGAGAGAGGAATAACCTGATCACACACTGTATGCTATTATGGTGAAGCCCCCTTGGTGATGCACACTACATGTTATCCTAGATCAACGCCCCATGGCTCTGGGAGAGATACTGGCAATCTGAGTTTCCAAATGAGCATGGGAATACCCAGGGCTGCTGCTCAGAGCAGGGCAGGAAAAGGGAAAGCAAACTTGTTTCTCTGACAACCTATCTAATTATTTCCCCCATCTGTTATTTCCATAAGGTTCGGTCTTTCTCAACAGTAACATTCCATATACCAGCACATCAGTTTTCCAATTAAAATTCGGCAAATCAATGCTTCATTTTTATTGCACCAATGGAATGGTTGGGTCATCTTAACATTCCTATGATTAAAACACAGCAGCATAATGTACAGCAACTTCCAGAGTTGAAATCTACTTCAGTACTTAATTACTTTCATTGATCTAAAAAGAACGAGGTTATGCTTCAGACTTATTATAATGATGTTCTTACTCTCAATGTTATAGCCTGTAATGACAGCCTGACAGTAACTTTAGCATTACATTAATTATAACAATACAATTTAGTTTTTTTCATCTTTTTTCCCTCCAGCATGCCAGCTGATTCAATATTCAAAAGACCCTGACCCAGACCAGACCATGGTGTTGTGATTACCCTCCCATCTTGCAGTCTCCAGTTCCTCCTTTCCAAGCTCGAATGTACTTGGTGTCAGCCCACAGAGACACAGGCTTGGCACCGGTGCTGAAGTAAGATGAAACCGGGCTCAGAATGACATAGAGCAGGGCACGAGAAGGCCTCTTGACACCCAGGGAGGGCTGCATGAGAGGGAGACAGAGCGAGTGAGTGAGTGAGTGACTGAGTGAGAGAGAGAAAAAGGTCGAGAGCGAGAGAAAGAGAGTAGTCAGAGAGTGTCACAGAGAATAGTCAGATGTGTCTCCACAGCGTAGAAAGCTCCTCCTCACCTCAGTGCCCAGGAAGGTGGGGCGGATGTAGAGGCTGGCAGAGTCTGAATGAGGTGTCCACTCCTTATCCACCTCCACTAACTTCCTGATGCACTCCAACAGCTCGGCTGCATCAAAGCTCTGGGGCAAAAGAGAAGTGTGAGAGGGCGAGAGGAGGGCAGAGAGATAGGCAGAGAGAGTATGGATAGGTGTATACATGGAAAATAATGGGATAGCTATTTGCTTTCAGCTAGCAATTTGAGACATTCAATACTTCTGTTAGATCAAAGAATTATGTGCAGGACTGCCAGTAAGATGATGAAATGCGGGGGACATGTAAGTCTTCAGGTCTCACAGGCAGACAGGCTCTCTCTGCAGACTTCAGCATCCTTTTCATGTTCAGCATGGGGCGGAAGAGACGCACGACATTGTCAGCTCCCCGGTACGCCTTCATGCCTTCAAACAGCTGAACAGGAATCAGAGCACAGGCATATGTACGTTTTATAACCGTGGTTTCGAACCCTGTTCCAGGAGATCTACTAACCCTGCATTTTCATCTCAACCGTAATGTGGCACACCTGATTCCACTAATTAGCAGCTCAATGTTGAATGAGGTGTACTTCGTTAAGGTTGGAGTGAAAACCTACAGGATAGCAGATCTCCAGGAAGAGGGTTGGCAACCACTATTTTATGCTTTCCAAACGACTTTAGAAAGAACAAAGCATTTACAGCAGAAAATGTAGTGTATAATGAGAACGTAGGAATAATTTCTACTAACCCAACCAATTTACTGCTAGCAACTTGAAAGCACCATTCTAGCGCTGCAATGGTGAGACAGTTACTGTCATCAAATCAAAGTCAACAAGTTGATGATGAGGTTCTGAGCTCCAATTAAAAATGTGATGTGATGAACCATGTTGACATGAGATTAAATAGCTCTATATAAAATACAATGGGCTCCAGAATCATAGGCACCCCTGACTGGCAATGCGCAAAAAATGCATTGTGAAAGATATTTCTCTAATAGGTGTCATACTAAATTATGAAACTGGCAGGTAAACTGAACTCTGCCACATGTCCTCCTTTGAATCCAACCAACAATTTTCAACTATAGATAGTCAAAATTTA
Organism: Conger conger; assembly: GCF_963514075.1. Taxonomy (NCBI): domain Eukaryota; kingdom Metazoa; phylum Chordata; class Actinopteri; order Anguilliformes; family Congridae; genus Conger; species Conger conger. The sequence continues at coordinate 52,828,205 of NC_083767.1, forward strand.
ACTGATGGAATAAAATGCAGGAGCGACTGGCTAAAATGTTTAGCAACATTTAAAAGTTAAACATCCCATCCTTGTGGCATTTGACTTGCTACTGAAGGGTCAGCAGGGTTGCTCTTTGTCAAATTTTAGCAAGAGATACGTAGTTTCCAATGCACACAGGTCCAACTCTAACCAATAGTCTTTGACTACATTGAACTGGTCAGAAAACAACAGACAAAAGCCTACAATTATTGACAATAAGGTTTGTCTGTTTGCTGGATGCACTGTAAGATCAGTGTACAGAGGGCAACAGAGAGACTCTTGGCAGACTGAAATGTACACACATTTTCAGCAATACCAGTCTGTTGGGTCAGTCAGTCTGAAGGTATACAGTATGTATGCTCAAGTTTCAGGCATTTAACAGACTATCATGCACAGTGACTGGCACAGACTACGTTCATTGTACACGCATGTTGACAGTTGGATATATTTATTGAAGCAATTCAGCTGACTTTCCATGCTCAAGGGCACAATGGTAGTGCCCCAATTGGAAATCAAACCCACAGTCTTGGAGTAACAAGCCCAGTTGCTTAATCACAGTGCTACATCCATACTCACCTGTACAGCATAGTGCAGGGCAGAGCATGCTGGGTGGATGGACAGGTTGTGGAGCGGGCAGATATGAGGTCTTTGCCATCCACCAGTGCTGGTCCACTCAACGGTCAGCATGTGGTCAGTGAAGACTGTCCCGAACACCAAGTCAGTGGAGTCAGGCTTGGGCTTATGGGTCGGAGCCAGCTCAATCACCACGTCCGCTGCCTGAGAGGAGAGAGGATGCAAGCTCACACATGTATTCACTCATATGGTAATGGGCGCACACATATGTTGCACGGTCATACATGAACACACACATCCGGGATAAGATATGACCTCAGGGCGTGTATTTCTGTATGTGTGTCTGTGTGAGTGGGTCGGTGAGTGGGTGGGACAGTATTGTACTGGGCTGTGTATGTATTGTACTGGGCATACGTTCATGGCCTTACAACCAATCCTATATTGTACCTTATCTGGCTTGTTCGGTTTTTTGTTGTATGACCATGGTATGCTCTGTTTTGTACGTCGCTTTGGATAAAAGTGTCTGCTAAATCAAATGCAATGCATTGTGTGTGTGAGACTGACAACACTCTCAGAAATAAAGTGACAGTGGAAGTAAGAATTTTTGTTCTTCAAGGATCAAATGTTCTCTTTCGGCACAAATTAGTCCCTTTTGCAAGCAACAAATTTGCTAATTAATTATATATCACTGGATTGGGGTACAATGTTTTGTACAAGCTTTTGTACCTTTTTGTGCACTTTTCATACCTTCATTTCTGAGAGTGAAACTGTCACAGCAGTCATCAAAGTCACAAGCAGGAGGCATTCACAGCGCAGGTGGGGGGCTTTGCAACTGTGAGAGTAACAGCAGGGGTCCCGCTGACTATCACACTTAAAGGTAGAGGGCGCCAACAGCTCTCGCAGCTCCAGTAGGGGGCATCAAAACCATCCGAGTTACAGGTAGGGGGCGTTCACAGCTCTCAAAGTCGCACGTAATGAAAGCAAACTGTCTAAGCCCTAAGACACAACACGTGCCAAAGTCACATTCTGTCACTGCCTTGCCTCGAGACTGGGATTACAGAGTCATATATTCTCCTAATTGTAGAACTGCATAATCCCAGATTACTGATTCCAGGCAGGTGAAGTACACCGACTGGAGAGCAGTTTAAACCTGCAGTAGTGAGTGTATCTTAAAATATAGTTCTCAGTTTTAGTAGTGTTGATGTGCCAGACTTTGATTTGAGGTTTGATAATGTTATGCGTTTTGAGATTATTACATACATCTGCGTAGGTGCTTGGTTAGAAAGTTACAGATTAATGTTATGTTAAGAGACAACAAGATCAAATGTCGGTGTGATTTATCCCCTGTGTTGTACCTGAGCAGAGATTAGCAGTACAGTACTTGCACCATAAATACCCCACAGGTAAATGCTGTAATCCTCTGGGCAAAAGGGAGCCGCAGTCCAGTAGAGATGTTAGTCTAGACAGGTGCAGTTTGCCCACCAGCTTGAATGTCTATAATGTCAGTGTTTCCCATTGAATCACCCCTGAAATAACTGATCTGTTCATGGGTTTCTCTGTATTCATCAGGAAAATCTTTGTCTTTCATATTTCTATCTGTGTAACCACATAGCACTTTGTGACATTATACTCGATTTTCTGCAGTACAAAAGTTGGAATGTGGATTTTGATTTTAATAGAAATATAATTACTTGTATTTATCCAATTCAAATATAATTTTAAAATATATATTTGTCACAATTAGCATGACATAACATTAAAATGAACTGTTCAGCCATGCACATCAGCGGTGGAATTGTGTTGGAAGAAGGACGTTTATGTTCAAAAGAACATTAAACCTACAGTGAAATGTGTTGGTGTATCCTTAATGTTATTTGGGTTGTTTTGCATCTACTTATACAGATGATTGTGGTTCATGTGAATTTCAATATAATCATCAACTCCAGCAGGTGCCTACAGTATACATTTCATCCAAAACCTATGATCCCCCGGCAAATGGTTCTTTCAGCAAAACTACAATGCTCAAAATCAACCAAGAAATTATTTACTAGCCAATAAAGTGAAATCACCAATATGAAGCCAACATGCTGTGCAGACAACAATACGAGCCATGGCATATAATCCACCAGCATCTGCAATCTGTAGGAGGGACACTGCACTGTTCTTCCAAGAAGAAGCCAAGCAACTCATGCCTTGCTATTGGCCTGAGGAACATTATTATTTCAGAACCTCTTATTAATGCTATAATGTGGGTTCAGATCCGGTGAGTGAGGCCTTAGCATACGGATAACATATTGTCATGCTCATTGGGTGACCGCTCATGAGGATAGGGGCATCCTGGAAGAAATGGCGCAAGAAATGCTGCAACATGGGAAGAAGGCGATCACTCGGAATCATTAAGTAGTGGTTAGCATTGGCCTTGCCTTCAAAGGGGGAGTGCACTCATTTCTTCTAGCCATGCTAGCCATAATAGGCAACCAGGCCAACATTTTTCACACAACTATGAGAATGCTGCGATGCTAATTAATGAATTAACTCAGGAACCACACCTGCTGCAAAACAAAGCAGCAGCCTGTATGTAGCATATGCAGTACATAGATGTGTGTGTGTGTGTGTGTGTGTGTGTGTGTGCGCGCGTGCGTGCATGAGTGTGTGTGAAGGTGTGTGTCTATGCATGCTTGCGAGTGTGTGTGTGCATGTGTGCATGCATGTGTGTGTGTGTGTGTATGCGTGTGAGCAAGGCTGTGTACATGTGTGTACTGTGGTACTTCAAATTCCCACCTGAGGAGAGAACACGGCTCCAGCTAGGACCTGATCCTGACTGGCAGGGCTTACAGAGATCTGGGAAAGTGGATTCACCTCATGGGCCCTGATCCAGCTCTCTGGCTGAACAGAGTGAGACACATACAGGACTCCAAAGAGTTAACTATGGATTACGGCGGCCATCTTTTCCCCACAACCTAAGAGAAGGTTCTGTGGAGGAGTGTTTCTCTGCTACGGAGTTCAGCACATTGATTTTCATCTAATAAGAGGACTGAGTGGGACTTATTATGCGAAGCGCAAAGTGGCAACTTTTTGAGGACAAAACCCTTCCCTGTGATCTGTCTGGAGGCTTTGATTGACAGGAGACCCACTGTTTTGTAGGCAGCAGGACGCACCTGTGAAAATGCTGCCCCTGGACACCAGCCTCAAGGCAAGTAATTAAACACAACACCGTAAACAAACAAAAACGAATGTACACACGTACATTCACACACGCATGCACACATAGACACACACTCTCTCTCTCTCTCTACTCAAAAGTCCAACACTGCAGTCACTCTTGGAATTTGTTCCACACATTTTCCTGCATCATTTTTTATAGCCTGGTCAAAGACTGTTTTAGATCTGAAATCTCCTTTTTCATTGCTCTACTGCCTGATATCTATATGATCAATCAGTAAGCACTCGCAGTTTTACACATTCTGCACTTACTTCAAGCAATCATGCCATGCATCCATGGGGATGTTAAGACTACCTCATCCAAATTCTATTATTGTACAGAAAAGATCATGGCTGAGTGTGACTTTGAAACCTTGGAGGGAATGCATTGCAAAAAAGAAATGAAAAGGACCGTAATCTATGACCACAGTAGTCATAGTACACTGTGCTTTTTTCCTCAGTGCTTGGGATGTTACAGACTTTCACATGCTGTTACCTTGAAGCTGGAGATGCACTCTCTAGTGCCATTGGAGGAGCAGTCATTAGCAGAGACCTGAAAACACATGCAGACTATTTTACAATGTGTTCTCTCTCTCTCTCGCTCGCTCACACACAGACACGGTACATGTACATGTAAATGAACATACTGTCAGCACATAATTCTGGAGAGAATAGATGATAACTTATCAATAACAGTATTATGCAGAGGGCAATTTACAGTGGGAGTGCCTTTGACGATACGACGTATCGTAGTCGCTGGAATTTTTAAATATTACGATTGTCGGCTATTCGTTGATAATATGATGTGAATGTGGACTAGGTGTTTTATAATTACGTCAAGGCCTATTCGAGAAGTATGGACGTCTCGTCTGCCGTAGCATCCTCTAGCAACGCTAATTCAGGTGGTGTCGGTTTTTATATACTGAAGCAAAATACAGGCTACCAGATGTGATAATGTACTTCAGTAGATTTGACTGAAATATCGAGGTAGCAGTTAATATTATTTACAGCGCTGTGAAAAATAAATTGTATACAGGATAAGACCACGTATTATATGACGTGGAACAGAGCATGACGTGTCGTCAAGCTAATGCCCCACATACAGTAAATAAAGACGAATTATATTTGGTCTACATTTGAACAACGGGTCAGATACTAAATGTCATTTATTTTTTATTATATTTTTTATTTGCAAATGCGTTTGCATTTGAACACCAACAGTCATAACAGATTAAAGCATTCTCGTCTAATCCTTTGCCGTAGCCTACACGTGATGTGAGCTTTAGGAAGCGTTTACCAGGTTAAGAATTTAACTTTTACGGGCAAGAAAAATATTTTAATTCATAGTGGACGTAGCCACCGATTTCCTGTAACAGAAGTAGATTTACCTTGAGAGATGGAGCGCTCGCCTGAGATGCGGGCACGGCTGAAACACTCGCCATGATGATGAATACGCTATGGGGCATAAGCCGCCCGCTGTGTCAGTGAGCTACAGTAAACCGCTTACAGATTAAATATTGTCAACAGTCTTGTACAATGCAGTTTCGAGCAAAAAGACCTGGATTCAGTAGATGGATTACGAACATTTGTTTGATCGTCACGAAAATCATTTACAGAACAGCACATCATTTACAGACCCCAGAGAAAATAAGATATATTGCACTCGCAGTAAAAAATCGTGAAGAACTGCTCTAAATTAATTCAGTCTAACTGTAGCCTGTAGGCTATTCAATATTGTCCTTTTTTTGTTATTTAATTATTTATCTTACTGTTGACCCTAACTTTCTTGCACTGAATGAATACTAATAACTTTTCAGTTCAGAGTGACAATTCCATATTGCATTTAGCAAAGTAGAACCCTTTCCTCTCCTTTGAACAGATGGTATCCTGTAAGTTCATTAGTGGCCCATGCAATCAGGCTTACTTCATTCTACTGAGAGAAGTACTACTGATAATTATGTGTAGGATTTAATTAGATCAAAAAAGCTCTACCCCCCACACACATGCACAGAAAACAAAAACATGCATGTGTGCTTGTGACACACACAAATACACTGAGATGCAGTGACAATGCAATATGCAATCACACACAGACTGAAACCTGTGAAAGCTGATTATGCAGTGGCAGCGAATGTCTCAATAAACTTGGTGGCACACATGACATATATTTTATTAGGATGTCGCAGTGCAGCCTTACCAAGAAAGGGGCAATACAGTCAATACCAAACAAGACAGTTACAGGCAGTATGTGAAACCAGGGACATCATTTCGTAGAACTTCACTACGAAAGTAAATCAGTACTTAAAACATGAAGAGCAATGACTGATAGTGTTTAAGAGTTAAATGTGAATTTTGGCAGTGGTATGAAAGGCTTGTTTAAGTTTTGTCATTTTGTCTGTTAATCATTCCATGACGATGGATAGTAAGGCAAGCTTTTTCACTGAGTTCACTGAGACAGAAAACTATGAAACCATAGTTTCTTTATCTCCTATTCAAACCCTCAGCAAACTATTTGACAATAACTAATAAACACTGTCTACCCTGCCCTCAATATTTCAATATTGCTGGCACCGTTTAGTGATTGACCTGAATTGTTGGTAATTGGCCGATAGCAGAGATGCCCAACCTTCTTCCTGTAGGTTTACCATCCTGAAGGTTTTTTATTTCAACCATAATTTAGCACACCTGATTTTACTAATTAGCAACTCAATGAGATCTCTAGCTGTTGGATGAGGTGTTCTTTGTTAAGGTTGGAGTGAAAACCTACAGGAGTATAGATCTCCAGGAACAGGGTTGGGCAGCCCAGTCAAAGGATCTCCAGTCTTCAATAACAGTGTAACATAAGTTTACACGTATTCGATAGTTATTTCATTTAGACTAGTTAACAACATAAATAATTCGTTCAGGTAAATTAGTAAACACCAGATCAATGGCATCAAATCCAATAGGCTTCTTGCAGTCAGTTGTTTGCAATGCCTTCAAAATGTCAGAAATTGAAAAAAAGAAAAAAAGCAGAGACTGAAACAAAAACATTATTTTAAAATATTAAATATTATATCATATCATATTATTATTATTTTCATGGGGGCTAAAATCCCTGGTGGCACCCTTGCCGGTGGCATTGCTAACTCTGTTTAGGTTTTCAGAGCTGTGTGGTATAATAATCTATTCAATGGCAATATCTAGTCAGTTCAAAAGTTGCAAAGCACTGTCTCTAGAAAAAGATGAGAAAGCATAACTGAGAAAATGTCGTGTTGTGAATTACTGTAGACTACATTATACTCATATATTTTTTTTTATAAGTAAAAATTGGCTACATTTTTACAGCACCAACAACTATCCTCATAGTGCCATAACGGTCACACAAGCACAACGTTTTCATATCTCACCCATTGAACTTTCAAAGTGTGAAATTACCGAAATTATTATCGCATGTAAATTACTTTCCTACACCACACGAGGGAGACAAGAGCACGGTTTCTACTGGCCGTCTCGCCATTGTGATAAAGACCGTACGTCATCGCGGCGCTCTCTTTCCAACTCTGAGAGTAGTGCGACTGTTTGAAAAAACAACAAAAAAAATACAATAAAATCCAGTCTAAAACATTTCAGCGTTAACAAACACCAGGTAAAGCCTTTCAGTGGCACAAACCTACCTTTAAGTAATATACACAATTTTAGCTGCAAGTTTTTCTTAAATAATTATTTGTTGTTTGTAAGACATGTTTTCTGCTTTAGTATTTGCGGTATGCATGTTTGGATTGTTGCCTTTATTTTCAGTAACGAAAACTTACATTTTCTCATGTTGTGAATAGCTTATTGCTTTTTGTGATTTATATCAGAAATTGAGTGTGCAACAAAAAACATTTGTCTTTTGCTTCATATCGGGTTTCTGCATTTTAAAACATTTAGCTCACTGAGGTTTTCACGGCTTTGTTTTTTGCGTTATGTGGATGACGTTTATGCAGTTTAGGAATAAATTCTCAAGTTACAGAAATTTGTAGTTTTAAACAGATGGTGTAGCAGGCGAAATGGCGTGCGGCTATGACACCAACGGTGCGTGGGTTGGTATGCGGGTGGGTTTGTCCATCTCTCTCTGTGTGTGGGTTCATGCATTTCAATGTATTTCGACCGGTACAACGGGTAGCATAACCAAACGCCAGCTGCTAATGCATTTGAACTGATTTGAAACTAAATTGCACTGAAGCCACAATGCCGTTTGTAGCCCTGAACTCAAACAGGACGCATGTATTCTGTGTTTTCCATGGAGAGGCAGAAGGCCAAGTGCATTATCACCTGTGATTTGTGTTCTTTGCAGTGTTGGGGCACTAAGGCCAGGAGGTGATCTCCAGGGCAATGGTTGGGTGGTTAGGTCAGAGATTCATCAGTTTAATGCTGTTTTGTGCCTGTTTTGCTTGAGATGATGTAGAAAGAGGATTGCAAGGCATGCCAATAATTGGGATTAGACCTTTGTAGTTGAGAGAGGAGGGAGGACATTCTTTCAGAGGCTGCAGTTCTTTGCTGTTATTCATTTAATGTAGTTTCATATTCATTAGGGGAGTTTTATTATTTGTATAACTTGTTTACTATTCACTGGAGTAGTTCACAAGTTCACAGTTGAATCTGCACTTCTCGCAGGGACTATGCTTTTTCCTGGGAATATACTTTCTTCCTGCTGGGAAATACTGCACTTTGATCCCATGATCTTTGCTCTTGTGTTTACATTGCAAGTTGCAATAAAGAACATAAAGTGAAGGGTGTGCACATGACACTAGCATGCCTGTGTACGGTGCAGTCCCACGAGCTTGCGTGTCTCAACAGATCGAGGACCATTATCCACCGCTGCCCCGAAATGGACGTGGGAGTGATGCAGAGACGGCACAACCCGGTGGACAGCATCTGTCGCAAGCTGCAGACCATCCAGCGGTGGACCCAAGAGGGTGACTCCCCGTTCCAGATCCCCCGCTTCCAGTCCAGCAGCTACGACAGCCCGCAGTCGGGCCTGCGTGGGAACCTGGAGGCCATCCTGAAGAGACGGGCCGTACGCGGAGATGGCAGCGAGTCCGAGGGGAGCCCGGGCATGACTCCCACCAGCTCCCCTTGGGCCCACTGCCCTACCCGCACTCCGCTGCCCAACAACACGACGTACACCATCTCCAGCACCCTGGGGGAGAGAAGAAACACGGGGCAGAGGCCGGAGAAGCCGTGGTCACGCAGTTGCTCCACACCTGCTGCTCTGCCCAGGGAGAGATTCTTTAATTTTTCCCCCTGCGCCACCTACTCCAGGCCTGACGGTGGTGCTGTCAATGAGGACCGGCGGGGGAACCCCGCCCAGGGCATGCACGCATACTACAACCTCAACTTCTGCACCTCGGATACATCGGCCATTTTGGACTCAGGTTCTGACCCAGGTTTCCCTGCCTTAGTGGTCAAGAGGCTGTCCATGGGAGACGGTACGGGCTTCTCCGTATGCTGGTGACATCACATGACTCCTCTCCCTCTCAAGGATGGGTGTTGTTGATACTGCTAGTTCATGATCACTTGTAAACATGTGCATTTACTCGCCTGAAGTGCTATGGACTGTGTGATGCTTTGCTGCTGTTCTTCTAGTAAAGGTCTGCGCTCTCTCTCTCTCTCTCTCTCTCTCTCTCTCTCTCTCTCTCTCTCTCTCTCTCTCCGTATGCAGGTCTCCTTGACCGCTCAGAACACAGGAAAGAGACCATGGCTGAGGTCAGTCTCATCTGCGAAGAGGATCTCCTGGACACCATCTTTTACACATGCGATACCCAGCGCAGAGGTACGGTGTCTTGCACATGCCCAGAGTTTCCCATCCATCTTCCCCATTGTCTGCTTTTCTCTCTCCTGCCTTCTGTCGCCGACCCTCTGTTTTTCAGGTCTCTGTCTACCCATGTCTGTCTTTTCATCTAGCCTTCGGTCTGTCCTGCTGTATCTCTTAGTTCAGGTAAACCATGTGACAGAGGCTGTATGGGACAACTGAGATCTATGCTACATACATTACTCTTGCATGTTGTACAACAGATTGGATTTTGGTGTATTCCATTTCCATCAGGCTTCATAAGGCAGAGAACAGTAGTATGTTACTATGGGTCAGTTGCGGGTCTAGATTGGCTGAAGGGCCAGTTTGTTTCATTGTGCTTTTATGTCTTTATCGAGACATACAGTAGGCAGGCATTCCTTTCCTATCATACTACCTTCCTTGTGAGATTTCTCAACCCAGTGGCATTTTCTGTGCACACAACAGTTCCTTTATAAATCCACACATTTGTTGGAAAATAATAATAATACACTTCAGTGAGGCTCTGGTCGTGACTTAACGCCCCTGTACAGAGCTAAACATTGCCTGTTTTTAGTCAGCTGATTTTGAGACCGTTGCTTTACATGAGGCATGTTCAGATGTTTGCCTCCTGTGAACAGTGACTGTGTGGTGTAGGTGGATACCGATTCACTCCTCAGCCCAGCTACGACCCACGCAGCAGTCTCTGTGGAAAGAGGATTGTAATGGCCTCTGGAGATGACTCTCTGGGTTCCTATAGTGATTGTGAGCTCTGGCCTACAGGCAGAGTGTGCGTGTCTCACATTGTGGACTACCTGCGTCACACAACCAGCCGTGGCTCGGAGGATAGCGGCCTGGAGGAGCTGTGCAACATGCTGGACCCCGACCGCAAGGACGTCTCCATCGACCTGGCCACGTACCATGCCATTATGAAGGAGTGGATCCAGGACTGCCGCAATCAGGGGTATGTGCAGATGGTCAAGCAGCAGGGGCGAGGCAGCGGCCAGTAGATGACGCAGTCGCTGCTGTCGTTTTGCTGCAGATCGAAGGATGCCTCAGGATACCAGCGAGGGACATCTTGCGTGCCTCTCTTTCAGTTAGTGCTAGCTTTTCTGTCGTATCAGCAGTGTGTAAACTGGCTTGCTGGCAGGTGTGGCATGGCATTAACTGAAGCGCTACAGTTGGCCGTTTCAAATGAGGACCAAGGGGGCTTGACTGCAGAACTTGAAGTTATTTCTTGATGTCTTGTTGAACCTTGTCTGCTGAGACCCTGTCTACCTTTCCTATGCTAGGGATGACACACCTGAGGAACTGCTGCAGTCTTTGACTAGAGACAGCCTCTCAGGTAAGACTGAGCTCCTGGGGACATCTGTGCTCTTTCATGTTCTTGGTTCCTGTGAGATGAAGTCGTGATTTCCTCCCAGGGAAACGAGCCGCGGTGCTGAACATGACGTCAGGCAGCCTGGAGGCGTTCGGGGGCGAGGCCTCTCGAGGCGATCTGTGAGTCTGAAATCCCTTTCCACCCCTGCTGTCAGTCTTCGTGCTGCCCGTCCCTCTCTCCCCCAGGCCTAGGGTCCCTCCCCCACCTGCCATCATGGGCACAGATTCCATACACCCAGGAGATGCCTGCCACTGTATTCTGTGTCTGTGTGTCTGTGTGTCTGTGTGTCTGTGTGTCTGTGTGTCTGTGTGTCTGTGTGTCTGTGTCTCTGTGTCTCTGTGTCTCTGTGCGTGTGGGAAAACATTCCAAATGTGATGCATGTGCTAAATATTAATGAAGGGGCTTGATGAAAGACATAGGCAGTGGATGCTCTATCCCTAGGCATGCTTGTTCATCAATATTCACAAATTGGGATATAGCACTGGAAACTCCTGTTGTTGGAAAGTAGAGAGGACAGAAGGAACACATGATCTGACCATCTGGTTAATCGATAGATTCTGTGCCATTTATCCCCTCCCACCCTTCATCAATCCACCTTCAGTCCCACTCATGAATTCTTTATGAATATTTTGGCACAAGGCAAATTTTTCATGAATCTGCTTTGAAGGAGAACACTTATTTTAGAATGAAGAACTGACCTTTAAGTAAAAGCACTGCATGTTTTTTTCACACACCTTGCAAAGGATCTGTCTCTCTGGATGTGTGAAGACCAGATTTTGCACTGAATGGAGGCACTATGTGTGTCTGTCTTTTATTGGGGCCTTTTATTGTCTAGTAATTATTTTATGTGTGTCTGTGGATGGAGATGGAGCGACTGCATTTATATAATAAGATTGAGTTAGTGTACTGTGTGTGGAGAGACTGATCTGCTGTACTGCCTCTCTGCAGTGAAACTTCAGACCTGGTGTACTGCGTGGCCGACCTGCAGTTTAATAACCAGAAGTTGCAGGATGAGGTCAGGAAGATGAAGCAGGCAATGGAGACCATGGAAGAACTCAACCAGAAGCTGACAGAGGAGAATGAGGGACTCAAGTCTCAGGCCAAAATGTATTCCAACCTGCCTAACCAATTAAGTGACCACACATCATTTCACGTGACCCTGCCTAATATCACCAAAATCTGACCCTGTTTAACTGAAGTGGGACTGTCAAACCATACCTCTTAACCATCCTCTCCTTTTAGCACTTCTACATTACCTTACCCCTTCTCTCCTGCCCTCCCCAACTGTACCTTACCATTGCCCATAGCCCACCTCCATATTACCACCAATTTTCTGATTAAAATGGATGCTGGATGAATGTAAAATACAGTCTGCATAGTGAGAGCCTGGCTCTTGTGTCCTCCCACCTGCAGGTGTCAGCATTTGGCGCAGAAGGAGAAGCTGCTGAAGGAGGAGATGGAGGAGATGAAGGCCACGCTGGGTGTCGTGGAGGAGAGCCGCACCCAGGCCACCGCACAGGTCAAGCAAATGGTGAGCAGAACACACTGGCTGCTGATTACACATGCCTGCTTCAGTGTGCTTTTTGACCGTGCCTGGTGGCCAGTGATGATTATCCACACTCCTGGCAGTAGTACTATTTGAGTGTTACATTAGTAGTGTTGTGGCATACAGTATCACTGATTGAAGTGCCTAGTGGTGTGTACGTACGCTCCTGGTGCCTGGCACATAGTCTCCCTTATCACGATCGTGATATACCGAATAGGTCTTGCAGCACTGAGATCAGCCTCCCCTGGCAGGCTTATATCTCTTCCCCATCTGCGGTTCTGGTGTAAAAATATTCTGTCTATATTCAAGGAGGGGAAATTGCCAAGAGTCCAAGAAATAGCTGCAAGACCTAAAAAAAAAAAATGCCCAAGAAATGGCTGACATTTCGATTATGCAATCATGGGAGGGTTGGCAGCATTTGATATTGAGAAAATACATTTGAAAATAAAGTTTGGTATTTTCTCTACTTCCCTGTTGTTGCAATGCCTGTGAGCCGAATATTCATCTCCTTTCTTGGGCCTGTATTGGATGTGTCCATGAAACCATGAAAAGGCATATTGAGCTGGAGTCTCATGTCTGTAACTTACTACCACAGTATCTGTCTGGCCAGGTTGACGCTGATGTGTAATGCTGTGCATTCACCCTTTTATCTTTTGAGATGTGCTTTGCTGATAAATGGCCAGTTACTGATCACGTTTCTATGTTGTTGGGGCTCCAAATGAATACTGCCATTCAAGCATCTCACTGACCTTAAACGCAACCCTCGTGACAACTTACTGGAACCCGGAAAAAAATCTAGAATCAGATTTCAGGAAAAGAGTCTCAGTGTGTAACTTCCTTTTTCCTTTTCTAGAGATTGGGTTTATGAAATCAAGACTGCCACATCGTTGAATGGCACATCACTTATGGAACTAATGCAACAGTAATCCTACCATTACTGTATATGGTGTGAAGTACTAAATACTGGTTCCACATTGTTTTTCCCTCAGGAGCGGGAAAATCATGGTCTTATTATGAAGATTTCATCTCTTCAAGAAGAGGCATGCAACCTTAATTCTATTCAGATGATTCTGGGTGCCTTTGATTAGTGGTTAACATTCATTGCCTAACATTTCAGATCATTACATTTCTGTGATACTGTGATTGCTGTTGCTTCTTTACTATGTTTGGTGTAAATATGGCTTATGTTTTTTGTGTCTTTACAAAATATTATCCAGTAAAATGCTATTGGTAAAACAAATGAGTTGGTAATGTCTCCAATCTTACAGAACATCAAAATGACCCAGGAGATTGATGACCTTCAGAAGAAGATGATTGAACTGTGTGACCTAAATGCTGACCTACAGGTGGTTCACTTCCTGTGTGATTCCTCTAACTCTGTGAAAAATTGGTTGATTTGGTCCTGAGTGTCTAAACCCTATAGCAACCCTTCTTTGGTCCAATGATGAATGTTCTGTCTTTTGGGACTTGCCTGGATAAGGAATAATGAATAAAAATACAATTACTAGAATACTGTCTGAAATGGGAGATAGTCAGCTTATTTATTATTGAGTAAAATACTTTGGTTGCGTATGGAAGTAAGTAATTAAGAGGTTTTACATACTGACACTGGGCTGGTCAACCATTATTGAAAATCTCTAGAACGTGCCCTATGTATGAAGAAATGCAAATGTATCAAGGGCAAAGCATTGTGGGACTATTCCCAATAAATATTATTTTGTCAGCAGTTTCACAGTTAATTTCTGGTTAATAAATTCCCAGCCTATGGCCTGAAATTCTTAATGCACCTGCCATCAGGTAAATCTGACCCAGGGAATGTTTCTGGTGTCATGACTCACCATTGTTGCTGTGCTGTCATATCTCAACAGGGCTGCAGGGCAACATAAGTATTGCTTTGTCTTCTCTTCATGCTCGTAGTCGGTATTGTTGTGTTGTCATGCCGTGACTGTGTGATGTAGTGAACGTGATTGTGACTGTGCTCTGACTCTCTTCTCTCCGTTCCAGGTGCAGGTCCACTCATTTGATGGCATTCTGCATGACAGGGAATCGTGTGTGCGAGAGGTCAGTGTTCACTGCTTTTCACAACCGAGAACCGAGACGCAGGCCCGGTTCAGATTAATGAGTTCTAGTTTAGACTGAGATCTTTAAACAGTTGGCTTGGCTATAAGACTTCAGTTTGCTCCTTCAGGCCTGCGTGCTTCCTAGCTGTGTATGTACTTTCTTTACCAACGCCCCCTGATGAATGTTAATGCAATGAGTCAGAACACATTTGCTTTCCGCAATGACAGAATTCTAAGCGGTCTGCTTAAGCAGAATTTTCATGGAGTGTACTCATTTCATTTTATAACTGCTTAATAAGAGCTGATCACTTCATCCCTCACTGAGGCTTCTATATAACAAAAAGCTTTAATTGCAAGCTGTTCAACTATTATTATGTTGGACAGAAATAATGACCTCTTCAGCTAAATCTAATTTTTAGTATCAAATTTGTACCAACAATGTATTATTCATATGAAAAGAGCTGGTGAGTGATTTCAAATGGGATGACGCCCCAGAAGAGCTTTGCTTTGATCATTGTGAGAGTTTGTTTTTGAGGTCTGAGTTTGGCATCACTGAACCCATCACTGAATTTATTGGCATCTAGGCAAAACAGAAGAAGAGTCTGCTATTGTTGGATATGTCAGCACTGCCCTTTTCCTAATAAGGAAGTATTGTTTTACTAGAATTGTTCTTTATTGAATAGATATAACTGTGTCATTCTGTCCCTCCACAGAAGTGCCGGCAGATAGAGGAGCTAAAGGGTGTGATCGAGGAGTACTCGTCTGTCACTGAGGTGAGACTGTTGAGCCTTGCAGAACATCGGGGCGGCCTGTAGCTTAGTGGTTAAGGTACATAACGGGGACAGGCAAGGTCGCTGGTTCGATCCCCGGTGTAGCCACAATAAGATCCGCACAGCCGTTGGGCCCTTGACCAAGGCCCTTAACCCTGCATTGCTCTGGATAAGAGCGTCTGCCAAATGTCATTAATAATAATAATAATAATAATAATAATAATAATAATCAGGGTGCAAATGGAAAGAGTAGGTCAACCCACTTACAAGATGTACTTCAGAGAGATCAAATACTACATATTCCTTGTCCATTGTTTAACCTTTTGGACTATTGTAGTGTCTTTATTATGTTTTGCAATGTACAATTCCTATAAAGTCATGACAATTTCTAAAATATGTCCAATGTTTATGTGTGCTTAGAGTATACTATTCTCTGTTGCATCTGTATGTGGTGCATGATAATGGAACTATTACGTTTATATATTGGTGTTGCAGTGCAGTTATTCTGTTGGAGTGTGTCTGTTCGTCTGTCTGAAGTGTTTTGTTTTGGTAGTTGTTGAGAGCTGAAAAGACTAAGCTGGAGAACCAGATGCAGATGATGCAGCCGGATGTGGCAGCGTGAGTATGAAAAGAATGGTACTGCCACAAATATGAATACCACACTCAATATAATCAGCTGTTCTACTGAGTCTCTCTCTCTCTCTCTCTCTCTCTCTTTCTCACATTCTGTCTCTCTCACTGACACCCTCCCTTCAATATACTTTCTCTTTGCTGCAGTGCTGGCCTCTCTCTCTCAGTGGCATACAGACTCAATCAAACCACTTCAGGATCTCTACAGGCAGAACTTGCTATTGCTCAGGTCTGTTTTTACCATTTGACTTAATGCCTGCTGTATGTTGGCCTCCATGCTTGGCGAGATGGAGGCTCAGTGTTGGTTTAGTTGCATGCTGGGCCACTGTTTATTGCAGATTTAGATGTTTAGATGTTTGCTTATTGTTGTTATGTAGGTACTGCATTTAATGGTGGCTGTGCATTGGTATCGCTTTTATCCTGGATGGCATGCTGCCTTGGTGTTTTACTGTATGTACTGTGTTAGGTGATCAGCAGCAAGCTACTGTAAAAACTGTTCAATCTAGTGGGTCGATTTGGATTACTTTGACTGCTGGGTTAGATTCTGGGTCAGTGTTATGTTTCTGTAGTGACTAGTTTAGTTCTAGGATAGTTCCAGGCTTGGTTACTAACACTATTACATTTTTTTGCACTCTGTAGAGTTCTGAGCGTATATCCTCTCTCAGTTTTGCCTCACCGTTGGATGAGACTTTGGACAGAGAGGTGCTGCTGCTTCTTCAGGGCCCCACTCCTGAGCAAATGTCCATCCAGTTCAAGAATATCCTCAGCAAACTGGTATGACCGAGGACACAGGTCACAGAGTTAGTCAAAGATAGAAATTCCTCATGGAACACTGGTCAACAACACCTCCACCAATGTTACAATATCCCTTCAGGAAAGTATTGGGACTAAAGGTGCTTCTAACCATAGAATTATGGTCAGTGCATTTGCACCAGATTCACTGTTTGTGCCCTCTAAGAGTGTCTTATTTAGGCGTGGTGTGGAATTGGGGAAGTGGGTGAGAGGTGGGGGATTGCTATATCTTGCATACAGTGGTGGATCTGTTTCCAGGACGAGGACTTTAAAGAGGACTGCTCCTGTGTGCTGTCCAGGCTGAAGCAGCTCCTGGAGGCACACTCAGGGCTGGACCCAAGCACAGAGCAGGATCTTAAGGTAAATGCTTATGCAGCCCTGCCAAGAGTGAGCTTGTACAACCTCTCTCAAATATAAAAGACCATTTTGCATATGCATGAAACACTGTTTGCACACGCACAGCATGGCTTGTAAGCGAAAATTGCTTGTTGCAATGGTACACGGTCTGAATATTAGCATTCAGATTTAAAAAATGCATTGATTTGCAATGAGTCAAGAATGCTTCATGACTCATTCTGTCCAATCATCATCTTTTATTTGTAGCTTATTAACCGTTCCTCATGCTGAGCATTTTGGCACCATGGCAGCCAGTGCTGAAAGAATCCACGACCTCAGACTGATCTGTAATTATATTATATATATCAATATTAATATGTGTAGATATCTGAATGTTTTGTTGCAATGCAATGTGGCAGGATCTTGTTTTCCAGTCAGTAACTTTCAGTCTGTCAATCGCTTGGCTTCTGAACGTGTGTCTTTCTGCTGCGATAAGAGGATCTGTGTTGGAGTGTCATGAGCATGAGTTGTGTGCATGCGTGGACGCATGTTTCTGTGGGCGTATGCGTGTGCTCCGTTGAGATTGCTCTGTGTTGTTTGTATCAGGCCCTGCAGTCAGAGCTTGAGCAGAAGAGGAAGGACTGGGGACGCAGCCTGCAGCAAGTGGACCAGTACACAAACTCACTGGAGAGGGAGCTCATCAAGATGGCTAGCAACATGCGAAGGTCTCGCACGGAGATCCTGCACCTGTCAGTCAGGTAACCACGAGGAGTGCGGGCGTATGGTGGACAGTAGAGCTCACCCCTCCTACATAGAGATCCTGGCTTTGGCATTGGTAGTTGTCCTGGGGGACATGTATGGAAGGGGAAGAGTCATGCATCGATGATGGGGACACTGTTTCTTGTTGTTTCCCTGGAGAGGGCTTGTTTCTGCTTGACCTTTGCCCTACTCAGGCTGACTTGCTGGCTGACTTGCTGGCTGACTTGCTGGCTGACTTGCTGGCTGGCTGGCTGGCTGGAGTCCTCCAGTGTGTTAGGCTCTGACAGTTGGCTGGCTGCCACAGCTGCAGGGCAGATTTAAAGGGAGCTGTGGACCCTTTTTTCCCAGTCCCCCAAGCATCTGTTCGCTAGTGAGGGCAGCAGCTCTGCAGGAGAGATGGGCCACTGCATGGGCCTTCGGATTGGGTATTGTGGCAGAGTTCAGTGTTTTGGGAGCATATTGGATAATGTGTGGCAGACTGATTGAGTACAGTGTTTTGGGAGCATATTGGATAATGCGTGTCAGACAGATTTGCTATGGTGGTGTGTTGGGCACAGATTGGGTTCCGTGTGTTGGAGATAAAATAGGTGTAGGAGTGTTTGCGTGTGATTGTGGGATGTTTTTGTGGCATTTTTCTGTGTGTTGGAGATTGTGTGTTGTGTGTGTATTGAATGCTTTATGTATGTGTGTGTGGGTGGGGTGCTTTTCAGGGTCCAAGAGCAGGAGAATCAGAGGCATCAACTGCAGGAGGAGCTGGAGCGGCTGCAAGCTCCTCTGCCTGAGGGCAGAGAGGCCAGCGCCCAGACCGAGGAGCTCCAGCAGCAGGTAGGCAGAAGAGCTAAATGGGGGGGAATGAAATGCACCACCGTAAGGTAGAATTCTTACCAGATTGTGGAGGAGGCCTTTTTTTCTTTTTTTTCTAGTGATTACTGAGAACTCCGAGTGGGAGGCTAGATTAAGACTTTAACTGGTCTGCGGTCTCTCACACATTTTCACTTCCCATTTTACCAGCCATGCGGGGGGGTTAGGACCCTGAATAAAATTTCACTGTGAATGTGTTGCTGTTTGTGTAATTGCGGATGTTGTCTTGTAGTCTATGAATTTACCAAGGGCAGGGTGTGTACCTGTATGGCTCATCTGTGTGAATAGGCATGTATCCACATGTAGCCACCTTCACTGCAATCCCTAATCGTCTTTACTGGTCTCTGTCCACAGGTCATAGAAGAAGAGTCTGAGGGACCCTCTCTGGGCTGGGAGGAGGATTGCATCCCTCAGATCTCTTGGAAGGAGGAAAAGTCTAACATCGGGAGAGAGGATGAGCAGCAGTCAAGCTTCAGGAGTCCGCAAGAGCACCAGCTGAACTTCAGTACAGAGGAACAGGTTGAGCTAAAATCCAGAACGGAAGAACAGGAGCAGTCGAACTCGAACAAAGAAGAGGGAGTCTCGGACTTTGAAGGAAACCAGTTTGTCGGTTCCACGCACGGGGACGAAGATCGGGGCATATCGGGTTGTGACAGGCATGGGATGAGTGAATCTAGAGGAGAGGGAGAGGGGGAGGACTTGAAGGACTCAAAGCACTCAAGCTTTCCTTCTTCCTGGGAATCTCCACCAGGCCAAAGTGTCAACAGTGAGGAGCTGGGTCAGTACCATACATGTCATTTCCTGCCTGCTCCTTGCCTATATACAGTATCCAGCTGTGCTAACCATGAGCTCTAATACTGCTCGTATATGTTTTTGCTATCTCTTCTCACTTGTAACACTGCACTACCTTATCTATAACTCTACTGCCACTGTAATTATCTTTTCTTGCCTAGAATGTCATTGAAGTAGAATCGTACATTCTAAATGTTTTTACTGCTCTTGCACTTCTGCTGGGAATTTATACTCCGAATGAAAAATGGTTTTGTAACTGTATTGTCTGGAATTCAGAGCAAAGATGATTCCACACATGACTGGTACAGTAGGACTGCGTTAAGGGACCGTGACAAGATTGGTCCAATTAAAACCCCTTGTTTTCACTAGTTCTGGGTAGTTGATCTTGCTAAGCAAGGTGACATTTGTTCTGTGTCTTTGGCATGTTGAGTGGATTAGCGCTGTACTGTAACTGTACTGAGGTCACAGCGTAGCCATGACCCTCAAAGAGCCAGGATGTACCCGGAGACCTGGGGCATCCCACCTCAAGACCCCTGCCTTGTATGGGCAAACCCGCCTCAAAAACCCTGCTTCGGTCTGTTCTAGCCAGAATACTGCCTTATATGGCCTGTGATGGGACTTGACTCTGCAGAGGTGAACAGCTAGCTGTCAGTCTCCACTCTGAAGCCATCAGGGCTGAAGCTACTCAGAGGATCAGAGAGTGGTTTATAAGTGTAGTCTCTTTTTAAACGGGTGGCCCATGTTTAATATTTGTAAGGAAATTCGTATTGAGTGTTGCCATGGAAACAATTTGACAGACCAGTGAGAAGCATTGAAATTATTCCCCTCCCATTTCACCTCTATTTCAGATGGTACAGACACACAGGACGCAGATTTAAGCGTACATAGTGAGCCTACCCAGGTACGTTGTGGTCCCTTATTTTTGTGTCCACAAATGGGCAGTGATCCATATTCCTGCAGGTAGCATTGAATACATGGCTTATGCGGTAATGAAAATGAAAATAACTTTTTTGTTGTGAAGGATGGGGGGCTTGTCCGTAATTATAGGTATTACATTGCTTGTTACATTTTCTGTTGAATTACTTGCCTTTGAGGTTACCTTTTGAAGGGCTATGCTTAGGTAACTGTAACTGCTTATGCTTATAAAAAACCCCTAAGAATCCTGCAAGTGGGTCTGTGCTTTAGCATTCATGTGTGCTGGTGTGAGTGTGTGCCTGTTGCAGTGATGCAGTTGTCTGGGTTCTGTAGGAGGCAGATGGGCTCCCAGGATGCACTGGGCCTCAGGACTCCCAGCATGTGCCTGACCTTTCTCAGACTCCGCTTGTTGGTAAGACCTTCCCCATCATCCTCCGGGTCTACACTGTCAATTTGGGGTGATGTAATGGCTGAGTATAATTCCAGTATGTCATTAAAAATCATTTTTTAAGGATAATGGTAGATCTATGTATGTTTGACATGTTATTTGTCCCTCTCTGTGCTGTTTCCATGCGATGTGGTCAGGTTTCATCTTGTATTTGTCTATAATGATCCTGGTGATCCTGTATTGTGTCTATAGAAGCTCTGAACCCAGACCCCGGGCAGCCACATCACACTTCCTCTGCGCAAGACCTGTCTCTATCACCTGGACACGTGTCCTCTGAGCAAGACCTGTCTCTATCACCTGGACACGTGTCCTCTGACCATGACCCGGCCATTTCTCCAGGACACCCTCGACCCGAAGGGGATCTCACTACGCTGCCTGAACTCACCGAGCCCCAGCAGGGCAAAATGATTCCCCCTCTAGGACAGTGAGTGAATTGCATTGTCATTTTCATGACTCAGTATATAGATTCGAAGAGTGTGTGAGGTACACTTGTCTCCATCATATACAGATGTTTGTTTGATGTAGGTTTTCCTTTGAACATTATGTCCCCCTGCGTATGTCTCTGCCTTCCTCTTTCTCTGCATGTCTTTTGCAATGCAAATTAATGTAAGCGAACAGGGGGGGGGGGGGGGGCTTTTTAATCATGCTTTGCATACCCACAATGCACCTGCAGGCTTTGCCTGGACAGTCGTTGCCAACATTCTGAGGCTACACTTCGCATAACCAGCTGTTTCCTGCTGTTGTGAACATCAGCTTTTTGAATACTGTTGGTCATAGAAACGGAGACCCTGTGCTTTGCTCCTCGATCAGGACCTGCCTGGTGTCGGCCTGCACGCAGGGGGAGCGGGGTAGAGGCGGAAGTCCAGAGGACGTGGCAGCGTCCAACATGACAGAAGCTAAGGTCAGTGAGGAGGAAGCACAGCGGTGGAGGAACTTCCTCTTTTCCCCTCACAATCGAGGAGATGCAGAAATGTACTCTTCTTTACTTCCCCTTCTCTCTCTCTCTCTGTCTCCTTTAACTTTTTCTCAAAAGGGTGTTTCATCAGACCGCGGACCAGTCAGGATTTATTTAGTTCTTTTTTTTTTTTGTCGTGATCATCAGCATAAATGCTACAGAGAAGTCTAATCTTTCTGAAGGTACAGAGAAAAGTCTCTATCTCTCACTCTCTAGCCCTCCCTCTTTCTTTTTACTCTTGCCCTCTCTCTCTTTCCACCTCTCTTGATTGCTCTTACACCCTCTTTCTCACTCTTACTCACAATCCTATGTGGCTGAGTAATGCTTTTTCTGTTTCTTTTATCCAGTGTGAAGTGCTCCCTATTCTACTATCAATTTCATATTTCAAACATCAGTGCTGATTTATAAGTGTGATTCCAGTTTTTTATTTTAATTTTATTTTTTAACGTTTTTCAGATAGCATAAGGGAAGTAGCATACACAAGCTAGGCACTTCTCTGAGATGGAGGAGGTAGCAATATGGGTGACTAGCATCTGTGGTTCTGCTGTATCCGTGGTTCATCTGTCTGATCGAAGACTATTAATACATAGATTCTGTAGTTACCAAGCAAACTTAATTATTAGGATGAACAAAGTTCTGATTTGGTATTTTAATGTATGTGGTCCTGCCCAATCATCTGTGGCTGTGCATGATGGTAAATAAGTCCTGATTTGTTTATTGCCAGATTGCCTCATGTAATTGTATTGTCTGTGTTGTCCACGGCACACCTGGTGCGGTTTCTATGAGGGTCTCATTTTAATGGAGGCTCCCTGTTTGTTCAGTGTCTGAGACTGAGATCTACTCTGCTTTATATAAGTGAGAATAGATTGAGTGGGATTAGTGGGCTGCCAGAATGAAGAATGCACCCTCCCGCATGCTCTGCACGGTCAGTGTGTGGGGGTGTTCTCAACACTTCCAGGCAGATGCATGCCTCATTCCCTGCTAACTCATTATGTAAGGAAGAGCCCATTCCTCCTCTTTCTCACTATACTGAGAGCATTGGGTTCTTGGATGCAGGTATGAAACTGTGTGTGTGTGTGTGTGTGTGTGTGTGTGTGTGTGTGTGTGTGTGTGTGTGCAGACAGTGGTGGTGAGGGGGGGGGTTTCGCTTATCGGAGTGGGGGTGTCACCGCTTGTGTGTGCCTGTTTGTGTGTAGGTACCATACTCTCAGGCCTGACATTATTTGCATGGGAGGGGTGGTGGGTTAGACGGACACTTGTGCATGTGTTGGATAAATACAGTACACAGTTCCGTGAGATACTGTATTGAACGGCAATGTAATCGCTAGGGTTTGTGATTCGCGAACTGAAACTGAAACTGAGCTTTGCCTAACATGAATTGAGGGTCATGTATGTAGTTGTTTTGTTAGATTCCTGATTTGGTTGAAACTATGGAACGTTATATAGGAACCTAAGGTTGGATGAGGCAATTAGATGAGTCTGTAGCAACATGTCGAGAATGAACTTCAGGTTGTAAGGTCGTAAGGTCAGGCAGGCGTAAGGTCAGAACTGTCTGACTTACTGACTTTAGTGATTTCTAGCCAATGTAAAATCCTGAACTTTACATAAACATTTCTGCTGTCTGTGACAGGGACTGTTCTGTGTTAGTACTCTTCTTTCAGTCCCTAGAAAAATGCGATAAGGGAGAGGGTCATTCTAGTACAATGACTCACCTCACAGTGTAAACAGTGTCTCACCTGAAAATCTATCTGCTCCCTTTGACATACAGTACAGTACTGTTCTTTTCTATATCAGACTTCTAAACCAATTGCATTCATAGAAAATTTACCATGACTCTGAATTCACACATCCAGTAAAGTAATGTCTTATTGGGCGCATAATAAAAATGTACTATTTGATCCTTCCACTTCTGTTTGCTCTAAGTGGACCCTCTCATTCCTTTCCTTCTGTGTGTTCTTACTCAGAAGTGGTCCCTGGGTCTGCCATATGCTGTCACACTTCAGAGGTGGGTGTGTACTAATCGCCTTAAATGCAGCCATCAGCTTTTCTTTTGTACGGTGTCATATTAAATATGATAAATTAGCTCTTGCGGGAATGAAGATCGGTGTAATTGACAAATGTAGTCATGTGGTAATATTGTTATACAGTTCTACTGTTGATCTACTGGTTCAGTGATATAACAGCATACTAATAAGCAGTCATTGTCACTGTGGTGTAGTATTTTGCCATTGTAATGCGTAAATGTGTAAAGAGTGCCTTCTGTGTCTCAGTGTCAATCTGCAGTCTGTACCAGAGGAGGAGCAGGTGACAGAGGAAGCAGTGCAGGTGTCACCCGAGGAGGCTCGAATGGCAGGTAAGAGGCCTAGTGTGACATGGCTTGAGTTCCTGCGTACACTTCGGTCAGGGTATGCAACTGAGGTATGTACTCTCTAGTTATCTTGCTGGCTTGCCCCCTCTCTCACACCCTCTCACTTTCTTTATTTATCTCTCGGCCTGTGTCTGTGTCTCTCTCTACCTCTCCCTCTCATTCTTTCTCTCTGGCTATCTCATTTTCTCCCATCCTCCATCATCTTTAGGAGCAGGCAGACAAGCTGGTGGAGGGGGCAGCCCTCAGTCTCTCAGAGGCTCTCCCCAGGTGGAAGATGGACAGACTGAAACGTCTACCGATGTGTCCGAGCAGGCAAATGAGAATGAGGCACTGAACTCCAGCTTTACAGGTAGGTCTGATGGGTGTTTTGTCTGACAGCTCTATTGGGCATTTTGAAATAATGTTAGTTTGATGGAATTTTGAGAGGGTTCTTTTGAGCAGGGTGTAAATTTTGTGTGTGTGCTTGAGAGCATGTGTGGGCTGCTGTCATTGTGCTGGGCTGAACTGCCTGTGTTTTCAGATGATGGTTTATCCCCACTGCTTGGAAGCCAGAATAGCAGAGCAGCCAAGAAAGACTGCCTGACTCTGAGGAGTAAATTTAAGAGAGAATTGGTAAGAGGTTTTTATTTTTCAATTCATTACATTAACTATACACTGCTAGTTCTGAATGTTAACAGTTCTGATATTAGAATACTGACTGTGATTTGCTAATGCTGTATGAAGAGTGTATGTGTATGTGCTACCATTTTAAAAATGTTGTTCTTCCTGTCCTGTGAGTAACGTCGGCACATTCTGTGCATGCCTGCCTGTTGATTCTTAAGAAAGGCTTTAAAGGGACATTCACCAAAAAAATCAGTATTCAGTATTCTCAGTTCATTCAGTTTTTTTTTCTCTATATGCAGTGCTGCCAAATTTTTGGATTTTGTCTTTTTGAGAACCACTAGGACACCTAGGAATCATACGACATGTTGGGTCATGTGTGACACTTCCCCACTGTGTATTTTAATATTTGGCAACTTTTTGTTAAAATTACAGACTCTTGGAGGTTGTTTTGGGGAATTTCAGTGGGTGGGATTTGGCAACACTGTATACGTATATATGCTGAAATCTATATTCATGTTCCAGTGAGTGTCTGAGGGTCATTGCTACAGCATAATTACCTACAGACGCTTTGGTTTCTCACCACATAATCCCATAGCAATAATTTAATATGTAATAATAATAATAATTACTAGGTAGGTATATACTTCATTCTTACCATTTTCTTTCCACAGAAATTCTGAGGTGGTCTTGGGGACCTGAAGCTCCACTATATTCACTCCCCTGAATTGTGTTAGTGATTCTTTTCAGCAGTGAAATCAAAAGACGTCACTTTAGATAATTATTAATTGGGGAAGTGGGGTTATTTTTAAAATGGTTGCATTAGCTTAATAATAAATTAAAACTACTTTGTTCATGTTGGTTTACCATCCTCCCTAAGAAGTATCCAACAGACTTGGCAACATTTTTGAAAAGGCATTTTAAAAGTTTGCTTCCTGAAGGAATAGGTTACTTGCTGCTCACTGTGCAGTCGGTTCCTCCCCTGTTTGTTAGTCCCACTCTGTCAGTGTGCACTATCCTGTGCTGAATGCCCTCTAGCCACGTTAACTGCTAGCAGAGCCATCACACAGATGCTCTGTGGATAACGCCTCACTCTCGTATAAGCTTGGCTTGTGAACGTTTTGTCAGATGCTCCCGGGAGTTGCAGAATTGTGATGTTGCGGTTTGATTTTTCAGGAACTTTCTGGCAGCATGGAGGCAATCGAAGAGCAGAAAACGCAGGAGGAGCTTAGTCAAGGGACTGAGAAAGAAGGTGACTCACCCTCTGAGGTTTCTGTATATTCCACTTGCTCTCTAACCAAAAATTATGTTTGCGATTTAATGCACACACAAATATCTTTCCAGATGGCACTCCTCTCAATTCTGAAGATACAGCAAGTGACTCAATGAAGGAAGATAAAAACAGGTGAGTGGGATTATTCTAACAATACTAATGATGGCTGTTTCATGCAAATACTTTAATATGAATAATGTGCCATTGTCACTGGTGGCTTTCAAAAGCAGTCATATAGTCTTTAACAATCTTTTTTATATTGGTTGCATAATGAAGCCATTTCACTATACTGTAGTCTTCCACTGATACTAGTCTCATTATTAAACTATATGGTGTTGTTTTGAATGCATAATGAAATGATTGTTTTTATCCTCTTCCCAGCTTGTCTCCTAGTGATAAAGAGGTTGAGGTAAGTGTTTGTTAATGTTACACGGTATGTGCTTTTGAATATCGTCGCTTTGTCAATTCAAATACTAGGCCTGGATTACAGCTGTGTTGTCGTCACTGTCGGTTCACTGTGTGCTGTGTTACGTTTCCCCTTCAGTACACTTAATGGAGTGCTTAAGGTTATTGAAGGGGAGAAGCGTATTTTCCATTTTGCATAACGATTTTGGAACTCCCTTATCATGAAGCCCTCCCAGCAGAGATGATGGTAGGGCATAAGGCTTAATGTTGAGGGAGCAGCCTGTGTATGTGGCTGTGAATTAGGGGCATTGAGACCTCTGACGCCCCACCGATCCAGGGGGAGTTCCACCGCCTCTCTCTCGGCTTCAAATGCGACATGTTCACCTTGGAGAAACGTCTGCGCCTGGAGGAGCGCTCTCGCGACCTGGCCGAGGACAACCTGAAGAAGGAGGTGACCAACTGCCAGGGGCTGCTCCAGGTGAGGGGAGTTGGGGGAAGGGGGTGGACACATTCTGCTGTGACTGGGGGGGGGGGCTACTGGAGCCCCTGTATTGTGTCGTAAGGTTTACAGGAAGAGGCCTTAGTGCATAGGCATGCCTTCTGAGTACAGGCCTAAAAACCTGCTCTCTTGACCCAGACGCTGCTGCCCCTATGTGAAGAGGACAACAAGTCCATGGAAATCATCACCCGACTGCAGAAGAACCTGGACATCCTCATTCAGTCTATGTCTCGGGTGTCTAGCCGCTCTGAGATGCTGGGAGCCATACATCAGGTCAGACCAATAATTCATATTTTTTTTTATCCCATGCTTGAGTGCGTGTGCTAGTGCGGCCTGTAGTGTAGTGGTTAGGGTAAATGACTGGGACCCGCAAGGTCGGTGGTTCTAATCCCGGTGTAGCCACAATAAGATCCGCTCAGCCGTTGGGCCCTTGAGCTAGGCCCTTAACCCTGCATTGCTCCAGGGGAGGATTGTCTCCTGCTTAGTCTAATCAACTGTACGTCGCTCTGGATAAGAGCGTCTGCCAAATGCCAATAATGTAATGTCAAAATTCGTGCTCCCTGTCTTCTCCAGGAGAGCCGGGTGAGCAGAGCGGTGGAGGTGATGATCCAGCATGTGGAGAACCTCAGGAGGATGTACACCAAGGAGCACGCAGAGCTGATGGAGCTGAGGGAGACGCTAGTTCAGAACGAGCGCTCCTTTGGCTCCAGCGCTGACAGAGGTAGCTGCACTCCAGTAGCATTGGTCTTAGTAACGCTCGTAGGGTGACTGTGACCACGTTTGTCTTCATAAAAATGTGTTTCAAATGTGTAACAATGAGACGTATTATGCCATTGCACTCGAGTGCTACAGAGGATGTTTGGTATTTTAACATGAAATCCCTGATTTTTGCATACTGTCACTAAAGCTACAGGGATTTTTGAATGTCATTTCCATTTTCCTCTAGATGATTTCCGGAACAAGAAAGTATCTGGATCTCAATACTATAAGGTCAGATTGGTCTTCCTGCCCTGATCAAGTGTTACTACTTTATGTTCAGGTCCATCTTGTCTTTATTGTAACTTGAGCACGTCTCTGCATCTAGAGTAAATTAAAGAATGTAGGTTGATGCTGTGGGAGGAAATGGATAAACGCTGTAGCTTGGGATTAATGGCTGAATGCAGGTTATTTATATGGACCTAAATGGGTAACCCCTTATTTATTTTTCATTAATTCATCTATTTATTTCCTATGTCCTCTGCTCAGCCGTCCTCCCGAAGGGTCAGCATTGCGGTTATCCCCCGGAACAGCGGAGGCGCTGTGCACTTTGACATGGTGAGTTAAGCTGCCATTTAATATGCAAGTGCTCCAATTTAGTGATGAGTGTGAGGTTAGTATTGCGCAGTTAGCTCTGCGGTGATGGAGTGAAGTGAACGGTTGCTTTGACATGCAGTATAGAGCTGCCCACGTTGCACTCAAAATGGCTTTCTCATGTTCTGATGTGTGGTCATGGCAACTGCACTCCATATTGACCTGGATATTATACAAGGGACATGAAGGGACCCGTTGTAGATTTTTCATTTAGTGGATTATTAATTATTTTTCAGTGTGCTCGATTGCATTTAGCTAGCCTGCATGACAGTCTCTCAGGTAACCCCCCATGTGCACCCTGCCTGAGCTGATAGAGCTGTTACTGTAGTGCCCTCTACCGGTCATTGTGAGCGTGGCTATTTGCAATGCGTAAGTTTACTTTTGTCCATGCTAGTACATCACTGTCTCCATTTCTGCCTGTAGCCCAAGTCGCAGGAGATGGCAGAGACAGAAGTGGACAGTCCTTCTCGTAGGAGCTCGTGGTAAGAACTTGGGCTTAACTCTGGTCTTCTCTTCCCTAGTGAGGTTGATGACGCTGGTGATTGTGGTGGATAATGTGGTGTAATGGTGGTGGTGGGCATGGCTGAATGTGCCGATGAGAATAATGATAATTATGTTGGTTGTGATGCTATTGATGTTGGTAATGATTATGATGATGGTTATGGTGATGTTAATCATGGTGGTGATGATGGTGAGAGTAACAATCATGCTGGTTGTGATGATATTGATAATATTAATGGTGATGAGGGTTGTGGTGTTGATTACTGTGATTATGATGGTGATGATTATGGTGCTGATGATGATGGTAACTGTGATGTCCAACATTCTCTTTCAGTTTAATGGAATGCTGGTCACTGACTTCACAGTAATATTCAGTACTGCTCCTGAATCCATCGGATTTATGTATATTTTTACAATGCCTTTATGTTGCTGTTTCTTTTTTGTAGCATTTGTAACTGAGGAACTTTTCAGTAAAACTGCCATTCTTCGGCATTTCGAATACGATTATATTCTGTAAACCGGGACAAATATTACTTTGCTTAAATCTGCATTGCTTATTTGTGCAAAATCACATTAGTAAACCAGAACATGGCCACATTTGTGTTATGCTGTATATGAAATCGCATATTTTTGTGAACTGATATCATACTTTTGTAAACCAGGCCACAAAATATCATGGCTGTCCGCCATCGTTGCAGGAATATGACGGGGAAGAGCAGTCAGCAGCCCTGTTTAAACCGTTTTCTTAGCACCTGTGCATGGACAGAGAAAGATGATCCCCCTCTAATGAAAGGGTAAGAATTGCCCCATGATGACAACACTTATGCAGCCATTACTGCCTCCGATCGACAAACTCTTTATATATTTTGATGCACCCTGTGTAACCTTCAACTCCTGGCTCCCTAGCGCCCCCTCTGGATGGTTAAATCGCCTGCAGCACAATAGCAGGGTCAACTCATCTGGCAGATTACCGGGTTGAAATTAGCAGCGTTGACTGCACACCCTTCATAAGTGGAGGATTAAGCAGTGATGTTCAGTTAGAATTGGGAATTTTAAATGCATTTTGGTGACCAAAGGGGGGCATTGAATAAAAATGGATACGTTGCATTGACGTATTAAATGGGAACTTCATTCAGTGCGACTTCGTGTAGCGTTTGCTGTTACTCCTCCTTATGCACCTGTCTGTGCGATATGAACATCTGTAGGCCCGTGGAAAAGGACTCCCAATCGGAGGAAGAGAAGAAGGAACCCAACAGGGACAGGAGGAGCAGCATAACGGAGCTGGGGAGTAGAATCAAGTCCCTCCTGTCCTCAAAGATGTCAGTTAAACACTGAAATGTCACACGTTCCAGTTTTGCTGCTTCCGCTCCTGCTCCTGCTCTTGGACAGATCTCCGCTTGCAGCACTAAGCTTCGTGGTGTCTAGCAATCCCGCCACCTCAAAAAAACTTTAAGGGTCGTGGAGCTGGTGCTGTGCACAGGCCTGTTATACTTTGCTTCTGCGGGGCTGGAGAGGGACTAGTCTGTGACTGACTGCCGCTCATCTCTCTTCAGCGCTGTGCAGATGACCCGGGGAATGCTGCTGCTGCTTTACTCGGCCGACCTTTGACCTTTCCTGTTCCTTTTGAATCTTTCAGTATGGAACTCTCCGTTAAGTGTGGGCTGACTGCTGTATGCCTCTGTTCATTTCTCACGCTCTCTCTCTCTCTGTCTCTCAGCCACAGCCCAGACCAGGCGGCCTCCCGGCCGGAGGACGCGTGGCCCTCGCTGCGCAGGAGGGGCCGGGTTTGGTGGGTGCCGGTGGTGATGGTGGTGTTGCTGGCGGCCTTCCTCGCCATGCTCGCCAGCCTGGCGTTGCAGCCGTCGGTGGATGCAGCTCCAGTGGGAACCGGAGACTCCTGGATGACCATCCAGCAGCTGCTGTGGCCCTACACCGGCCTGAGACACAACGGCCAGCCGCCTGTGTGAGAGACGGCCAGCCCCCCCGCGTACGGGGTGAGGCCAGCCTTGTGCTGGGGGACTGAGGGAGGGGGGCGGGGCCACACTTGCGCGTGAAGAAGCACATTTAGTGCATGATGGGAAAGCACTTTGATCGCACCGCGCAGCGCGTTCTACGGGTGCAGAGGACATTTTGAACCACGCCCAGTGAGAGATGTTCTCCTCACTGCAACACTTCCAAGTCATGCACATGAACTTTGCTGTAGTAAAACAGTCACCTCAGCCATGCTGAGCAATAGCGTTTCAAGCAACTGGCGTAGCAGGCCAATCACGTCACAGTGGTCAGCGCGCTACTGTCCAGTCGCGTCACTGCGTGATTACTGCCAAATCAGAACCTGACCACCAGCGGAATAGAGCTGGAGGTTCATTTTTAACCGTTCTATTGTAGATTTGACTGAACGGGGTCAGATACACTCCCTGTTGTGGGGTGTGCCTGCCTTTTTTTAGGCACGTCGTGCAGTGCAGTGCCCACTGATTAAACATCGGTTTTTATTAAAAAGCAGTAATAAATAACCATTTTAAGACCTAAGTTATCATTTTACTGTTTTAATCGTTTAGAGTATTGTGTGGGAATTCTGAATATCTATAAATTGTATATACATATTGTTTGTTTGTGATTTGTTATGAGACACTTTTTATTTTTATTTTTTTTCCTTAAGTTGTTGCTGTGTTCTACATTATGGCGTTATGCACTTCTGTACGTTCCGTGGCGGGAGAGAGGGATTTGCACAATAAAGCGTGTGATACTGCTAAAACGGCCTGCGGTCATGAGTAGGTGAGCACGCGCGTGGCACACAGCAGCCTGTGCACGCAGTCGATGAAGAGGTGGTGCGAGTCCTGCGCCCTCCTCCACCCCGCCTGGGTCATGCCGTCTTTGAGCATGTGCACGAAGGTGGAGTGGAACTCGCCGTCCTCGGCCAGCTCCGCCGAGAAGCTCTCGCTCCACTCCTTCATCTCCAGGCACTGGCTCCTCTGAGCGCCCAGCAAGTACAGAGACCACGCCTCATCGGGCACAGGCCCCGCCTCCAGGCGCTGGCATGCCTGTAGGGGATGTGGCAACTGTTGTAACTATGGTGACGAGAGAGAACCCATTTGTTCCTAAAAACACGAGGCAAAAGTGTTTCCATTACCATTTTTTAATGCTTTTTTTCATTATGGTAATTTTATGATAAATTTAGGTAAATTAGTGGCTAATTATCCTGCAAAACATGAACAATCCACAATATTTTGGCAAAGATTTCTACAGTTAGATAGATAGATAGATAGATAGATACTTTATTCATCCCGAGGGAAATTTTAGTTTCATGATGCAGTAAAGCCTCTCAAAAGTAGGGGTGTCATTCTCCAGTGCTGGAGAGACTGCAGCGTGTGTTGTAGCGTGGTGAATTTCGGCTTTGGAAATTAGGTGTATGGACTCTAGCCAGTCAATGAAATGCATTAAATACCCACAGACACAGTGGCCCTCCAGGACTGCAATCTGAGTCCCCTGTTCAAAATGGCATTGCGGTGTATAGGCTGCCGGTTATGTCAGAAACTGCCTGTGCAGTCATATTGCATAATGCTAAAATAATTGGTCAATTCTGTACCCAAATTACCCAATCAGAGTCTGCAACATTTTTGGCCTTCAGTTGGTGAAAATGTCATCAATCACCACTACAATGCCAATATGTGGACTGGGTGAGATTTCATGTAGATTTTATCATTCTGTTGGAATTTTAGGGAGGGGCATGAGTAATGTCCAGCTACATACAGTACATTTTTACCAAACAAAAGAGGGGAGAGGGCCATCTTAGGGTAACATCCACACTGATGCACAGGTAAGAAGGGACAAGAGGCAACAAGGGCGGCCTGTAGCGTAGTGGTTAAGGTAAAGGACTGGGACACGCAAGGTTGGTGGCTCTAATCCCGGTGTAGCCACAGCAAGATCCACACAGCCATTGGGCCCTTGAGCAAGGCCCTTAACCCTGCATTGCTCCAGGGGAGGATTGTCTCCTGCTTAGTCTAATCAACTGTACGTTGCTCTGGATAAGAGTGTCTGCCAAATGCCATTAATGTAATGTAATGCAACAAGGACAAGTAGAAAAAAAAAACTGCAAAGATTCTTATAGTCTCATCTAGATTCCTTCTTTCTTGCTCTGAACTCTTGCATCCCAAAGTTGTAGAGAACAACCTTTTCTCCAGTCACATTCTCCACCCTGTCTATACTGTGTGTGCATGTGTGTGTGCGCATGTGTGTGTGCTTGCATTTGCTCACACTTGCATACCTGGAGTACTATATGCTCCTGTCCACAGTGTGAATTCCAGCGGCTCCAGGAGAAGGCAACTGAGGAGGCCATCAGTGCCATCTGCTCATATATCGCTTGTTCTGTCAGTGGGTCCTGTGGGATAAGGTGCATTGTGGGAAATATTTAGTGAAGACTAATGACAGCCATTTTTCAATTTTCCCCTTGAGTTAAGTGCTTACCTTGGCAGTAATGCTGACGTATTTGGATGAGTGTTCGTTCACAAATATATTTATACCTGAGCGTGTCATAATTTCTTGAAAAGAAGAGACACTCATCCACTTTCCAGACACGTGGCTTAGTTCACTTCTTGGGTCAGAGGTTAGCATGCACTTGTTGTCCTGCCACAGGTAAAGGAAAGCACTGGGTAAGTGCAAAAAAACAAACTTTTGTGACCACCAGCTTTCAATGTCATTCATGAACAAGGCTGCCGTGGTACTGACGTGGATGACAATATCAAAATCCAGTCATGTCATTTTCTTCAGTTTGCTTAACTCTCCTCCTTGTTTCCTTGTGGCATGTTCAGAAGAAATCAAGGAAAATTAGGAAAGTAACAAATACCTTGATTAATTATATAATTTGATGTGGATTCTTTAGATTATTCAGACTTTTGGTTCTGTTTAATTTCTTGTTTCAGCTGAAATCTTACTCGTACTCAAGAGCGCACATAACCAAGGATATGGTGCAACACCGCGAAAATGGTTGTTCTGCTGCTGTACTTCCTCAATAAACTGAATAAACCGTAAGAAAGCTTTGTAACCATCAAAACCCCCTGGAGTAAGGGAAGTAACGCAGAGGAGGAACCCCACTGGAGGGGAACCGAAGCACTGATTGAGCGGATAAGACCTGGCTTGCCTTGACGGTGATGCTGACTTCAGTAAGCCCTGCGTTGATAGTCAGCAGGGCAGAGTCCAGTCCCAGTGGCCTCAGCTCCCAGGACTGGAAGGGTACGTTGGCGTAGGAGTCCTGCATGAGCGTGAAGGTGCGGAAGGAATCCGTCTTGAATGAAATTGTCCTGGCAGGCTCATCGTATGTGACATCAGTGGCACCATCTCTCCTCCAGTGCAGAGCTGCAGAATGTGGGCACATGATGGTTGTTCTTTAATGTATGCTGTTCAGACGTGCTTGGTATGATATGTCCAGCACAGAGAGAGTGGATATTTATTGTTTGATGTGGTGCAAACTTGCACAAAAAGTGAGGACTGACCAAAAACCAGATCTAATTTTAAAAACCTGTACACCGTGTTCAGGTAATACCACAAAAACTGCTTGCATATTCATCTACACCCCTGGACTGCCTGCTAAGGCCCACCTGTGGGATCCCAGCAAGTCACCATGGGGTCCTCCAAGAAAATAACAGAATCAGGCAGCGTCATAGTGATCCCAAGTGGAGGAGAACTGGAAGTTTCCTCCTCCTTAGGACTGGAGCCTTGGATTTGGGCCTGATCTGGTGGGTAAGCGATGGCCTGAAGTCCTACGTCCAGTACCTGGAGAGAGAAAGAGACAGAGAGGGGGCAAGATGTGATGCTCAGCACAGGATGCAAAGATTCACCTCATTCATTGCCCCAAAGAACTCATTCAGGATTAGCTACTCCAACCCCTTGCTTCACTGTACAGTGTCATGCTAATAAGCCAATGGTCAGTGCTTATTTTATCAAATTGTAGCTTACTATATGTAGGTGGGACTCTAATTAGAAGTGGCAATTCAAATCAACTCAATCATTGACCTATAACATAATGTTGGCTAAAACTGTGAAAAATAATAACATTTTTCCAGAGCTTATGCACACATAGCATTTTAGGATAACACTAACCCACCCCTAATCCTAACCACAAACAATTCATTCACCGTGGTATTTCTCAAAGCAGGATTACAAAATTAGCTAGATGACTGCAGTGAGTAGAACCCACTTTACTGCTTTTTTTTTTATTTATTTTTTTACTTCAGTCCATGTTCCAGATTTAGCAGGGTTCTTGGTCTTACTCAGTGCAGTTATCTAATGGCACAGTTTCTTCATGAGACAGGGCTCTGGTCAGTTTTAGGTTTGTTTTTAAAGACATAGTTTATTCACCTTTCTCATTTCCCAGCCTTTTATCAGGTGGGATTGGGGCGGCAGATGGAAAGCTTCAAAATAAAATACTCCACCGAGAGGCATGTACTGATACAAGTCAACAGTGTCCATCTCCGGGGTGAAAGCCAGAGGTTCTGAGGAAATGCTGAGAGGCCGTTCTTCAACTGTTCACAAACACAGTCAAAAAGTCATAACGAATCACAGTGTTACAGTCATTTAGGATAACCGCTAAATCACATCCAGACGAATCAAAAACTACACAACTAATTGACAATAGAAAACACAGCCAACTAGGGACTGTCAGGTGGCATGTCCTGCTAAATGATCCTGCTAACGTGATCATGTGCCCCTTGAAAAACAAAATGGAATCTCCACCCTACCATCTCCCAAATGTTGCAACAATGGGACAAACCAAAAATGACCGTGCATACAGGGGGAACACATATATATATATATATATATATATTTTATTTATTTTTTTTTAATGTATTAATTACTGCTCACCTGCTGTAGCCGTTTCCTCTGGTGGGGTCCCACTTCTGTTCTCTCCTTCATCCTGTGTGGGCTCCTGCGATGCCACACTCCTCTCTTTCACCGAAGCCGCGCTCGCAGAACTCTGTTACAACACAACCAGACTCACTCTGACACACTCAGGCCTACACACAAAAAGCACATATCATATGGAGTAAAAACATACATTCAGTGGTTTGAAAATAATTCATGAATGCCGTTACTATAGGATGGTTTTTAGCCAGGCTAAAACATCTTTTGGATTCATGAAATAATTAAGAAGCTATTTCGTAAAATTCCGTTTTTAGTGCTAAATATATTACAACTAATTCATGAATAATTGAAGGCATAAGTGCATAATTTCCATTCAATTTCCATTCAATAGTTTATAAATACTTTATATATTTTCCCAGTTACTTTCTGGGATCAGCATTGGTTTATTGTCAATTACAGAATTTCATTATTTTTTTAGTTACTTTCTGATATTTGTATTTCATTATTTTTAAATGGCTTTCTTTCACACATAATATTTGAAACTATATTTACTCCAGGTCTGTTGCATAGGGACTAGAAGAAGATGACTCACCAGCAATGTTACGCACTGTCTTACAAGCCCCAAAGTCGTTCTTTACACCCCCTCCACAAACCCCTTGCCCTCCTTCCCACCCCCGGTCCTCTCGCCCCACCTTTCTGCTGTTTGACTTGTCCGACAGCATATCGGCCTCGCCATTCTCCATGCCCTCCTCCTCCTCCTCTCCCTGCTCTGCTTGCTCCAGCTCTGACACGGGGGTCTCCTCCGCCAGGGCGGCCAGCTCGTTCCTCTGCAGCTCCCGGCTCAGGGGCGACAGGTGGTCGTAGCGAGTGTGCAGGATGCGCACCGCAATGTCGCTCATCGCCAGCTGCTTGGGCAATTCAAACGCCAGGCCCACCTCCTCAAAACGGACCTCTTTTATCCTGGGAAAAGGGGAAAGGGGGTCCCTTTATACCGGAACACAGCTGGATTTGCATTATTTTTTTGTATCTATGTCTGTGATAGAGAAGTACATTGTTCAGGTTGGTTGATGTTGGTGTGTGCATACTGTATGTATACTGTATTTCTTGCATTCTAGTTACCTTGCATTCTTGCTGAGGTTGGCCCAGATACACAGAGTGATGTTCTTGTCCTGAATGACTTTTTTCATGTTCCCAGTCTCCATGTCTGCATTTGTGCTTGATGACTAGAGAGACACGAAACAGAAATTGGACACTTGTAAATAAATAACCTAAAACCTAAAAACAAAATCTCTTTTCAAATACCAAGCTACATGACAATTTATCTTTCATCTCACAATGTGCGCAATAATTTCAAGTGCCCATTTGATAAACAGCATAAGGTTTGTTGTCTACATGTACCACCAGCCTTTAGGAGTAAAATGAAAAATGAACAGTAAAATGAATAAATGTTACCTTCAGCATCTCCTCTGAGGCCAGATTGAGTTTAGAATTAATTATATTCCGTAAAGACAGAAGGGCCTCTTTGTCCTGCAGTGAAGCTTTCTCATCCTGTTCAGAGTCCCCTCTGTCATTCAACCTACACTCTAACTCCTCTATGAGCTACAGGGAAGATATACCACAAATCTACATTAGACCCAGAAATTCTGCAGTGGTTCACACGAAAGAAAAACTAAAATTTCCTTTGGATTAAAATTGACAGTGGTAAACTACAGTCCTTTGACATGAAAGGGAGGGTATAGCACCGGACTGCAGGGTCTGTGAAATGAAAACAATGAAAACAGCCAGACTCTCAGTACTGACCTGTAGAGCCTGTGCAATTTCCTTCAGAACTGGACTAATCTGGACCTCAGGATCTTCTCTCAACAAATTAATGAAAGCATTGACCTCCTGCGGTACAGAGGGGTTTGGACTCCCATCGCAGCTCAGGTAGCGCTCCCACTGAACAAGACGAGACAAAAACCATCACTTTAATCACATCACAGGACACAATGCTTGAAACTGAACATAGCTTCTTGTCATGCTGAAATGTATGCAGAGATGGGTAACCTGTACATAGCAATCTTTCAGTGTACAGGTTCACATGAATTAACAGCTGTGATGATGAATCTGGCTTACCTTTGCCTTCTGTTTGGTCTCTGCTTGCCATTTCTTAACTGCAACAAAGTTATCTTCCAGCATTTGGCTCAGTTCACTCAGTTCATCTCCTCTGCGCTCTCTGTCCTGTTTACAAAGGAACACTCCATGTTCTCCATGCCTTTCACTTACCTTTTCTGTGTGTTCACAGTACTTGTGATATACCTCTCACTAAAACATTTAATTGGGATAATAATACATATTTTATCCTGTCAATCGCACGTATTGAATTTATACAGCCATGTTATACAGCCTCATATACACTCAGTGAGCAATTTATAATGTAGACCTGTACAGCAGCTTGTTAATGCAATTATTTAATCAGCCAATCATGCGGCAGCAACTCAATGCATAAAAGCAATGTCAGAATGGGGAAGAAATGTGATCCAAGTGACTTTGACCATGTAATGATTTTTGGTGCCAGACAGGGTAATATGAGTATCTCAGAAACTGCTGATCTCCTGTGATTTTCACACGAAACACCCGAGGGAATGGTGCAAAAAACATCCAGTGAGTAGCAGTTCTGCAGGCAAAAACATTTTGTTAATGAGAGAGGTCAGAGCAGAAGGGCCAGACCGGTCGAAGCTGACAGGAAGGTGACAGTAATGCAAATAACCACGCATAACAAGAGCATCTCTGAACCCACAACATGTCAAAGTGGATTGGCTACAGCAGCAGAAGACCAATCAGTAAAAAAATATGTCTACTATATACCTAATAAAGTGCTCACTAAGTGTATACAGACATGCATGAAGTCACTCTTTTGATGACTACTGTCAGATATGTGGTCATGTGATGATGGCCCAGGGATGCTATTAGCCTATGGGCATCCTGTTTCTTTAGCAGACAGGACCTTCTGCTCCAGCCACTCCTGCTTCTCCCGCCTCCTCCTCTCCCTCTCCAATCTCTCCCGCTCCTCCTGCTCCCTTTGGAGACGCAACTCCTCTGCAAAGTAAAGTCCAGACAATGTAACACCTCTGTAACGCCCAGTATCAAATCGGAGCTCTTCTCTGAAAGAAAGTAGCCATACCCTCTTCCTTCTCTTTCCTCTTCTGCTCTTCCTTCAAGACTTTTGCCTTATCAGCCTTATTGACCTTGCCTTTTTTCTGGAAATAAGAAAACAGATTCCATAAGTTACATGATACAATCACTTTGAATTGAAATTCAAGAATGACATGTGTTGACTTTGCCGGACATGTATCTAAAACTTTAAGAAACACGGCAAAAGACAACAGGAGAGAAAGAAAATAAATAAATAAATACATAAAAACCATTTGATTCAAGCCATTGGACAAAGAACAATGGGGGCTAGTGTAAAGGGTGAAACTATAGGCAGTTAGGAAATAAGGGATATGGGTTTTACTTCTCACAAATCTGCATGAATTAAGTTATTTGATTTAATTATTGTATTCATTGTGACTTTCCTCCACAACAAAGATATTATAGTCAATATCATGTTGCTACACACGTTTATAGCATAGAAAAATATTGTCATCATCTCATCATGGTCATCATATAGACTATGAAGTAACTTAACACTGTCTACCTCCTCATACCTGTCTTTTCTTGGGTGGCTAACACACAGGAATCACAGACCAAAAGAGAGAATAAAGTTAGAAATCACAGTAAAAAAGGACAGTCTTGAGAAAATGAAAATCTGGAAGGCATTATAACAGCTGGCTGACACGCTAGGCTCGCTACCAAACGTTGACTATTTGTGAATATTTTTTTCTTCTTTTAACTTTGGTTTACGCTCGTGCCATTAAGCACACTGCAGTAGTGACACAGATGACTACCTCTCGAGCGAATCTGCTACCTAGTTACATATCAGACACTAGTTATATATAACTTTCTATAAATAAGTATGCATGTTATCACGAATGTGGAAATACGAATAATCGATATTCAATAAAAGAAGTCACCATGTTGTTCTTCCCCCTTGAAAGATCGCTGTTTTTGGCGTCCTAATTGCTATGGTAACACCAAAGCATGCGCACTCCAGACTTCCAGCGGGCGGCTGCTTTCTGGTAACGTTTGCGACAGCGTTGCTAACGTTGTTTTGTCATAAAGATCGAAGGTTTCTTAAATGAACTGAAGACTGAAGGACAAAGTGGTAAAATGAAGGTAGCAAGCACGTCGATTGCCCAATATATTTGAAATTATTTCTATGCTTATGTATATTGTCCAACTGAAATAATATAGTGTGTTGGAGACGTCACATATGTTTTTCGATTTAGTATTAACTTAGCGCTAAGATAGCTAGCCAATGTTGACCTGCTAAAGCAAGGAAGCAACATGACCCAGTTTGACCCAGTTTATTTATTTAATCACATCAAGACACATCTAAACTATTTTTTGTTATACCATGCAGTGAATATGCAGTTTTCTATATGTAAAACAGAATGTCATATAAAACTGTTTACTAGCAAACAAGATGTGTGCATCTGCGAGTGTCTAGGCAGCAAGCGGTTTGGTTTGCGATAATTTAACCTGGCTTGCTTGCTAACCACCTTTCAGTGAAGCTAATCCATCGCTTTGGATTAAAAGCGTCTGCCAAATGACTAAAATGTAAAAACGCTGCAATGGTCACAACGCTGATGTAGTTTTTGTTTTGTGTATGGTTATGCATTAAATCCACGTAAAAGTTTGCGTGCAGATAGCTTACTGCTACCCTTTGATTTCAGCAGTGAGGGTCCAAAGGTGTGCCTACATCGCGTGTAGAAGGCGGCACAATGGCCAATCCGTTGAGAGGTGAAGTAGTCAAATTGTACAAGAATGTAAGTGCTTAATGTTTCTACATTCTACAAAACTACACATGTGAAACAAACGACATCTTTGTTGCTGTGTTTACCTCCTGCAAAGGTTAGTATAGGCTGAGTATCCAGTTTAAAGCATATGTGTAACTGCTTGTTTCACTCAGACAAAAACTACTCACTGAGCACTTTATTAAGTGCTTATTAGACTTATTCGATTTTTTTTTACTGTAGCCTATCCACTTAGAGGTTTGACATGCTGTGTGTTCAGAGATGCTGTTCTGCATACCACTGTTGTAATGTGTGATTATTTGCATTACTGTCACCTGTCAGCTTTGACCAGTCTGACTTTTCTCCTCTCATTAACAACACGTTTTTGCCCACAGAACTTTAATTCACTGGATGTTTTTTGTTTTTCGCACCATTCTCTGCACACTCTAGAGACTCTTGTGCGTCGAAATCCTAGGAGATCCACAGTTTTTGAGATATTGAAACCACCTTGTCTGGCACCAATTATTACTCCACGGTCAAAGTCACTAAAAGATCACATTTCTTCCCCATTCTAACATTTGGCATGAAAAACAGTTGAACCTCTTGACAATGTCTCCATGCTTTTATGCATTTAGCTGCTGCCACATGACTGGCAGGTGTACAGGTCTACCTAATAAAGTGATCACTGAGTGTATATTTAGCAAATGTTAACTTTTTGTAAGGTAGAAGCAGAGGCTAATCAACATTCAATATTTCTCCCCATTAAAGCTGCTGTTTCTGGGACGGGAATATCCCAAAGGTGCCGATTACTTCAGAGATCGCCTGAAAACTGCATTCATGAAGAACAGAGATGAGACTGACCCTGAAAAGATCAAGCAGATGATTGCTCGTGGGGAGTTTGTGATAAAGGAGCTGGAGGCACTGTATTACCTGAGGAAATATAGAGCTCTTAAGAAACGGTACTATGAGCACGACGAATGATAGTCCCTGCTGTACCACTGTTCTATGTCCATGGCCTTTCCAAAAACAATTTGTGTGCCACTGTTGTGGAGACATCCGTCGGTGATCCCACTTTACCGTGCTGAGCTGTACCATGTCCACCAATGCCCTGTTAGGTTTTTCACAAGCCAGATTACTTCAGAATCTGAGAGGCTTGGCTGCAAACAAGAGAAACCTATCATTGAAAGTTCTAATTAATCCCATTTGCACTAAGGGAATGTTCTTAAGTCGTGTCTTTTTTTGTGAAAGAGGTCATGTCAAGCAACCATGTGCAGAATGTTACTGCCCATATACCACTGTTTTTTGCCAGCTGAAGCAAACTAGTTTGCAAGCTTTCAAATAGGTGTATATACATTTTCCCGTAATCCAGGACAGTTTAATTTCATGAGCATTACGCTCACAAGAGATGATGCATCAGAATCAAGTTTTTTTTATTTATTACTTTTAAACAGGGAAACAAAACCAAACCCCCAACCTCTGAAATGTATAATATTGAAAGGATTCCACTGATGTTTCTTTCAGAACAGAATTTAAAAAAAAATCCATATTAGCGTGCAAGCAAGTCAATCGGGGGAAGTGCATTCATAAACAAACTATGCCATTGCTATGCTTTTTTTTTTTTTTCTCTCTCCCCCCCCCCCCCCCCCCCCCGACATATATGTTTGATGTTTCACTATTGTAAAGTCAGTGAGAAATATTTTGGCTAAAGGAGCCACAAGTTTCATTAAAAAACTTTTTTCTTGATTTAATTTAATACTGCTTTTTACAATCTGTGACACATGGTGAATATTTTCCAAAGGGAATTAAAAATAATTTTTAAAACATTTGTACTAATGTGTGGAAAAACTGGAAAGTGATTCATTGACATCTTACCAGGAAATCGAGCTGAGCTGGGGGTAAATAGCAAGATACTCATTGCAAAAAGAAGAATAGCACATTTGTGACAAAAGGCAATATAGCTAGCCAAGACTTTAAAGAAGCACCTGGACATCCAAGGTCTAACAACATATGACTCCATAGGATTTGTATAAATGAAGTCCATATTCCAAATCATCCCTTAGCAGCAGTTGCATCACATGCAGCATATGGATCAGAGATCTGTTTTTTTGGGTTCATTGTACTGCATTTTGGGGTTACTACTGAAATGGAAATTGCAAAGTGTTCAAATTCTATTGTCACAAAAACGGCACTGTTTTAGATTTGCGGCACTGCTGTCAGAAGTGAGAGGCAGGACCACTGGATCTAGGTTCAGTGTGTTCTGTGAAGTCCAGCTCGATATTGCTAAAGGCAGGATTTTTTGTTCCAAAGTCTCTCTCACCATTTTTCTTATCCAGGTGCAGCTTGCTTGCACGTTTCATTACCTAGAAGAAAGAAAATCAAGAAACAGGCAGTGAGGGGGAGAGATTATGATGGGGATTATCACTCTTTAACGTGGAGAAGGACCACATGGGAATACTGATTAAAAAACATTTTTCATATATATTTTAGAATTTGTTCTCTTCTTGGGATATTGTTCTGAAATATTTGTTCCCTCCCAGCCAATAATCTCAGTCTGTTTCATCTTTCAATGCCAGCTCATTCTGAAATCTTGCTTGTCGCAATTCTTTTACCTTCTCTTTAAAGAGGTTGTAGATATGATAACAAGTTAGGTCTTCCTTCATCAACATCAATCCTGGGTCTGTTTCCTGCTTTTTGCCACCTGGAAAAAAGGGCTGTTATGATGATCATACAGGAATTGTGTATGCATTTTGGATTAAACAAAGCCTTAAATGAAGTACTGCAGAAGAGGAGGGGAGAGAGCTGGGTGAATGAAGAGGAGGAGGAGGTGTACAGTGCTTATTTGAGTGAAGAAAAGGGAGGAAAGTCATTGCCTGTGAGTTGACTAACGATCAGCCCTACAGCCAGCACAGTCAGGGTCCCAATGGGGCTGAAGTACAGGTAGGAGAGGGAGTACCAGCGATCAGCCAGGAACGGCCTGCCAAAGAGCCACAACCACAAATGCCCATCAGCCAGGTTCTGTCAAAGCTTCACCACTTTTTAATCCAGGTTTCTATTACCTATCCATTGACAATGTTGGTGCTGTTAGGAAAATTATTGGTCAGTTTCCAACTCCTTTG
This sequence comes from Conger conger, assembly GCF_963514075.1. Taxonomy (NCBI): domain Eukaryota; kingdom Metazoa; phylum Chordata; class Actinopteri; order Anguilliformes; family Congridae; genus Conger; species Conger conger. Next base: position 52,871,883 of record NC_083767.1, read on the forward strand.
GAACATTTGTTACATTCGCTGCTTAGTGCTGCTGGATATTGCTGGGAGTCCAAGCTTGGCTGAAGGGGACACTAAGGGTGGACACCCAACATCTTTATGGCATGATGCAATGGAACAGTGTGTGTGTCCAAGCTAGGAACTGTACATTCATTTTCGGGGATTTTGGGGTTCAAAGGGGTTTCATAGTTACTAAGCTCCAAACTGGCACAGTAGTTCATTTCTGTAGTTCACAGTAGTTCATCTACAGGAATCTGACAGGTTCATGGTAATCTGCCCCAGAAATGTCTTTACTCAGTGTTCTTTATTTAGTACATCAGTAAACTGTATTCATGCTTCTGTTCCTGATGTTCCTCATATATTGGTTCTGCATTCAACATTCCTGATGTCATGTATTTTGCATGCACAATATGTTCTGTCCTTATTTTACACAGCTCCTTAATTGTATAGGAAAGCTACATGTTATATGCAATTACTAGAGATGAAATGTGTTAATCCATTTTATTATACCTGAACATATTACCAGTGGCAGAGTCACCTGTACATTGTGTCATTGATGATGTGCTCTTGTAAAATTCTGGTGGCAGGGGGAAGTGCTGATGGTCCCATGGTTAGGTTCACGTCCTCTCCTGTCAGATTAAAGTTACAGCCAGCTGTGGTTAGGTTCAGAGGCCGGGTGCTCTCTGGCAGAGGGGGGTACACCTGTGCCCCAATCCCTACCCATAGAGATAGGGCCAACCCACTGAGAAGACCAGCCAAACCACCCTGAAACAGACGTAGGAAGGAAATAAAGGCGTTGAAATGCAGAGACCCTTCTGAACATGGCAACAAAAAAAGAGGCTTTTGTTGATCTATGGCAGCGTCTATCATACTCACTGTAGAGTTGGAGCACGGGAAGAGTATGCCTAAAGTGAAGAGGCCAAGAAGTGGCCCTCCAATGATACCAAAGATACTAACAGCTGCCTGCAGTGGGAGACAAAGACACATAATTCAGCAATAAGCTGTTTTCTCACAGATTTACTAGTAAATATTCCTTTGGACTTGGCCTTGTGGCATGGCACAGGCATATCAAATGAGAGAGTGGTGTTTGTGTGTGGTCTTGCCTGTATGAGTCCCCCCATCATGGATGCCACAGCAGCCATCCCAATGCACAAAGCCCCATACAGCAGGCCTGAAACAACAGAAAGGACAGTTATTGGGGGCGAAATGGCTCAGGCAGTAAGACCAGTCATCTGGCAGTCGGAGGGTTGCCGGTTCGATCCCCCGCCCGGGCTGTGTCAAAGTGTCCCTGAGCAAGACATTCCTGACGAGCTGGTCGGTGCCTTGCATGGCAGCCAATTGCCGTTGGTGTGTGAGTGTGTGTATGAATGGGTGAATGAGAAGCATCAATTGTACAGCGCTTTGGATAAAGGCGCTATATAAATGCCAACCATTTTATTGAAATTGGCAACAAACAAAAAAAAGGTTATGCACATTATCCACAGTCCCCTCAGATTCACTCAACTCACTGGCCAACGGGGTGACCTGGTTTCAAGAGTATTTTATTCATGCAGAGTGGGAATCAATTATATCAGGTACCAGAAATATTACAGCCTTTGTCAAAGTATCACAAAGTGTAGATGGCAAACTAGCTATCTAACTAACACAATATGGGGATTAGTAGATAGTTTTCATGCTAAGTGGCTTGCCAGAGACAAACCATTGTGAAACAAAATATTGAGAACTTGAAGGTTTATCTGGTATTATTTAAATCATCATGTTAACATTTGTATGATGCATTCCAAGTTGGGTACTGCAGTTTAAATATATTCCTTACTTAGGCCCTTGGATATCCATGACAGCTTCTTCTCAGACATACTGAAATATGGCTTGACCAGGTCTTCCACTGTTACTGCAGCCAGACCATTTATACTGGAGGAGACAGTGCTGTAAAGGGGGTTGCTCAAATGAACACTCAGGAGCAAACACACACATAGACCAACACATACTGACAAAATAATCTTATTATTTTATAGAGAAACATTGATCTGTACAAACACTTTTGGACACCAAATAAGCACTCTTATAAGTGCATGTGCATATATGCACGAAAAAGACCTGCAGTAAATTTACCCTCCTCCAAATAAGGTCACTCATACATTCAATACACGTACAATCTCAGACAAATATAACGTATTTAGTTTAAATAGTGGCTCCTTTCAACTGTGTGTCCAGGCCTGGGAATTATGCAGAATGCAGAGAAGACCTGTTACCTTAGGGTTCCACTGTACGCCGCAGCCACAAAAAGTCCTGGGAGTCCAGGATAGGCCCTCAGGATGTCCATTACCAGGTAGGGCATTAGCTGACCAGATGGAACACTTTCAGCATTTAGTGGTTTTAGATTTAGTGATGCAGCAATGGAATGCAGTGGTTGCTGCTTGGTGCAGTTGTCATTGTCACTGTAGTATTTTATTCACTCTGATATTGTGCGCCTATGATATACATATTTAAATATAATGACTTCTGTGTCTCTTTGCAGTTAGTAACCCCCCCCCCTCTCTCTCTCTCTCACTATCTCCCTCTGGCCATTTGGAACAGGTTTGCGGTGTGGTCTCCTACCTGGTCTGGTGCAGACACCATGCCTGCTGTCCAGGGGTCACAGTGCTGGTAGATAGAATACAGGCACAACCCACAGAAGACCGAACATAAGAGTATGACCCACAGTCCCACCATGTTCACATAGAGAGACCTGCATACACACAAAGGAACTTTTAAACCGAGAGACCTTTTCTGTCAGTATGACAGTGGCCAAGCCAATGTCATATCTTATTTTCCATTCATGACAGATGCAGGGGTGAAGCAGGGGGAAGCCAAAGGAGCTGATGTGGGGACACAGGTTGCAAGCTGCTGATGAATGCTTTTTTTGTCAGCACCATGTTTGGGGCACTCAGCCATAGAAATATGCCAGGGTCAAGGTGCCTTTCCAACTGGTGATGGGTTTGGTTCCAAGTTATTGGAAGAGTTCCTCTCAAAGAGAATGGGGATAGTCTACATCCATTTGCACATAGTAACCACTGATGATAATCAAAAGCATTACCAAGGGCCTAATTAAAGGCATATGTGAAACAGCTGAGCGGTTAGTACAGCACTGAAGCTGGAAATTCTAACATCAAAAAGCCAAAACAGACTAGGGAAAGGACTCTTTGCAAAACATAAATGAAATCCAGGCAAATGGGACACTTGCTTTGCTACTGCCAACATGTACAACCCCCCAAAATGCCCCTTCTTCAGAAGTGATCCCACAGCTTTTGCCATTGCCCCTCACTTACCCCTCTGGTGTGGTAACTCACATTTTTGCATGGGAAAGGGACTTGCACGATATATATCTCTGAACCTGGACTTGGTTGACTCCATAGATCCCAATCCAGACGAAAGCTCCCCCAAAAATTATGGTCCAGAAGGTATGTCTCCTCAAGGGACTTGGATCAAAGCTAAAACAGGAGTGACAGTGGTATGAGGGGATTAAGCAGAAAAAAAGAGAGTGATCTAAATTGGGGGGGGGGGGGGGGTCCGCAGAGGCATCCTAGAGGCACTTGTGCCCGGTGTGCACTCACTCCCAAAAGTTGAGCCTTCCTCCACGAGCTGAGTCATTGATGATGACGGAGAAACCACCCTGCAGCACTACAGAGCGGATGATAACCGCAAGAAACCCAGCCACCATGATGCCCACCTGGAAAACATCTGTCCAGACCACAGCCTTAAGACCTCCCTGTCAAAGTATAATAAATATATTGTCAGTGGCTCCCCCTTCATTACAAAATCATGTCAATACCCTTGGTGCTGCCAGCAATCATGACAAAGGGTACACCTACCATTGTGCAATAGAAGATGCAGACCACTCCTGTTGAGATCACAGCCCCCCACAGGTGAAATCCAGTGACTGGAGGGAATAGAGAAGAGGTCACATGACTGATTTTTAGGTTATAACAAATAGCATTCTAGCATTCCTGTGCTTCAAGTGCACTCCACAGCAAAGGGTTGTGACATCACCCAGTAACAATCTCCCTTGATCCTCCCAACTTCACTCTGGGAATCGCGGACAGTTTGGTCCCAAAGGAGATGCACTAAAGATAACAGGTGCAGCACTCATAGATAACACAGATTCAGAGATAACACACATCAGATACTACAGAATTCTAGTGAAAAATTACTGTACTATACCTTGGTTTAATGCCAGAGCTGGAGCATAGATGGCTACTCCAGTATAGAGAACCTATAATCATAGGAAATATGATCAGAATAACAATATTTTCAGGCCAGACTAACAGTGTTTGGTCTGAGCTGAGTAGTGAGACTAATAGGATTAAACTAAAACCAGAAATATTGGACTAATTTTACTTGAAACAGTAGTGTGAGACTAGTGTAGAAAGTATCCTACTTATTGGTTCAGGTCTATACACGTAACAGGTTAATGGTGCAGGTACACTTTGAACGAAAGGGACTCACTGTCTGTACAATGAACATCACAGTCCCACAGAGACGGGTTGCCCTGTTAAACCGCAGCTCCAGATACTGGCAGGGAATCATCAGTCAAACAGAAAAGGCAGAGCAATATTTCAGAAAGGAGTGACAACAACGTAATACCCTGCTGGGCACCTGACTGCTTGATTGGCAATAACTGTATGTGTGGAGTAGTAAACAGAATTTCATTTTTGTCCTCAAATGCCACAGTCCATAATAAATTCCTAACCTTTATTACCTTTCTCATCCTGATAATAAAATGTTCTTGTGTAAATATCCATTGACTTGTAAAGATTACTGAGATCTTGATGAAAAGAAATTGCTTGGTATTTCAAGACATGAAACAGTAGTGAAACAGGGTCATGGTTATCTGCCCCAGAAATGTCTTTACTCAGTGTTCTTTCTTTAGTACATCAGTATCCTGTGTGCAGACATTGCTGATATGTTGGCCAGACATTGCCAGGACGTTACTCACCTCATAGGTACTGGTAATTCCCAGCCTGTAGAAGACTGGCAGGAAGATCTCGGAGCTGACCACCACCACAAGGATATAGGAGATGCCGTAGATGCCATAGATACCCCCATACCTGTACACCTCAGAGGGTGTAGCCAGGACGGTGATGGCAGACATGAAGCCGGCAGTCAGGGACATGGCAACCGGCACGGCCGACATGCTCCGGCCACCCGTCAGGAAGTCCCTGGAGCTACGCTGACCCTCACCCACCACGGCGTAGTATATCCCAATGGCGGCGGAGACCAGCAGCATCAGCGCAAACACCACATAGTCCCACACCACGAAGGAGCTCACGACTGGTGAGGCGGCCATCTGTCCGTCCGTGCAAACACTCAGAGGGCTGCGCGCTGAGCTGGAACTGTGCAGGTTGAATTACGGGGGCCTTCCTTTGAGCTCCCTAGGGACAGAGGCATTCCTGGCCTGCAGCTCACCTCTCTGCTCACTGAAGAGTAGGGATTGTTCTCTTTGCTGGATGATAAGTACCCTGTCACTGGTCTATTAGCCCCCACCCCCTCCTCTGCATGTAGGGAGGAGTAGGGGTGGAAACTGGAGTACAGCATTAAAATCACTACAGTGTTTGGTCAATCATCACAGTTTATTATGTCAAACTAACATATGTAGAACTGATTTCATAGTGGATGACAAATCAAAGAAAATAGGCTATTGTCTTGTCTCTGCCCTCCACTCCTTATATGTACTTCTTGTATCTTGTCATTCCACCTACCTGTGATCTGCCTGCTTTTACGATTACGCACCTGATGCTGATATTTGACCCCTACCTGCCTTGATCTGTCTGTTCCCATTAAAGCCCGCCATTGTTTCTCCATTCCCGAGTCTGGGTTCTTCTGTCCCGCGTCCCTGACATGAATTAACGTGTGAATACAGTCTCTCACTCTGTGGTTGAGGAATGATGTTAGAATATTCACCTGTCTGATGACCTTTTACAAACAAGGCTGTGGTAAAATACAAGGATCACAGTTGGTCATAATGACTGTATTTTAGATTACCACAGAAATACAGCTCACTCCTGGTTAGGGTTGCATCATCATTACAGTCATAGTATTGTGGTGGCAGGCATCTCTGACTGGGCTGAGATCCTACCTGTAAATGGTGCACATTTTGAAGTGGCTGATTAGTCAGGCTGTCATGACAAATTTTGTTTTACTTTTTTTTTTTTACCTACTTGTCAGATTCTCATCTTGAGAGTGATTTACAAGGCAGTCGTGAAGTGATTGGCACGACAATAACAAAGTTACACAATACCTGCTAACAAAAACAAAATGAACATATCAAGCTAAACAGCGGTATGGTCATAGACAGTATGTATGCTATTACAATTGATTTTTGGCATGCATGCAGCGTTTAAAATGATAGTACTATCAACATGACCACATAGCCTAAGTTACATCGTGCCAGTGCCAGAACCACACATACTGTATATGCTACCAGGCTGGTGGAGTGATGTTCAATAGAAGAGCAGAAAAAGGCACCCCTACTCGGCAGAGCCACCTGTGGAGATACACTGAGTTTTGGGAACCATAGCTCAGAACTTAAAAGATTAACAGCCAATAATACTTTTTAGCTTTCCACACATAGCTTGGCCCCCCCTAGGTTATTATTATTACTAGTACCACTTCTGATGATATAGGGTAAATGTAGAACTGCAGGTTATATTTTCTATAGAGTAACTGCTCTTCAATACCATCTCAAGTTAAAATGGTACACTGAAAATGCTCATTTACTACTTACAATGCAGCAGAATATTTGATGATGATGATAATAATAATAATAATCCATCCATCCATCCATTATCTGTACCCACTTATCCTGATCAGGGTCGCAGGGGGGCTGGAGCCTATCCCAGCATACATTGGGCGAAAGGCAGGAATACACCCTGGACAGGTCGCCAGTCTATCGCAGGGCACACACACCATTCACTCACACACTCATACCTACGGGCAATTTAGACTCTCCAATCAGCCTAACGTGCATGTCTTTGGGCTGTGCAGACACGGGGAGAACATGCAAACTCCGCACAGAGAGGCCCCGGCCGACGGGGATTCGAACCCAGGACCTCCTTGCTGTGAGGCGGCAGTGCTACCCACTGCACCATCCGTGCCGCCTAATAATAATAATAATAATAATAATAATAATAATAATAATAATAATAATAATAATAATAATAATAATAATAATAATAATAATAACAATGAATTGTTCTTATTATTATATGTGTGTGTTTGTGTTGTCGGTTGAGGAGGGGGGGATATAATCCATATTGTTGTATAAATAATCTATTCTGTAGAAGGATCACAGTGTTTCTCTGAAACAAAGCAACAAGCTCTATGCTCTGAATTTTATGTCAAAACTAAGCAGCATACTTACCACATTCTACGTCGAACCAGCCATGTACATGTTCTTCTAGTTCTCGACGAATCAGCTCTTATGCAAAACATTTATCTTATGGCCGAGCAAACCAACTTTATCTAATTGCTGCACTGGTGAACATACACAGAAATACGCGATTAATTAATAATTATCCCTTAAGCGAACCATGTCTCCAACAGTGTGTGTGTGCGCAGGCTTGGCTAGGTCTGCTTTATTTTCTAACAATTCATCAGCTTTACACAGTGCATGGCTGAGAACGTGACATTCCTGAGAGTCTTGGAGGGGGGGGGGGGGGGGATAAGGCAGGAAAGGCAGGAAAAGGGGGCGACATGGCTCAGGCAGTAAGAGCAGTCGTCTGGCAGTCGGAGGGTTGCCGGTTCGATCCCCCAAGCGGGCTGTGTCGAAGTGTCCCTGAGCAAGACACCTAACCCCCAAATGCTCCTGACGAGCTGGTCGGCGCCTTGCATGGCAGCCAATCGCCGTCGGTGTGTGAGTGTGTGTATGAATGGGTGAATGTGAAGCATCAATTGTACAGCGCTTTGGATAAAGGCGCTATATAAATGCCAGCCATTTACCATTTTAAAAGACAAAAATGTTTCATAAATAATAAAAGTAATAGTGAATAATAATAGTGAATAAAAGACCACAAAGAATAAAAGATAGGTTTGAAACTACTATCGTTTGGGACAATAATGTTAAGCTGCAGGAGGATACCTATAATGGGATAGAACTTGAGATGACACAGGAAGCCTGACCATATTGCTGACCAAGTGAACACTTTTGATGTTTTGATTAGTGTTCGATCTGCACTTCGTTGTACGTCGCTCTGGATAAGAGAGTCTGCTAAATGCTTTGTAATGTAATGTAATGTAATGTAATTAGTCTTTAATTACGTACATTTACATTACAGTCTTTGAACAAATGCAAAGAACTCAATACATTGTTTCAATCATTGTAAAACGATGGTTTTTAAAATCCTACATTTCAGTCAACTGCCACCTTACGACAACGAACATAATAGCATGAATGCAGGAGCTCGCAACACTGGCTCACTAACTCATTTTCCAACAATGGCTGATCAAGGATCAGCTCAACCAAATATTCTCAAACAAAATGATCGTATAAAAAAAAGAAGACGCTGATCTAAAATCAGTATCTGCGAAGCAAAAGAATTGTAACACGTGGTTAAAACCATGCGTTCCCATGATGCTTCATTCATCATGGCTGCGCCCCGTTAGAGGCATGCTTGTGTGTAAACATCAATGAAAACTCAACAACAGCCGCTTAAAAAAAATATATAAGGACGTGGTATATTATTTCCGATTAACGTTATAGAATAATCGTGAAGATACCATTTCCTCTACTTTAAAATGAAGACCAAATCGTCTTATCATAAATCTGAAAACACATTCAGGGTAAGTGCTAGCAGGATTTGCTTGGAGTTGCTCAGGTTGAAAGGAGATTGTGTTTAGAATAATGTGCTTTGAGATTATAACGTTATTTAGTGGTGTTGTTGACATGTATATTTACTTTCTACCTATCGTTACGTATTAAAATGATAAATGACCTTTTCAGGTGAATTAATAGATTTCGTTATAGCAAAGGGTAGCGAGTGGGGAAACTTGTTGGCTAACTAGCCAACCATTGACTGGTGCATTCGTTGTTTCTGCTTTACTTCTTGCGATTTAATGATCGTGGGGTTTGTTTCTTTACTGTTTACAGTTTCTCACGTTTTCTGAACGGCTTGCCAATGTGAATATCGATGTTATCCATCGCATCGACAGAACGGGCAGTTACGATGAAGTAAGTTACACATGTGAACGAAGCTTGACGTGCAGTTCGCTTCCTGGATTTGACCACAACTTCAATTTATTTCTGATACCGATGTTTGTAAGAAAGATGTTGCTGCTGTGATGGTGCCCTGTTGATGTGGAAATATTGTTGACATGGTTTTCTCACCCTTAGGAGGTAGAAACGTATTTCTTTGAAGGACTGACAAAATGGAGGGATTTGAATTTGACAGAGAATTTTAGTAAGTCAAATGCATGCCTCTTACTTTACCAATGTCGAATGTATAACCCGAACACCTCTCCCAGACACTATTGACAGCTGCGAATGTCAAAATATGCCAGTGATCATTTACACTGAATTATTTATTTTGCAGCAACCTTTTTAAAAGAAGTGATCAACAAGAGTCAGTCCTTCAACCTGCTCGTATTCCACCAGCAGTCTATAGTAGAGAGCCTAAAGACCCACCTTGGAGTGCGTGGCAGCCTGGCTTACCAGCCCCTGCTGGAGTGAGTATGGTCCATTCAGATGGGGATGGGGAGAGAGGACTTACTACCAATGATCAGTCTTTCATTTCAATAGGATACATTCTCTGAAAAGCTCCAAACTCTCATTCACGCTGCTGAAAATACAAAATAGTGTGTACACCTTGAGTGTCTGTGACCTGACCACTGTGTTCAGCTGCAGGGCTGGTTACACTGTCAGCCGGAGATCACAGCGCTGAAAATAAGGCCTGCGGTATGTCTCTTACTTATCTTGCTTGTCTTTCTTCCTTCAAGTCTGGTGGTGCAGCTGGCTCGGGACCTCCAGGTAGATTTCTACCCTCACTTCCAGGACTTCTTCCTCATCATCACCTCCATGCTGGAGACCCAGGACACAGAGCTGCTGGAGTGGGCCTTCACCTGCCTCTCGTACTTATACAAGTACCTATGGAGGCTTATGGTCAAGGACATGACTCAGATGTACTGGTGAGGATGGGGGAACCCCTTTTCATTTTCTATAGATTAGGACATGGTATGGCGCAATGTTGTTTGCTAGGTTAACACTAGTTATTGATTATATACTGGTTCTCTTCCTTCTTGGTGATATCTCACTTTTGTATTCCTGAGACTAGCGCTAATGTTCTCTACTTCTGTCTGTTGCTCTGGGTAAGAGCGTTTGCTAAGTGATTATAAAGCAATGTTGTATGTCAATATCATAATCAATATGACTTCTTTGCTGCAGGAAAATACCTTCTGTGGTTGTGGGGAGGGAAAGGGTGTTTGTTATGGGTCTGTCCATGTGCTCTTTTAGAAGGTTATGGCTCTTTATGGCATGTAGACTGGAAACTCCTTAATTTTGCCTCACTTTTATTTCACAGTTTATACAGCACACTCCTGGCTCACAAAAAAGACCACATACGCAACTTTGCTGCAGAAAGTTTTGCATTTTTGATGAGAAAGGTAAGACCTAGAGGAGCTTTGTTTTGGGTTGCTTGGTCAGCATTAATTTAGATATGCATGCATGCAAGTTCAACACGACAGTATTTAATGTATGTATGTTTTCTTTCCTGTGTGTTTCAGGTGCCTGATCTGGATGAACTCTTCACCTGCATGTTCCAGGACCTGGCTGATCACTCGCAGAAAGCAGAAGGTGTGGGACAGCTTCTGTTCCAGATGTGCAAAGGGGTCCGCAACATGTTCCACTCATGCGCCCACAAGGTAAGCGTAATCACTTTTTATAGTGATGGGAGAGTGATGTTTCCTGTGCCCTGTAACATTGGAGCTGCAGTGAGCTGTCAATGATTTACCTGTTTGAACTAGTGAGTTGCAGATGGTGTATGTTGCTAATGGGTTCATTATCATCATATAATCCCCATCATCATTGTCAACACAGTATTCTACTCCTGCATGGAAGATATGTCATCATCATCATCATCATATTACATCATAGCACCCTGACAATGAGCTTATATTGGTATACAAGCAGTGTCCCCTTCAGAAATGGGTGTCTACACATGACACTACTCCTCACCAGACTACATGCAAGTTCTGATATAATATAAGGGTAGAAAAAAGTATCTTGTAATGTGATGTAAATGTAATGAAAAACAAGACCTGTAATTCTTAAAATGGACAGAGATAAACAGCAAAGTTTTAGTGATCTTCAAAACACCCACTGAGGCTAAACATCATTCATACCCACACTGAAATACTTATGTGGCTGGCTCACTTACAAGGGGAGCTACTGAACAGTACTGTGACTGTTAACAATGCTATCTTGATTAAATAAATAAAAAAATAAATAAATAAAAAAATCTCTCTCTCTCTCAATGTCCTCACCTCCTGTCCACCCCCTCTATCTTTACCTACTGCCCTCCTGTCCCCTGACTCTTCCTCAGGCTCTTCCTGTCGCCATGCGAAAGCTGGGCCCTTCAGCTGAGGGCAGTGTGTCTCTACCCTGGACTGCTATTGGAGAAGCTCTGGATCACATGGCGGATGCAGCAGCCAATCATATCGACAAGGAACACTTACTGGTGCTCTGGGAGTGTCTAGAGGTGAGGGAGCGGTCTCTTTTTTTTTTTTTGTAGTGAAGGGTTGAGTAGGCAGGTCTACAGCTGAAGGAGGGGTCTCATAAGAGCAGGTGAGAGGGTCAGTGGGCAGGTTTCCAGATGAGGGAGTGCTACGGTGCTACTGCCTTACTCTGAAGACTTATGGCTTCACCCTGCTCTGGGGGGTGCCATTTTACAGGGCTGCTTGATGGAGGTGCTACAGAAGCTGGAGTCTGGAGGCGAGGGCGGCCAGGCCTCTGAACACATGGAGAGGCTCCTGCACATCTACCACACCCTGGTGGAGCACAGAGGTGGAGCCAAGGTCACCCGGCCAGAGTCAGCGTGTGAGGTGAGTACAACCTGTGTGGCCCAACTTCCCCACCATGTTCCCCACTGTGCTTATTTGAATTCGGTTGGCATTACCTGGTAGGGGTCACGTGTTTATGTGCTTGGTGAAATTGGCAGGCATTAACATCCAGGGATTGCTGATGGTTAATATAGAAACAACATTTTTACACCCCCACCCAGACCCTGGTCCGGCTGATCCAGGCCCCTCATCTTTCCTCATCGTGTCAAGTGTTACTGCTCGAGGTGACATCGTCACTGCTGCTTGGCGAGAACGTGTCCATGCCTGACGTTCTGATTCAGGGGCTGCTGAACAAGGTATGTGAACATGAACAGGGATTTGAATTCTTGTAGACTTTAGACTGCTTTGGAATTCTTGTAGACTTTAGACTGCTTCTTCCTTTTCACATTCTTAGAAATATGGATCCTCAGTTCTTATTGTCTTCTCCATACAGGTCTTCAGGAGTGGAAGAGACCAGGACATCATCCTACCCTTCGCTAAGGGCCTGTTTGACATGAAGCAGTTTGAACAGGTGAGGGCACAGACTGCCTGAAATGTGGTGGAAAGGGATCAGCCCGTTTAATCATGTTTGATTAGGTGTTTAATAGATACATATTTTGCTGAAATGAATAGTTTCAATGGGTCAATAAAGAAACATCAAAATCAAAATGTCCCCTCCAGCTCCTGCTGCCCAGTCTGTTGCAGTACCTGGAGCAGATGTTCAGCAGTGAGGACCGTGTGACTCGCCAGCTGGCCCTGGAACTCCTGGCCAGCCTCATCCTGGCCAAAGCAGAGCCACCTTCCGATGGCTCCCTGGCCTTTGAGAAGTACCCCCTGGTCTTCACCGGTCAGCTCCCCACGTGAGTGTCACCAGGCCTGAGGTTTTGTGTGGTGTTTCGCGTGTTACGCCTTTTTAGTTTTCTCCAGTATAGGACCAGAGCTGCTATATCCAGTGACTGCAGTGCATTGGGCTTCAATGGACATTTTATGTGTTGGTTTTGATGCCTTACCCTTGACAAGTACTGAACGTCAATTGCTTCAGTTAATGTCCAGATGTACAATTGGATTAGATAAGACCGTCTGTTGCCTAAAATATGATATTACTCCTCCAGGTTGTCCGAGTCCATGGAGGGTAAACAGCCCGTGTCCGTTCCTCAGTATGTACTGTCATTACTGGACCGGCCGAAGGAGGAGGCCGTCAGAGACCTCCCTCACCTCTGGGCAGCCCTGGTGGTCCTGCCTCACCTCAGGTAGGTTACGCTGGCATCCACAGCTTGCCTTGTTGCCCTGTGTCTCTGCTGTGTTACCTCGTCTCACTCTCACTCATGGTTTTCAGGCCTCTGGAGTCGGGCACGGTTATTCCCATGGTAACGGCGCTCATCGACTGCCTGTTGAATGATGTGGAGACTGGAGGCTTGGGAAAGGGTCAGTACTGGGGTGTCCTTTTTACGATGTCGGTTCATAGTTCCTCTAGTTTACCCTAACTCTACTCTGGTGTTGCTTTTCCTCTGGAAAGCTTGTCCTTATTGATTGTGGTGAATGTATGTCATTGCTGGTCTGTGTTTGTTCCCCAGGGGGCCTGTTTGTGGCCCGCCAGGCCGTCAGCACACTGCTGAGCTTCAAAGAGTCCGCTGAGGTTCTGGCCCTTGTGCCGGTGGACCGGGTCCGCAGCATTATCCAGTAAGAGCTCAGGACATCTTCTTTCTTTACCCCTCTGACACCCTACCCACTGCTTTTTGGGCTGTGAGCTTTGACATTTGGTTGTCTTTGTTATAATCTGCTGTGGTCAAAATGAGTCAGGTCAGGTCATAATTTTTGGCTGAATCTGAATTTGCTCCTGGTTTACTGTGTTTATGGTGTTTGAGGTGGAGGCATAGTGATATGTTTGGAATATGACCGTATACTTTGTGTACTGCAGGAAGTTCCCCACAGACCTCTCTGCTCTGTTGTTGGGGGACCTATACTACACCAGACTTTCCTTGAATGGCTGCTCTGCCCACCTCTCCCATGATGCAATGTTGGAGTTGTACCAGATGCTACACTCTAACCTCTCCTCCAATGTCTCTAAGGTACAAGACTGACAAAACAAAAATTCTCATGCGATTGGTAATTGGGTTGTGTTGCAGTGTTTGAAGCTACGGTGTGTTATGTGGTGTGTTTTGAGTAAATATGTAGTCAGGTGTGTTGTGATTTGTACAATTGTGTGTTTGAAGTAGCAATGTGGCAAGTATGTTGTGGTTGTATATTGTGGTCTGACATTGCATTCAGCTTATTTTATGTTTAATTGATTTGGGGGGTCTTGTCTTAATCCAGATTCGACTCCTAACTCTGAGGATTCTGACTCACTTTGAGGCAGACATTCCCAAGCAAACAGAGGTAAGCTTTCTGAAACCCCTTTTCATCATTTTGTTCTCTCTCACAACATTAAATGTGTTCTTGGCCTGTCCCACAACTCTTCTTCAGTTATGGTGGCAATTGCATGTACTTCCAAACAAGCCAGCTGCTGCCTCTCGACTGTTGTTGTGTAAAGCTGTGGCTAATTATGTACAGCCATGCATGGCTGCCAACCAGACTCACCATTTGGCACCACATTGTGGAACATGTCACTCCACTAACAAGGGCTTTAATCGGCCCTGCCACCCATCAGTTCAATGGTTACTGTCATACATACCATCTGTAATCCTACTTTTTCCAGTGATGTCACACAGGCTTACAGGTTTCATATTTAGTCAACACAACTAAAGACAACCCTCCTGACTAGGTCTGATAATGACCAAAGAAAGCATGGCCAAGAACTATAAAAAACACTCCCTTAGTTAAAGTATCCAGGTTCACATTGTGTGAGTTCCAGTGGATTTGGGCCTGACTGGTGCTGTTGTCTCCAGGGTGAAGAGAGCGTGGAGACGCAGTCGGTGTTCAGGCTGTGTCTGCAGGCGGAGCTGGTCCCTGCCTCGCTGCATGACTACAGGGAGAAGCTGCTGCACCTGCGGAAGCTGCGACACGACCTGGTGCAGCGTGCCCTGCCCCGGGGGCCCTTCCAACAGGTACGCACGTATTAATGAGCATCACGACCTGGTGCGGCCTGCCTCTGCCCCGGGGCCCTTCCAGCAGGTACACATGTATTAATGAGCATATAAGTACCGCACCGGGCTCATGCACACGCACGTATGTGAACAGAGACATCAACCTAACATCTGTAATATGTGTACAGTGTCTGAAAACAGTCGTGCCATCTGTTCCCTTATCAACGGTGTCCTCTCTCCCAGGTGCCCCTGCGTTATCTGATTGGAATGCTGTTCATCAATTTCAGCCCTCTCTGGGACCCAGTTATTGAGCTCTTGGTGTGAGTACCTGCTTCAGCATCCTCCTCCTGTCTTTCCCTGTTCTTCACTCCTAATGCCACCTGCCCTTCATCATTCCTCATGCCTGCTCCTCTTCCTCAACACTCAGCTTATGTGAAATGTCTCTTCTGTTCGCAGTACCCATGCCAATGGAATGGAAAATAAAGACTTCTGGATGGTCTTCTATGAGCACCTTGAAATGGTGGCTGTTCTAGCAGGTAAGTGTGGCACTGTATATGTGCTCTTCTTGTGTGACGTGTTCTGCACCCATCAGTGCATGCAGTCAGTTTCTCACCGTCCTCGGTCTGCACCCCTCAGAGAAGGAGCTTCACGAGGATGACGATGATGATGAGGACGAAGAGAGTGGAGCAGCGCAGGCTGCCCCTCCCGACATTGACGTGGTCGAGAGCGGGGACCTGGGGGTTCTGTTCCTGCAGCAGCTGGACCAGGCCTCCACCCCCGACGATCGCACGGACTTCACCAACTTCCGCTTCCTGCTGTGGAAGGCCATGGTGAAATTTCCCGACCGGGTGGAACCGCGTAGCCGGGAACTGAGTCCGCTGCTCCTGCGCTTCATCAGGTGAGTGTGCGGACATGGCTCTCGCTCCGAGGTTCCTCGGCCCTCTGAATATCTTCTCCCCTGCAGTCCGGTCCTCTTTAGTACACGACTGACATGCTTCTTCCCTGCCCCCTCTCCCCTTTGCCGATTGACAGTAAGGAGTTCTACCCAGCAGACCTGATGGTGGCTCCCATCCAGTGCCTTAGAAAGACAGATGATGCCACCACAGAACCTGAAAGGCCTGGTGAAGAAGAGCAGGAATCCACAGAGGAAGAGGAGGAGGTGCCCAAACAGGCAGTGAGAAAGACACCAAGGAGAGCAGCAGCAAAGTAAAGAAACTTCCGGTTCCTCATATTTGTAAACAAGAGAATTGTGAGAGAAGTACTGGAGCTTACATAGAAACTACCACCATTTTCTAATGTAATGTTCTATGCCCTAATGTGGTGTACACCACCACAGTTCCTGTGTTAATCAGTGAAGCTGTTTGGTGAGGTGAGGGGAGGTTCTGACCGTGTCATTTCTATTGACTCTCAGGCAGCTTATTGCTCACCTGAAAGTGTTCGCGAAATTCACCAACCCCCGTTCCCTGTACCTGGAACCTGACGTGCATCAGCTCTACACACAGGTAAGTGCATCTGTATAGAACTAATAATTAACTGACTGATTGAGTAACTGGAACAGTAAAAAAAAAAACAGGCGTTTTGCTCTTCAAAAGTTTTTCTTTACATAAATGCAACTCTAAAGTTTAATTCATGTAAAGAATTAAATCCAGAATTCCATTTTGTAGACACATTTAGTTTATGCAACAAGGACTGAATAGCACATGTATGACCGTAGATCGGCAAATTCTCTGTACTGAGTTAGTTATGCCTGGTTTAATCTCCATATACCTGTTGAAGTGAAATCAATTTCTGAATGTGATATATCCCTTTTCTCAAATTTGCCTGTTGCTTCAAATTAATTTCTGTACTCCTGGAGCCCACCTCATGGTCTTCTCTTGGCATGCCCAGTTGCTGTGTCATCAGGACCAACAGATCCAGAAGATGGCCCTGGAGTGTGAGCTGTCATACAAGCACCCCCACATCCTCCCCTACAAGTATGACTTTTACCCTCCTCTTCCCTCTCTCTACCTTCTCTCTTCCTGTTCTTTTCATCTGCCCAGGTTTATTCGGAGCCTCCGTAGAAACTATTTCAGTCCGCGATGTAACGGTAACCGTTTTTGTTTGCTTGCTTCCTCAGGGAAAATCTAGAGCGACTGCTGGACGATAAGCACTTCAAAGAGGAGGTTGTCCACTTCAACATTACCGAGGAAGGATCCACAGTGGAAGCGTCACACAGACAGGATCTCATCCCTGTGCTAATGAGGTGAGGGACCACCAGCTCACCATTTATCATAATGAATTCATTTTATATAGCTATAGTATCAGTAAAAAATGATAACTGTTAATCGCCTCGATAGGCACAGAAAATAATTTATTATAATTTGTGAAAACGAGTATATTTGTATTTGTTGATTTGTGGTCTTATGTTTTGTCTGTGATGCACTGTTATAGTACTGCACCGTTAAAACCGATCTGATGAGGTTGTTAGACGTAATTGGATTGTTGCCGTGATGTTTCAGTGTGGCCGCGGCTGTGATTTTGCTCCCTGCAGGATCCTGTACGGGCGCATGCGCAGTAAGACGGGCAGTAGGTCTCAGGGCAAGGCGAGCGCCGTCACGCGCTCCTCCATAGTGCTGCGCTTCCTGGCCGGCTGTCTGCCAGAGGAGCTGGGCATGTTCATCGACCTGCTGCTGGAGCCTGTCCGTCAGCACAGTCACGGTAGGACCTAGGGCTGGCCCTCTGCCCATACTCTGAGTTTCTCTCTCTCTGTCTCTCCTCACCCTTCTCTCTGTCCCTCTCCCTCTCATTCTCACTTTCTCTTTCTCTCCCTCTCTTTGTCTCTCTCTCCCTTTCGCTCTTATTCTCGCTTTCTCTCCCACTCTCTGTCTCTCATTCTAACTTTCTCCCCCTCTCTTTTCTCTCTCTCTCCCTCTTGCTCTTATTCTCCCTCTCACTCCCAAGATTATACTGACATTGTCAATACACAAAGCATTTTCTTAAATGATAAATATAGATTTTAAGGAAAGAAAGACATTTCTTCACCCACATAGCATAAAGTGTGTCTTATGAACTGTGAATGTTGAGTTCATGTTGTTTCTGTGCCCCTCAGGTACATGTGCGGCTGCAGTCCAGAGGGCGATTGAGCAGACTGACCTCTCTGCAATCCTTCCTCTGGGACGACAGCACAGTCTGCTGAACCTCGTGGACGTGGTCATCCAGAAGCTGGGTCACCTGATCCACCAATACCTGCCCAAGGTTCTGCAGATCCTGCTCTGTGTCACCGCCTCAGTGTCCACTGTGCTGGATCAGAGAGACCAGGTGTGCACTGTGTGTGTGTGTGTGTGTGTGTGTGCTGTGTGTGTGTGTGTGTGTGTGTGTGTGTGTGTGTGTGTGTGTGAGAGACCAGGTATGCACAGTGTGTGTGTGTGTGTGAGAGTCCAGGAATGCTGTGTGTGTGTGCGCGTGTGTGTGTGTGTGTATGTGTGTGAGAGACCAGGTGTGCACAGTGTGTGTGTGTGTGAGTGAGAGAGACCAGGAATGCACTGTGTGTGCTGTGTGTGTGCTGTGTGTGTGCGCGTGTGTGTCACCGCTGCACTGTACACTGTGCTGGATCAGAGAGACCAGGTATGCACTGTGTGTGTGTGTGAGAGACCAGGAATGCACTGTGTGTGTGTGTGTGCGTGTGTGTGCGTATGCGCGTATGCGTGTATGTGTCACCGCCTCGGCGTACACTGTGCTGGATCAGAGAGACCAGGTATGCACTGTGTGTGTGCCTGCGTGAGGGAGCGAGAGTCCATTTCCGGACTAAAGTTAGCAGTTGTGGTATGTGTGTGTCACCAAACTGCCACTGCTCTTTCAGTCATTTGCTGAGGTTTGTTTTTACCTGTGTACATGCTTATGGGTCTTTGCGTGTTGTCTGTCTGGGTGTGTATTCATGGTACATGTTCATGTTCAGTGCCTTGTGTTTATTTCCTGGACAGGTTAAAGCAGGCTGCATCAGCCCTCTGAAGAACCTGAGGCGCCTGGGAATCCTGCGGATCAATGACTTCTTCGACGGTTTTGAGTCGTACAGCTTCAGCGCTGATGAACTGGACGGCGTGTTTCTGGCTGTGGTCTGGACTCAGGTACAGCGCCCAAAACTTACAGGACTTACAGACAAAAGTTAGATGCTACTGTCTCTAACTGCACTGTAAGAACCAACTCTTCCGACTTCTGTGTATAGTTTGGCTGGGATTGCGTTACCACTGAGGTTTAATCCTGTTGCTCTGTGTCTGTGTCCCTCCCCAGGTGTGCCGCCTTCCCACAGAGAGCCCCTATGCCCCCACCCCCCTGCTCAAACTCATCCGTGTGTGGAGCCAGAACGCCAGGTGAGCTCACCTGCCTGTGGGAAGAGGCAGGAGTCCTGAGCTGACTGCAGTGGGTGGAATGGGTTCAGAATAAGTCGCGCGTTTCACACCTGACGTTTCCCTGTTTGCCTCTTAGGTATTTTCCTCTGCTGGGAAAGCAGAGGCCCGGTCACCCAGAGTATGACGTGCTGCTCAACGTCTTTGCCCTGCTCGCCGCCAAAAATGTTTCCCAGTCCACTGTTGCCATGGTGATGGACATTGCAGAAAGCCTGGTAACCACGCCTGACTTCCTGCCCACGGAGAAGGAGGCAGAGCTGTCTGTCAATTCCATCGTAGTCCCTGAGCCAGGCGACAGGAGTGACATAGCCGCAGGTACTGAACACAGCACACTGGCAGTTTTACTCTGGAGCAGTTTTACTGAGCGCAAACACTGTGATCTGTACCTGGATCAGGAGGAGGTTCACTCCATTTTTAATTTTGCCATGGCCACACAACACTGATGGGTGTAGCTTCTGAGAACAGCTGGGAGCCACTGTCAGTTGAGAACCTTCCACCTTTTTCTTAAGAAAAACAAAGTGATGTAGACGTGAGATATACTGTAGCTGATGTAAACACAAGATGAGTGTTTTATACTGGTTTCTGATAATGTTCCCAGTCATGAGAATATTGAAAGAGATTGAAAGAGAAACCATAAATAATGGACCAACTTTAGTCAAACTGTGAGCCTTCAAGTTCTCTAAGCCCTCAGCTCCCCCGTGTCCTTTCAGATGCACTGAACCTGGGTTCGAAGCTCCTCCTACCACACATCCCCACGCTGCTGCAGTACCTCAGTGGAGTGGTCCGTAACACCGACCGCATTAAGAAAAAGAAGTTCAGAGCTCAAGTGAACAAGGAGCTCAACATCCTCTCAAAGTAAGAGTCAATATCAGACCGTCTCACTGCTGTCTCTCCACAGACTGGAGTCTCACCATTGACCTTCGCTCTGAACTTTCGTCACACTGCAGGTTGACTATATTGCTCCTTCAGACTGGACACTAATAGTCCTCTTATATATAATTTATTTTATGCTTGGTGTGACCTGTTCCTCCTCCCTGTGTTAAACGTGAGCTGAACATATTTGCATCTATGTACACTGTCGATAATGTTGGAGAAAGTCATCTCTCTCTTCCAGAAGTGTGTGCATGCTGATCAGAAAGGTGACATTTTGTTGCAGGATCAGCAGATTTGTGAGCGATAAGGAGCAGAGCTCCATGCTGATCAAGCTCCTGCTGCCGCACCTCCACAGACCCCACACGGCCCAGGTGAGTCGGTCCGCTCCGCTGCTCCTCAGAGAGGTGCTGGCGACGCGCAGGGGTGACCGTCCTCTCTCTCCTCCTGCAGGAGACGCTGATGGACATCCTGGAGACGGTGCAGAACCTGCTGCGACGCTGCGCCGACCCCGTCTCCTTCCTCAAGCCCATGAGCCGACTCTTCTCCAGCATCCACAGCAAGCTGCCCCGCCAGGCCCTGTGTGTCTGCTTTCAGGTGGGTCCGACTGACCTCCTCCAGCCCCTATCCCCGTAGATCCTTTTTCATCTACGATGGGCGGACGCTCGATTTCACAACACGGGTCTCGTTTTTTTCCTTTTCGCGCAGACGTTATCGGACCTGGACAACGGACTGAAGTACATCACGGATGTGGCAGCGCAGGTAGGGTTCCTCCATGAGCCTCTCTCTTCCTCTCCCTCTGTCTTAGGCAGCTCTGCTGTCCTGGTGTCCATTGCTCACAATCCCATAATCCCACACTGTCTCCCGCTCCAGCTCAACGCCTTCGACAGCCGCCACCTGGATGAGATCCACTTCGACGTGCGCCTGACTGCCTTCCAGGGGGCAACGCAGCGCATCAAAGACATGGAGACTCTGGACATGAACTACCTGCACACACTCATGCACAACTGCTTCCACTCTTTTGAGGTGAGCCTCCTGACCACCCCGCAATATTCCAAAACTGATCTCAGTCAGCAGGTGGAGGATAACTGATCTCTCGAGAGTTAGATATAGACCTGGTTCAAATTGTTTTGGATTTGAATGCTTTACTGAGCTTGCCTGTTGTATTGAAACCTTTGAGGTACTCTCAAGTGCTAGCCCTGCTTTCTGGTCCTATTGGCAGGCAATTGCATCAGGCAATATCAATAGAGCACAGAAAAGTATCCAAAATCATTACTGGTTGGAAGACAGACCTCTGTAAGCTAGGTGGCGAGAAATTAATCTCCTCGAGGCTGGTAGAGGGCGACTCTTTACGCAGGTGGTGAGGTCAGTGAAAGGAGTTTTATGATCACTAAAGGTTGGTGTGTGAGGTTTCCTTCTGCTTCCTTCCTGCAGATTGGGGACATGTCCCTGGCAGACAGTGCCACCTCATGCCTGTCAGCTATCATCACACAACTGGCGTCGATGGAGCACAGTGAGGAGGAGTACAAAGAGATTGTGCAACACACCTTGCTGGACGCAGTACGGAGAGGCCTCCACAGCAAAATGGAGGTACAGCATGTTCTGTATTTATACACACTTCCTGTTACTGTCCATGTATCTTTTAGTTTCTGTTCCACCTCTGCATTTGCATCATGTCTTTCCTTGCCCCCATTCAATGTCCCTCTGTTGCCTTTTGTCCTCCTCAGACTGTCCAGCAGGACTACACCACGGTCCTCTCCTGTCTGGTTCGGACGTTCCCCTCCCGCCCGGAGTTCCGGGACCTGGTGCAGCTCACTGACTACAATGACCCTGAGTCTGACTTCTTTGAACACATGAAGCACATCCAGGTACACACCAAGCACTTCCGGGTCACGCAGCGGAGCCTTTACTTTAGTTTAGAGAGGATGCCTGTGGCGAGACGACATTCTGGAATGTTCTGTATGGTTTCCGCAGATCCACAGGAGGGGACGTGCCCTGCGGAAGTTAGCCAAGCAGCTGACGGAGGGAACGGTGGTGATGTCGCCCAAGTCGCTGCAGAACTACATCATGCCGTACGCCATGACGGCTCTGTTCAGTGAGAAGATGCTGAAGGTCGGGCTTGGATTCTTCTTTGAGCGTTTCTGAACTTGCTGTATGTTAGGCAAGGTGTTAACAGGCCTGTGTGTAATGCATGTTGGCATAATACATATTAGAATACTATTTAATGTAATTGCCATTAATAATAAGTAAATAGGATGAATTCCCATATAGACTAGAAAATACTTTTATTTTATATATGTATAATAATATTATTTTTTTTAAAGCTTTTTCCATGTGTTATTTATAAAACAGTGTGGTCTATTGTGCATGTGTTTCGTACACAGTACATGCCATCTTAATAAATCATAGCTGTGCATATTTTATTTAGTCACTTGTTGGAGTCATGCTGACACTCCACGCATGCAGACTTCAACAAGTCTTAATGCTCCTTGGCTATCTCCTCCCATCTAACAGAAATGACGTAAAACCCTTTAGATAAATTAGCCGTCTAGTAGCATTGATATGGCAAGTAACGTACGGTGGTGATAACGCGTCATTGTGTTATCTACAAAGACAGCTGTGTGGAATTGATTAGAGATTAGAGGATGTTATATATCATCAATTTAGACATATCTTTTTTATGTTTTTCCTAGGTATGAAGTCTGCTTCAAAAAAACCTAGCTGTCTGTCATTATCTAGTAGTGCGTGTGTCTCCATTTATGTTAATAGTTCAAGTCATTGAATCCCATCACTGTTAAATTGAAATCCTTGTTGCAGCCAAATTAGCACCATGCGTATAAGACATGAAATTTATGCTTTTGTATTTGTAAACTGATTGTGTAATGTTAATCTGTAACGTGTTTCCCTGCAGCATGAGAACATGACCTCAGCCTCTGTGGAGGTGATAGGCTCCGTATGCAGGTGTCTCACCTGGTCTCGGTACCTGTACTACCTCAAGTACTTTGTCCACGTGCTACAGACTGGACAGGCTGACCAGAAACTGGCTGTCAGGTAAAGCTAAAAAAGCTGCTCTGTGCATTCTCCTGTGTAGGCGTGCGGCTGCACGTGTGCGTGAATGGTGCGTGTTGATTGGCTCTGTCTTGCAGCCTGCTGGTGACCGTGCTGGAGGCCTTCCACTTTGACCGGGAGACCCTGGGGAGGGAGCTGGAGGCGATGAAGAGTAGGGAGGCCGAGAGTGAGTGAGCAGCGCAGAAAGAGATGAAGGAGGGCCGTCTATCTGCTGTCATGTGACTCACTTCTGCTCCGCCTCCCCCTGCAGCAGGTGCCACAGAGGAGGAAGGTGAGGAAGAGGATGGGGCCATGGAGATGGGAGAGAGCGACACTGAGGAGGCAGCGGAAAAGGCGGACGAAGAGCAGGGGCCACACACCGCAGAGAGGCCTGACGAATCCAAACCGGTGGAGGCCTCCGCGGAGAAGGCAACATCGGGCAGGGCAGTGGGGAAGGTTCCCAGTGGTCTCCCTCAGAGCAGAGAGGGACTGGAGTCTCTGATCACCTCCATCCACCAAACCGTCACTCAGAGCGTTCTGCCCAAACTGCACAAGTGCCTCACTGCCAAGGTCAGCACTGCATGCTCTGATGTCACTGTGCTGTAGCCCAAAGTGATGTCGCCCAAAACGAGTTGTAGTGTCAGTTCACAGGGCTCACTCAATGCTGTAGTGAGCAGGCAGATGAAGCCATTCAGATGTTTTTTCCTGTGACTTGCAGGTAAAGAGGGACGAGGAGCACAAGCTGGTGAAGTCCAAGGATGTGAAGGAGGAGGAGGTGGTGAGGGTGCCCATCGCCTTCGCCATGGTCCGCCTCATGCAGACCCTTCCGCAGGAGATCATGGAGGCCCACCTTCCTGGGTGAGGTGGCCCTATGTGCGCTGCGCTTCACAAAATACTGAGCTCATTGGCTTTATGTGGACTAACAGTATCATCTGTGTGTGTGTGTGTGTGTTGGCAGTATCCTGCTGAAAGTGTGTGTTCTCCTGAGGAATCGGTTCCAGGAGATTCGAGATGTGGCGCGAAACACCCTGGTCAAAATCATAGAGACGCTGGGCCGTCGCTACTTGCAATTCCTGCTGAAGGAGATGCAGAGTGTCCTGGTCAAGGGATACCAGGTGAAATGCAATGTGCTTTTGTGATGATGTGTGTATGTGACTTGAGGTGAATTATGGGATGTGTAGTACTCTAGGGAAATGGTAAATCAAAGATGGAAGATATAGTGTATTAAAAGGAAGAGACGAGTACGGTATTGTCACATCCATGGCTTTCACACCAAATTGAAATGGTTTTAAAAAAAACTATGTGAGGTGAGGTACTTCCAGGTGTTGGAGAACTTGCCACAGTTATTCTGCAGATTTTGGTTGGCTCCTTGCCTCTGATCTCAGACATCCTTGATCAAGTTTTTATGTAAAGAGTAGCCCAATTGCTTACAGTAATAGGTTACTTTTTAAAATTAAATACAAAAATGTCTCTCTAAAATTAAATATTTTGGGAAATGAATATTTGGAAATCTCAAATGTGTTCTTTTATACTAACACACTCAAAAAAATAAACATTTATATAATAAAGTCTAGGGTGCCTAAGACTTCTGCACAGTACTGTAACTTGGCTATGCTTATGAAGTACAAAGATTAGATATGTGCAGTAGATGTGCAAAAATAACCTTGTGGGATTTTTACGAATGTGCGTTTGAATTATGTGAAATGTGCTTGTATTATCCAACGATTTCATATTTCATACAAACTGATCATCTGAGGAACAGGCACAAACATTTTTTTCAAAGAATCCATCCTGTCAGTATCTTCTTATATACAACAAAATGGGTGCAGACAACCTTGAATTTAAATTGTCACACCCTCACCACTGGGCCCTGTAACTCACTCTAGTAGAGTTGATGATTTGTCTGTGTTGTCCTAACCTCTAGAGGTCTAGCTGACTTGCAGACCTCCCAAACGACATAGCACATTCTTGTATGATGTCTAACACGTGTCCCCATTAATCATAGAGAAAATCTAAGTGCAGCCTCAATGCACAATTGGTATGAATGGTAATTGTATGATTTATCAGAGATAAACAGAAGAATTTATGAATGGACTGAATGGTGAATTTGCCCGATGTGTCCAGTTTATGTGAATGGC
Source organism: Conger conger (assembly GCF_963514075.1). Lineage (NCBI taxonomy): Eukaryota > Metazoa > Chordata > Actinopteri > Anguilliformes > Congridae > Conger > Conger conger. Next base: position 52,897,407 of record NC_083767.1, read on the forward strand.
ATTGTGAATATTACATTACATTAATGGCATTTGGCAGACGCTCTTATCCAGAGCGACGTACAGTTTGTGTGTGTGTGTGTGTGTGTGTGTGTGTGTGTGTGTGTGTGTGTGTGTGTGTGTGTGTTTGTGAGAGCACACAATCAAGTACAGAATGCAGACATGCGGTTCCACTATCATTCTATGTAATTAAAGATACAGTTATCCAGAAGTACAGTTGTGTTCAAAATAATAACAGTGTGTTTAAAAACAGTGGGACTTTGCGGGGGCTTCTTGCCGATAGATTAGCTTCACACAGGCGTCTTCTAATTGTCACAGTACTCACCGGTAACTTCAGACTGTCTTTGATCACCCTGGAGCTGATCATTGGCTGAGTCTTTGCCATTCTGGCTATTCTTCGATCCATTCGAATGGTAGTCTTTCCTTTTCTTCCACGACTCTCTGGTTTTGCTTTCCATTTTAAAGCATTGGAGATCATTTTAGCCGAGCAGCCTATTATTCTCTGCACTTCTTTATACATTTTTTCCCTCTCCTATCAACATTTTAATCAAAGTACGCTGTTCTTTTGAACAATGTCTGGAACAACCCATTTTTCTCAGGTTTTCAGAGAGAAATGCATGCAAACATGTGCTGGCTTCATCCTTAAATAAGGGCCACCTGATTCACACCTGTTTTTTCACAGAATGAATGACCTCACTAATTGAACTCCACACTGCTATTATTTTGAACACGCTTCTTTCAATTAAGTATTCAATTACACAGACTCAGGAGCATGTGTATCATGAATGTTGGGTCTGTTGGTTTTCTATGACTCTACTACACCTACTGGTAAATTACTTGCCATGTAGTAATATATTTTCTACCAAAAACAGTGATTGATCTGGTAAGTCATGTTGGACTGCTATTATTTTGAACACAACTGTACATATCCCCCAGTACAAGATGAGCAGTAATGTTATGTTCACTGTCCTGCAGATCCACGTGCTGACCTTCACAGTCTACCAGATACTGTCTGCCCTGTGCCCCTCCCTGAACAGCGGAGACCTGGACCCCTGTATGGACCTGCTGCTGCAGGTCAAGAGCTCTTCTAACTTTTCTGCTGGACTATCACTCTAATTTTTTTACTTTGTTTAGTTTACAGCTCTGTTCAATATAAAGTAGACAACTTTAAAAAGTGGACAACATGTAAGCTTGTGTATTATTGACAAGTATGATTGGAAGAGATTTCAGCTTATTGAATGTGTTGTGGTTGAATGAAATGTAGTATTTTGTGTTAGTTGTATTTTGTGTTAGTTGACACAAAATAGTTGACAGTTGCTATACTGGCTGAAGACATACAGTAATTGTTGTGCCCAGATCGTCTGAAAGCAAGACTGTTAATACTAGTTGAATAACAGCAGATCTTCTATCCACACTTATCCCAGATCTTCAACAACGAGCTGTTTGGTTCCGTTGCTGAGGAGAAGGAAGTGAAAGGAATCATTTCCAAAGTGATGGAGGCACGTAGCAGCAAAAGTATGGACTCATATGAGCTGTTGGCACAGTTCTCCGGGAAGGAGCATGTCACTCAGCTCATCTTGCCACTCAAAGAGGTAGGAGGAAACATCCCTTACATATAGTATTATCTGAGGTCTGGTCCAAATCTCAATGTTTCGTATTTAAGCAATTCCCTTCACTCTCCCTCCTTCCCACCCTGCTTTTACTGTGCTTAGTTTGTCTTTGTGTCTTAAGTCGCCTTCTCCTTCGTCTCCTGTAGATTCTGGAGACCACGGCCAGTCTGAAAGTTGCTCGGAGAGTTCACGCCGTGCTACGGCGAATAGTGTCTGGACTTCTGCTGAACAAGAGTATGAACAATCAGTCCATTCTGCTGCTCAGCCATGGGCTGGTCAGCGAGAGCCTCCCGCTTCTCACCCAGAAGAACAAGTATGATGCATGAGTGGACATGCACTCACTCGCACACATGGATACTCAGAGACTCCTGTTACATTCACACGAATGGCATTTGGCAGACGCTCTTATCCAGAGCAACATGCAGTTGATTAGACTAAGCAGGAGACAATCCTCCCCTGGAGCAATGCAGGGTTAAGGGCCTTGCTCAAGGGCCGAACGGCCGTGCGGATCTCATTGTGGCTACACCGGGGATCAAACCACCGACCTTGCGTGTCCGAGTCATATACCTTAACCACTACGCTACAGGCCGCCCACATACTTTTACCCTTTCATACTATCAACTATGCATTCAATAACATGTATACTCTGTCTGGTGAGCAAGATAACATTTTGGTGTGTGGTGGAAATGTAATGGTTTTTCTTTTTGCAGGGAGAAGGCGTCTGTGAAGCCCCCCCCAGACCCCCGGCTGGCCCCAGCCAGCTGCCTCCTCCTGCCCCCGACGCCTAAAAGGGGTGGGAATAAAGCCCCAGTCAGCCGCCGCACCAACATGCACATCCTGGTGGACACTGGACTGAGGGTAATGCCATGCTGCTCCACTCACAGTATTTCTCAGTTAGGCTCAGGCTTTTTGAATCACATGAGAGTACTACATGAGAGCTAAGACCTGCTCTGAGAAGAACTTTGCCTCAGTGATGATAACAACTGGCTTTCAATTTCAGTGGTAACCCTCGACTGACTAAACTGACTAAAACCCACCTGGCAGAATGAGCTAACTCTGACTGTTACAGGCTCTGGTTTGGGGCATATTAGTTGATGCACCACTAAACTATGAGGGAGTCTTCAGATGAAGCAAGTAACATATTTCAGAATTGAGACAGATGCATGGGAATGGTGCATGTGTTTGTCTCAAAACTGAGGGGAGTGCCTGACACCCTCCTCCCACCCTGCTGAACAAGACTAACCTGCCCTCTTCCCTGCAGCTGTTGCACATGAGTCTGAAGAGGTCAAAGGTCAATTCGTCAGAAGCATTTGTTCTGGAAATGCTGGACCCGTTTGTCTCACTGCTGTTAGACTGCCTCTCCTCTATGCACGTAAAGGTGGGTCTCATCTTGTTATCTGTGGTTATGCGTGTGTGAGAGCAACTGCGTGTGTGTGTGTGTGTGTGTGTGTGTGTGTGTGTGTGTGTGCGAGAGCACACAATCAAGTACAGAATACAGACATGTAACTAAGTAACCAACTAACCAACCAACCAACCCAACCACCAACTAACTAACCAACAAACATACTACACTCTCTTCCAGGTAATTACAGAGGCTCTGCAGTCTTTGTCCTGGATTCTGAAGTTTCCTCTGCCAGCAGTGGAGTCCAACGCTGAGAAGCTCACACAGCAGCTGTTCTTGCTGCTCAAAGACTACGCCAAGGCTGGCGCTGCTCGCGGAGAAAACTTCAACCTTGTCCTCAACTGCTTCAAGGTACCACATGCGCCAGGATTTATCTCATTACTCGCATATCTACCGATACATCCTTGCTGTCCCTCTGACAGTATTTACAACTCTTCCTTCCTGTCTCTCAATCAATGGTTGCATCTCATTATCTCCTTAGGTCATCTCTGTATTTGTGCCTGCTGTTATGTACCAGACTGTAATCCTTTTTCTTCATGACTGCTAGTCCATCACCATCCTGGTGAAGACTATGAAGACTCACCGGATCTCTGACAAGCAGTTGCAAGTTCTGCTGGGATACGCTGAGGAAGACATCTATGACCAGTCGCGCCAAGCCACAGCATTTGGTCTACTAAAGGTAGCTCCCTAACCCCCCTTCCCGCTCTCCTTCTGCCATGCTGTTTTTATGTGCAAATCCTCCAGGTGACATTAACGTGGTGTCTCCCCATCTCTCCTATAGGCTATATTATCCAGGAAACTGGTGGTCCCAGAAATGGAGGATGTGTTGAAAAAAGTGGCCAAGCTGTCAATCACTGGCCAAAATGGACAAATCAGGGTCCAGTGCAGACATGTGAGTAAGCGACTTTGTTGGTGTGTGGTGTGGGGGGGCCATGTCTTCAAACGCAATTGTAGGTAATTCTAGCGCTGTATGGCTTGCAGACCCCCAGGAGGTGTCTGTCAGAGCAGATTGTGTTTCTGAATGGAGCCTGTAATATCTCTTTTAAACAGATTTACCTGAAGTATCTCCTGGATTATCCCTTGGGGAAAAAGTTGAGGGCACACTTGGACTTTGTAGTTGCTCAGCTCAGGTAGGTGTGTGCATGACAGGTGAGCTTACTTTAATACATCTGCAGCTCTGGCTGTGGATAGTTATGTGATTAATGAAGCAAATTATAAAAATCTTCCCTTTTTGTCCCCCTTTTTCTTTCAGTTATGAGTATGACACTGGCAGAGAGTCAGCTCTTGAGATGATGGCCTTCATTTTCCAGACTTTCCCTCAGGTATCATTGTGTGTGTGAGTTTGTGAGTGAGTGACCTGTGTGTGAATGTTTGACTGTGACTGTGTAGAGATTAGTCATGTCATCTTTGTCATCTCCCAGGATCATCTGGAGCAGTTCAGCGGCCTGTTCTTTGTCCCACTGGCTCTGGTCATGGTGAATGATGACTCTGCATCTTGTAAGAAGATGGCAGCTCTGGCTATCAAATCGCTGTTGAACAAACTGGACTTGGACCACCAGAATACCTTGTTTTCCCTGGTCAGCACCTGGTTTTCCAGTGAGAAGGTATGCTCACCTTGCCATCAGCTGACCGAGGACAGATAACTGTGACTTCTGTCATGTTAACACGCCTTTGTTCGAAGTGTGTTGAACAGGGCTGGGTGATGTTTGACCCGTGTGTAGACCTGGCAACTGTGGCCACTTGTCCTTGCATGTACAACGTGAAATCAGGCCCTAGAGCCCATTGTATGGCACTTAAAATAGTGAAATAGCACTCTGTTACCACTCTGACCTCTGTTCCATCTCACTTTCAGGTGACCCACCAACGACTGGGAGCTCAGGTGTGTGGGCTCTTTGTGGAAGTGCAGGGGGAGGAGTTTGCCTGTCGCCTCGATACCCTGCTTCCTCTGATGGAGAAGGAAATGCACCCATCCAACTACGAAGATGTGAGACCTTCCCCAAGAGCTCAGACACTCTGAGGCACAACAGACTAATTTACACAGCTGAAATAGTGATTAACACATTACATTGATCCTGTTTATAAACTGACTGGTGTGCAGAATTACATTTCCAAACTTGAGCTCATTTGAGCTGCTTTTCTTTCTCTGACAGATAGAAGAGGAGGCAGAGGAAAAAGCAGCTGACAGATTGCTCTTCAGCTTCCTGACACTCGTCACAAAACTCATCAAGGAGTGCAGCTTCCTCCAGCTCACGAAACCAGTGGAGACTCTCACCCAAATCTGGAGTATGTCTGCATTAGAGTCAGTCATTTACATAGATCGTTTGAGCCCGAAACTCATCTTTCAGAGCAGGTCAAAATTGAGGGTTCTTTCCAATTCATTTTTGTACCTGCTTGCATCAATTCCTCGCATTCTTTCCTAGCTCCACTCATCAGGGGATGCAAGGAAAGGAAGCAAGGAAAGGGTGTGAGGACACAGAGTAATCAAGGAAACGTTCATAAATCTTCATCTGATTTAACAGCAACTCATCAGGTGATCCTCTCATGGTATTGGCTCGCCACACTGAGTGCACTCTCGATTCTCTCTCGTTCCTCAGACCACGTAAACGCTCATCTGCGCCACCCTCATTCTTGGGTGTGGCTGACGGCCTCCCAGGTCTTCGGCCAGATGTTCGCTGCCCACAAGCCAGAGGATCTGGTCACCCAGTGGAGGGGTCTTCAGGGTGACACCACGGCAAAGGTGCCAGTGGCCACCGAGTACCTCGTCACTGACCTGGACAAGAAAGTGAGTTAGCATTCAACTCCTAGAAGAGTCTGAGATTCAAGAGTGGGGTTAAGACACCGGTGGGGTGGCATGTGAAAGGTTGCATTTGATGAGCTTTTTTTTTTTGTTTAACTTTTACGTATTTTTAGAACATCACTTGCAACCAAAAATCAAGCGGCAGGAATGTTGTTTAGATGTGTACTTGTGAAAAGGTGACCTGCCAACCAGCTTCTCCTCTGCCTCTAGGAGAATGATTCAATTAAATGGCCAGGCAGAGTGCCCTGTTCTGTTTCTGTCTCTGGGCATCACTAGCACTGTACAGGACACTAGGCTGTTGTTTGATAATGTGGGATAATGTGTCTCTGTTGGATCCAAGCCCAGTGGGTCTCATAACTCCACAGTACACTGGGCTTTTGTATTGAGTTTTTCAGGACAAAGGGCACCCTCTCCATCCGTTCTGTGTCCTGTAATATGAATCGCTGTGCTGATGGGTGCTTATCAGAGGAATAATCCTCTCTTCCTCCCACACTCCCCCCCCCCCCCCCCCCCCTTCCCCCCTTCCCCCCTTCCCCACCCCCCCTTCCCCCCCTTCCCCACCTGCTTCCTGTTCCCAGATGAGAGAGATGGTCTTATCATTCTGCAGTCAGCTTCAGTCCAAGTTCCTGGATACATCTTTGGGTGAACAGGTAAGAGGACCTGGGACTTTATTCAGGATTACCACAACTTATGTCAGACATTTGTGCAAGCTTTGTCTTTACCCATTTGTTTCGGCACAAGCCTTACACAGCCTGGCTTGACACACAGGCTGTTTAGTGCTTCAAGGTTAACAAAATGTGGGCCAGATGTTGCTTTAATGCTGGTGCGCCAGACCAGATGTTGCCTCCATGTAGTATGTAAGTATGTAAGGTTGGTGGCTGCTCCTACATTTATATATGCCAAGTGGAGGCTGGACCACAAGCAGACCTCTCAAAGCAGTCTGTCCTGTTACCATGGAAACTAAAGGCCCTAAAGACAATGCGTGTTCTGGAAATATAATCCTCTTCCAGTTAGGGTTTATTAATGAGAATCAACTTGGCTGTTGGGCAGATGCTGAGTATAAACAGCCTGTAATTCTGTTATATGGATGTAGAACAACAGCCATCTGTGTAGTCATTTGATAAAGTTCCCATCGCATTCATTAATGGAGCTCTGCTGTTGTCAGGTGATAAAGAACCTGCTGTTTGTGGCCAAAGTGATTTACCTGATATCACCGGAGTCAGACTCAACGGAGAGCCAAGACCAGATTGATGAAGAGGATGATGAACAGAAGGAGGCTGAAGAAGATGAAAAGGAGGAAGAGAATGAACGACCTCCATCCTTACTGTGGGTAATGAAGAAGCTGTCAGTGCTGGCGAAGAGGGAGGCAGCGGATACGCCCAAAGTACCCCTGAAGGTAACACACGTGCTTGCACACAGCCACACACAACAGTGAATGCTCATTCTCATACATAAGCTGTACGTTCAAGCTGGTGGTAGACTTCTGTCTGTAGTGACTAATACTTACACATTTTAAGTGTTTTAACCATTTCCCCACAGAGAACCTGTGTGTTTAAGTTCCTGGGTGCCATGGCTGTGCATCTGGGCAAAGACCAGCTCAAACCATACCTGACCACCATCATTGCCCCACTCTTCAGGGAACTGGACAGCACCTACGCCGACCAGGGTAAGCATCCTACCTTTTATCTGCACACTGAAAAACACCTGCCGACTATTGTGCAAGTGATTTCTTTAGTCATGTCATGACCTCTCTCTGTGGTTGGTCCCCTAGACCCTACTCTGAAGAACCTGTCCCAGGAGCTGATGGACCTGCTGAAGAAGCAGGTGGGACTGGAGAGCTTCTCCCTGGCCTTTGCTGCTGTGCAGAAGGAGGCCACACAGAGAAGAGCCATGCGCAAGAGACACAAGGCTATGCAGGTAAGGACTGTCCTCAGGGCAAAGGAGGCTGTGTTGTACCCATACTCAAAAGAAACAGTTGTGTGCCCCTTCTCCTGGGCTGTGCTTTTGACTAATTCCAACTTGACATCTCACTCTCTTCTTCTTCTCGTCTTTACAATAGGCTGTTGCTAACCCTGACATCGCAGCCAAAAAGAAATTGAAGAAACATAAAAACAAAATTGAAGCCAAGAAGAGAAAGATTGAATTTCTGCGTCCGGGATACAAAGCCAAAAAACAGCGTAGCCATGGCCTAAAGGACCTGGCCATGGTGCAGTGACATGGCCCTGTCCACTGCTGATGACATCTCCATCAGTTTCAGCTTTGGGAGAAGCATTTATAGAGTCTTGAACAGTGCATGTTTGAGAAACTACTGGATGTGCAGTTAAATGTACAACTTTTTATTAAAAAGAAATCACTTTTGTATAAATACACATTTATGGTCAAGCAAATAAAGATTTCAGATTTTGTTTCTAAAAGAAACAAAACTTAAGAAGTTTTCACCCAACTTGCAAAAACTGAATGGTGTGTTGAAATCCCAAAAAGCATTGTGTTGTGCCACCTAGTGGACACAGTGTCTATATACCTTCCACTTCAGGAGTACTGGTTAGAAAACAACACTGATACAGTACATAATTTATTTCAGTGCGAATAATGAACACATCTACTTTTTATGGAAGCAACTGATCTCCGCTCAAATAAATATGAAACAAATGAGTTCTTACAAACAGTAACTATATCTTAAGATCTGGCCACACTAAAGTTTGAGTACTCTAAAGGCAAGTAAAATAACTCCAATGTACCACAACATAACCCAAAACCCAGCATGCATGTATGAATCAATAACAAAGCATGAACTGAAACACCATGGCCTGCTGCAACAGCCTGACCACGAGTTTATACACAAGTCTTTCCATTTCATATTTCCACCATCTTGGCCTTCAGCAGGTAGCCCTCAGATTACGAGAAGCCACTGCCACTTCCTCCAACAGTCCATCCCCTGCCCCGGGGGATTATAGGGAGGGGAGCCATCTGCAGCAGAGGGGGTATGGCCTTGAGACTGATGAGGCTTTTGAACAAGAGTATATACACAGGGGGTATTGGGTGCCATTACTGTCTGCTCTTGAGGGCTTCCACCAACCTGGAAGGAGACACAGAACCACAAATGTAATGCAATGGGTCATCTTCATCAGAGGGCTTGATTTTATAGCTATGTAGCTATACTGTGGAACATGAATGTTAAGAATAGTGCAGACGGTCAGGAAATAAAGGTGGGGAAAATGTTATTTGTCATAGCATCTCACCATTCCATGGCGTCATCCAGTCCTGTGCCTTTGGTGGCTGATGTCTTGAAGATCTGCCACTTCCTGTCCTTGAGTGCAGGCAGCCCAAGGGAGTTGGCCACTTCCGTTGGGGTCATGGCCTGCTCCATGTCTTGCTTGTTGGCAAACACTACCAGGATGGCCTTCTTCAGCTCCTCCTCCTGCACACAGCAAGTAGGAATATCACTCAGCAAGCTACACCTTCAGGTCCACTTGTCCACATTCTGCTTAAAGCTATCCACAGGCCCTACCCACACAGACTATCCCTGCCCCCATGATTGGCATGACTTTGACTAATCTCATTACCATCATGAAAACTACCTCCACAAGCCTCACCTCCAACATGGCTACCAGCTCAGACTTGGAGATTCCCATCCTGTCCCTGTCACTGCTGTCCACGACATAGATCACTGCATCGGTGTTGGAGTAGTAACAACGCCAGTATGGTCTGCAAAGGAAAGAACGGAAGTCAGGAGACTACACATCCAAATTGAAAGACACTTTTGTATGCAAGCGCCCTCAAGTCCCTAATTATATAGCTTTAATGGCACTGCTGTTTCAAGCACAATGGTACTGTACATGACAGCAAAGTAGATTTAAATAGAACACAGTACATAATATACAGAAATACATGGCTGATCAGTCTTCTCATATAAATGTGAACAAATCTGTACCTTATACTGGTCTGTCCTCCCAGATCCCACACTTGAAATTTAAGATTCTTGTAAGTCACCGTTTCCACGTTGAAGCCAATAGCTAAAGACAATAAAAAATGTAATTGGATTAAGTATTATATACAGAACTTTGGGATTTCCTGATGGAAACATAGGGAATTATACATATTACCATTCATTTTATTGATTTAGAACAAATAGTTTGGCAATAAAAACCGTATGGAACTATAGCCTGTAGCATGGGAGTTAAAGGAGATTTTCACTTCCTAAGACAGAAACACTTGCTAACTTTCTGAAAAGTGTCAGTTGAAGGGCTGATGAAGAGCATTACGCACTGGGAATAGTGGTGACGACTTCCCCAACCTGCAGCCGATACAGGATGGTGGTCTTCCCCGCACCATCCAATCCTAGGATGAGAATCCTCATCTCTCTGGTGCCAAACAGGCCATTGAAAATATTGGAGAAGAATCCGCCTGTAGGAAGAGGACAGGGGTGTGGAAGACGACGTTTATCCGGTTGTATCCGTGGTTATGTTGAAAATCTAAAAGTGTCCCAACTCAAACGTTAAGTAAAGCGAAAGCTTAGCCAAGTTATACCATGGCTTTTTTCCCTTCACAACAAATGTTTAATTTTTGTGGACAAGGAACATCCAGGACTACATTTGTTTGGCTCAAGATTCTCCGAACACCTCACTCTTATGCAGGTTGAGCCGTATAAGCCTGCCTGGTTCGTAGTCTATCGTTAGCAACAGCTTCCCACAACAATGTCACAGTGGATCACCATTACCATGTCACTGTATGCTGAATTTTCCAAGTATTTTTTATTTATTCACTCGTCATTAGCTAAAGTTGCACTGTCCGGATCATAGTGAGCGAACTTGGCGTTCGGAACACGGTCAGTTTACGTTAGCTATCCAGCCAACAACACCATGCACGGCTCCAGTGGAAATCACCAGTGGTTAATTTAACTATACAGATTAACTAGATAATTGCAGGCATGAAATGTGTAGCTATTTACGTGGCCGTTTCAGAAATGTTGTTGTTGACGGCCACATATAGTTGTGGTTGCTGGTCAGTTTTCACGGACTTTCCATTTAAGTTAGCGAGGAAGCTAAGCTAGCTAGCCAGCTTCAACCCAGTTCATCCGATTTATCAAACACAGGAGAACGAAAACATGCAAGCCTTTATGGAAATGTTAGCTAGCTATATAAAGAAACACGTTGGTACCTGAAAATTATACAGCACATAAAAACGCTGTGATAAGATTAATTTAACATACCCATATTTGTTGGTGAATGCGTCCCGATTTCACTGGCGGTAAGCTTGTTCTTCTGGCTGCTCTGACTGTGGTGTGTATGACGTGTCACTTTATTCACCAGTTTATCTATAAGCAGATTCGTAGAAGACACGTAACTTGAAATAATAATTTTTAAATGTTATAGTTAGGTGTAAATAATTAAATTGTTATTTTTTATTTGAACTTATGCATACTGTTTATGTTTTTAAATATTAAACATACAAATAAATGAACTTCTAAAAAGGAACTTTTACTTCCGTATAAAGTTACGCAATACGCAATGACGATTATTGATACAGTCGCTTGAGATGAAGAAATGGTTATTTATTGGTCCTAGTTTGACATTACTGTTATCGGCGTCTCATGGTACTAATTTGGCTTTAATTACAAAAACAACAATTAATTCGTAATTAAAACAGCTATCCAAATATGGATATAGTAGTTATGCGGTCTTTCATGCAAAACCTGTTTTGGTTGTGCAATTGGTCGACTACTCTTAAGACAGGATTGACGAGGCAAATGGGAGAGTCAAACTCCAAATAAGCACAATACACTCACTGACCACTTTATTGGGTACATCTGTACATTAAAATAAGTGACTAGGGCGGCCTGTAGTGTAGAGGTTAAGGTACATGACTGGGACCTGTAAGGTTGGTGGTTCGATCCTGGTGGTTCGGTGTTTCGATCCCCGGTGTAGGCACAATAAGATCCACACAGCCGTTGGGCCCTTGAGCAAGGCCCTTAACCCTGCACTGCTCCAGGGGAGGACCGTCTCCTCCTTAGTCTAATTAGCTGTACGACGTTCTGGATAATGGCCAAATGCCATTCCTGACAATAATAATGAATAATGACTTTGACTGTGGAATGATTGTTGGTGGCAGATGAGGTGGTTTGAGTATCTCAGTAATCCTGGGATCTTCACGCACAACAGTCTAAGGTTGAATGGTTGAGAATGGTGCAAAATTATAAACATCCAGTGATAATAATAATAATAATAAACTTTATTTATAAAGCACATTTAAAACAACCATGGTTGACCAAAGTACTGTACAAAACCAGGCAATAAAATTAAAGATAAAATGAAATAAAATGAGATAAAAAGAAATGAAATGAAATGAAATGAAATGAAATGAAATGCATGTACATTATCTGGATTCCCCATTTATGTCTGACATAAAGGCCTCACTAAAAAGGTGGGTTTTTAACAAGGATTTAAAAACATCTATGTTTTGGGCAGATTTAATATGTGGCGGTAGGCTGTTCCACAACTTGGGGCCAGCTACCTCAAAGGCCCGGTCACCCCTCCTAGCTCTCCTCGACATAGGGACATCTAAAAGTTGCTGATTGCATGATCTAAGTGATCTAGCTGGGGTATACATATTGACGAGTTCAGACAAGTACGTAGGTGCTAGACCATTCATTGCCTTAAAAACAAATAATAAAATTTTTAAATTTATTCTGTAACGGACAGGAAGCCAATGTAGGGATGACAGTGCTGGTGTAATATGTTCCCGTTTCTTTTTGCCAGTCAGAAGGCGGGCAGCAGCGTTCTGCACTAGCTGCAGACGGCAGAGAGAGGACTGGTCTAAGCCTATATACAGAGAATTGCAGTAGTCCAGCCGAGATGTTATAAAAGCATGGACCACTCTTTCCAAATCTTTTTGAGAAAGATAGGCCTTGACCTTGACTATTTGTCTTAACTGAAAAAGGCAGCTTTGACAACAGCACTAATTTGCTTCTCAAGTTTAAAGGCACTGTCAAAGGTGAAACCAAGGCTTTTCGCAGCAGGAACATTTTTGGGGGCCAGGGGGCCCAAAGCACCAACAATGTCCTCCAATTGAGCTGGATGTCCAAACATAATGACCGCTGTCTTATTTTCATTTAAATGCAGAAAGTTAGCATCCATCCAGTTTTTTAAGTCTTTCAGACATGCAAGTAAAGGCTGCAGTGATTTCTTGCATTGAGATTTTACAGGTAAGTAAATCTGTACATCATCAGCATAGCAATGGAAAGAAAGGTTATGCTTCCTGAAAATTGACCCCAGGGGCAGCATATATAAAGAAAATAATATAGGACCTAGAATAGAGCCCTGGGTTGTTCTGTAGTTGGGTTGATGTTGTTCTGTAGGCAAAAACCTTGTTAATGTGGTCAGAGGAGAATGGCCAGATTGGTTCGAATTTACAGGAAGGTGACAGTAACTCAAATAAACTACTTGTTACAACAGTTGTATGGCATATCTGAACACACATCATTGATGGGCCACAGCAGAAGAAGACCACCTCGAGTTCCACTCCTGTCAGCCAAGAACAGGAAACTGAGGTTACAGTAAAGTGGGGACAGGCTCACCAAAACTGGACAATTTGTTATGTTCCTCTGTTCTGTGTGTTAGTTTATCATTGTTTATTATCATTATTCTTGTAATTTATTATTTTTCATATTCATGTCTGGTGTTCTGTTTATATTCATTAGTCTTTGCACTCGTCTTCCCCTGTGATGTCTGAGTCTGAATGTTTACTAGCCCAGTCACTCCCTTGTCTGCGTGCCCCACTATTCGGGTGTTTACGGTAGTTCCGGGGTTCAATCTTTCTTCCAATCTTACATTCCTTACTTCCTGCTTTCTCTCCATTTCATGTTTGTACATAGCACTAATATACTAATCCCAACGAACATAGAATTTGTACAGTACTAATTATACTAACACACTAATATGTTTGTCAAACTAACAAACTAACATTCACTAGTTTTGGGTATTTGTAATTTAAATCACTTAACTAACTTGCTAACGCATCTCCAGTTTCAATTCTGTTCTGTAACTCCGCCTCCCTATTCTGTCATTGATTACTTGCTTAGTTTCAGCGAAGTATTCGCACCTGTCTCTCTGTATCTCTGCATCTCCTGATTCTCTGCAATTGTCTACTCTCTAGTCCGGAGCCGTTTGTATTACATGTGTCTTTGTGAATCCAGTCCGCGTTTTCGTTTCCTCCTCGTTATTGTCCTATTACCCTTTCATGTGTCTCACCTGATGTTTATTTGTTAGACCGCCCTCACTCCCCAGTGTATTTATACCTGTCCTTTTCTGTTGCATGCTGCTAGTTCGTCTTGTCCTGTCTTGAGTCCCGAGCCCTGTAATCCTTCCCCTCAGTTCTAGCCTCCTTGTTTCCTTGTCCTTGTGTCCTTGTCCTTGTCCTTGTCCTTGTCCTTGTCCCTGCCTTTTTGGACTGACCCCCTGGATTTTGACCTTGGCTTGTTTTTTTTACTCCTCTCTGTCTGCCCCTTTTGAAATTAAACCTGCCATTTTTCTGCACCCCTGTCCGCTTTTGGTTCCTCTGTTCCCCCCGGCATAACACTATTGAAGATTGTAAAAATGTCACCTGATCTGAGGAATATCAATTTCTGTTGTGATGATGGGTTCAGAATTTGGCATAAATAACATGAATTCATGGATCCATCCTGCCTTGTGTTAGCGGTTCAGGCTAGTGGTGGTGGTGCAATGGCCCTTCTCAAATTAGGCCCTTTATTGAGTAAATGCCACACCCTACTGGAATATTGCTGCTGACCATGTGCACCCCTTAATGGCATCTACCCATCTTCTGATTGTTAATTGCAGCAGGGTAACATGCCATGTCACAAAGGACACATCATCACAATCTGCTTCACAAACATGAAAAATCACAGTCACCTGATCTCAATCTAACAGCACAGTTGAGATGTCACATTACATTACATTAATGGCATTTGGCAGACAACAAAGTGCATATCCTTAACCAGGGATAAGTGTGCTGAAAGACCCTAGAGGGAAGTACAAATGCTACCTGCAAACAAAGATAAGGACCAGGGACTATTTCTTTTTCTTTTTTTTTTAAACAAACAAACAAACAAACAAACAAACAAACAAACAAATGCAAAAGTATGACCAAACCCCTTAACTAGCCAAACACTGCTTACCTAGCCAAACTAAAAATACTGATAGACAAAAAAGTAAATCACAGAAAGACAACAATTAAGGTTCACAGGGAGGTAGGGAGGGACGGGAAGAGGTGCTGCTTGAAGAGGTGCGGCTTCAGTTTGCGCTTGTAGGTGGGAAGAGATTCTACAGTTCTGACCTCAACGGGATGTGGTGGAATGGGAGATTCACTGCATGAGTGTGCAGCCCCACAGCAACTCTGTGAAGTTATCATAACAACATGGATCAGAATCTCTAAGGAATGTCTCCAGCACCTTCTCAAATCCATGCCACAAAATTCTGGCTGTTCTGGGGTTAAAGGGAGGTCCAACCCAGTAGTAAAAAGGTATAGCAAATAAATTGGTGTATAAGCCAACAATTTGTTGTGTATAAGTTTTGTATTGGGATTTCACACAACAATTAATTTCATACAGTGATAATGTTGCAGATGTCTCAGTCTTTTAAATCTCCAAATTTATGAACTTCATCACAACTTTACTTTACAAAGATCTGTTATTGCTTCAACAGATATGAACCGTGGACTATTATTTCTAGGAAGCACCAAGTACCCTTACATTAGCAACTTCCTACAGCCAAAGTGCCTTTTATAAAGTGCAACTTCCCACTGTATACAACTGCATTAAACTAAAGAGAGAATATGCTTTTCCATATTCTGCTCTCTAGAGGGATGCTGGCTGGTGGAATATTTTTGAAGCTCCCCATACTTTGATGAAGAAAGCTGATAGATGACTACTAAAGGCAAGTGCCATTATCTTTATAAAGCTGAATGTTTAGTTGCAAATGGGGCCTTAGCTAAATAATACATGATACAAGAAACTGGGCAATGCATAATTTTGCATTGTGTTTAGTGCATATGCAATCCTGATAGATGTTACATGGTGAAACTGGTTAACTTTCTCAATTGTATGGTGTGCATGTAAGTGTTTTAGTATTTTTGCAATCATCAGTAGGGCCTATCTTTTCAGTTTTTTGTTTTTTTTCTAGGATTGTTTTAAGACTGATGAGGGGTTTTCAAATGAATTATTGTAGTTCTATGTTAAATATAAGGTATATTAAACTTAAATTAAGCATTGTGTCATATCACATATTATCCTCCACAATAAAATATATGCAGGTTTATTCAGTAGGGTTATGTGTTTCTGACTGAACCATTATTGTTTCTTTTGCCTGTGGGTGGTCAGTCTAAGTGGGCAGTCAGTAGGGCGGCCTGTAGCGTAGTGGTTAAGGTACATGACTGGGACCCGCAGGTCGGTGGTAGCCACAATAAGATCTGCACAGCCATTGGGCCCTTGGGCAAGGCCCTTAACCCTGCATTGTTCCGGGGAGGATTGTCTCCTACTTAGTCTAATCAACTGTACGTCGCTCTGGATAAGAGCGTCTGCCAAATGCCATTAATGTAATAACAAGATATACAGTCCCCATCCAAAAGTATTAGAACAGCAAGGTCAATTCCTTTGTTTGTGCTATCCCTGAAGACAATTCAATTTGAGTTGAAAAGATGTACATGAGATGACAGATCCAAATTTCAGCTTTTATTTCCTAATATTTCCATCTAGATTTGTTAAAGAATATAGAACATATAACCATCTAACAGGACACATCTGGATAACAAGAAACATCTGTCAGTCACATGTTCCAAAACTTTTGTTCACCTAAAAATGTAGGGTGGTCGGCTACCGAAGGTGCTATGTTCTAAGTAGTTTAACACATCTAGGTGTACATACCAGGAAATAAAAGCTGAAATTCTGAACTCTTGTCTTGTGTTAATCTTTTTATCACCATGACTCACAGTTAGCTCAACAATGATTTTATCATGTCTTCCTAAGTGTAGAAATTCTTTGGAAATGCAGTTTTCATTTTCTTTTGTTTATTTTAGTTGATGCTGGATTAGCATGTTACTGCAGGTGTTCTGCTAACTCTGGAAGAATAGAACTGGGTGCTATTCATAGCAGAACAAAACTCTACCAGCAGGGGCCAACAGATTCCAGAATTGATCAGACAATGCATCCTCGTACAATTATCTTAAACTAGGGTAATTTGTAGCGTATAGTAGGCCTATATTGTAACTGGTTTTTTTTTAGCTCACTCTGTATGGGCTACTGACTATTTCCATAGCATTATGAAATATCATGCCTCCGGCACATCGTTAGAGGTTACATTGTTAATCTGACCCTGTGGCTTTGGGTACTTCTTTATTTTCATGTAGCACCAGTAAATAAAGAAGTTGAATGGTTTAGCAGGCACGCTGTGGTCTCATTTCCCTTCCTATATTGGTGTTTATATTAATGGTCCTTTTGAATAGAGTGGAAGAAGAGGAAGGAAAGTGGTTCTTTGTTGAGAGAGATAAGTCCTTACACTCCTGGTTTACAGGAAAATTTAAACAACCTGTCCCAATCACTCACACACACACACACACACACACACACACACACACACACACACACACACACACACACACACACACACACACACATACCGCTAGCCTCTTGCTTTATGGTAGACTGTGTCCATCCTTGTAGAAAATTTGAACACACTTATTTAATGACCTGAGAATATTAATATACATATAACTTGGCAAACCTAAAGCAAAACAAAACAGAAAAGGAACAATGTTAAATAAGAAAACATTGGGATCAGTTTCCTTGTTCTTATGGAAACAACCCTGAGGATCAAAAATTGTCTAGTGCACGGTTTGGCCGAAACCAAACTTCAAAATATATTTGATGACATTTCCTCATATTTATTTTCACTCTGTAATCTAATATCACATATTAGTATAGCTTGCAGCCTTTCTCTTTTTAAATGTTGGAATCTGCCTGCCTTAACTTCTGAGTGACAAATAACAGTCAGTTAGAACAGGAATCAATGATCTGCAGGTCTACATAATTGCACATTGGTAGCTAAAAAAAAATATATTATTATGTGTGTTATTAAGATGCAGTGACAACCTGTGCACAGTTGATTTGGGAGTGCTTTACTTTGTGTGCCCTGTCAGATTCAATGACATTATTTATTGTTGAATTAATGTACGATACACACTGTACATGTTCTGGGGTTATGACATGTCATTCAACACGGTTACTGTAAGAGAAGTTTCATCCATCGGAAGGCTGTAATCTCTGCATCTGGAGATCAGGGGTATTGTGTCTGTAATCTCTTCATCTCAGTTTGCATGTCCCATTCTTACCACATTCACTGCTATTGAACCGGAAAGGGGAACCACATTAGCCTGTCCGTTGGTGTTTAAAATATGAGCTCCTAATTCATGCACTTCTCAGAAAGGTACCTTTTATGATGGAATGAATATTGAGCAAGGAGAAAAGTCACAGTTGATATTTATGAATTCATTAACTGGTACTGTTTACTTTCATAATATCAAACTGATGCATGCATAATTATGAGTGTTCTGGGCATTATAAATACATTGTTATTGTTACTTAGAAGGCTGATTGCTTTTACTGAGATCCTTGCAGATGGACAACCAGTATATTTGTCAATCATGCCAATATGGTCATAGTTAGTTTCATAGATATGCTTATGCTCATAGAAAATAGTGAAAAACTATACTACAATTATAAACAAAGTACAAATATTTTGAAACATTGAATGAACAAATAAGCACAAAGTAAGCAAAATTGGTTGTTGGTTGTTTAGGCTGGAAGTGTCTCATCATATACCTTTTTGTACAGTGATATTCATAAAATGAAATCACAAAGCACTTGCTGTTCATAACAATTCCAAAAATGCATAGCATTCAAAATACAAAACAAGCCTGAGCTATAATTGACATAGTTATGTAAAATAAATGAAAAAGTGCACTTATCAACCCAGATTACAAAACTGTATTAAAAATGTATTAAATGCATTTTTTTTTTACTTGACATTAATTCAAATATGAAAATCTTGCAAGTCTTCTTTTTCTTTTACTTTCTTTATGTTTTTGATATTTGAGGACATTTTGAAAGACAATACATAAATATAACCATGCAATTTTAAAGAAAGAAATACCAAATTCATGCTGTAATTTAATTGCGGCAGCTAATATCACAGTAATCATGGTAATATGTACAAAAATAAATCTTAAAAAACAAACAAATGCGCAGGCTGTTAGTTAATTTGGCCATTTTCGAATAAAACTGCAACATTTGCAGGAAAGGGTTATCTCATCGAAGTCATGAGTCTATTTGACTTGGCTCGTGTTAATGAGTTGGAGGGTAGATTGGAAGTAAGTTGATTGTCAGTAGAATCAGTAGAAGATCATCTTTCTACCTGGTGTGTGTTCTAAAACCCGATAGGGAAATCTCAAAACCACTTCATTTTAAGCAATTCAAGAACTTGAGCTATCTTAAATACATTTAAAATGTGTATTCCATATTTATTCTCCATTCTCTGTATTTATTTATAATGAGGAAACAATAGTATTTATCAATGGCTTACTAGCTGTATACATATGCCCCATAAATGAGGTGTGGCCAATTAATTATTAAATTATTGCTCAATCTATTCAACTTTCTAACTTTCTTCACATTCTCTGTGTGTATGTTTTTCGGTCCTTTCATGTGGAAAATTGTGTAATTTTGTGTACATTAGTATAGTTAGTTTCAGTAATAGTTGTTATTAGTTATAATAGAAATCTTTCTTTATTACATAACATTATTGGCGTTTGGCAGACGCTCTTATCCAGAGCGACGTACAGTTGATTAGACTAAGCAGGAGACAATCCTCCCCTGGAGCAATGCAGGGTTAAGGGCCTTGCTCAAGGGCCCAACGGCTGTGCGGATCTTATTGTGGCTACACCGGGATTAGAACCACTGACCTTGCGTGTCCCATTACCACTACGCTACAGGCCGCTTTAGAACCTTTATTTCATAGTGCTTTAACACAGTCTGCGTTGATTGACCATGCAACTAGTGTCTGTGGCTGCAGGCAAGCAGAGCAACTCATAATTGACAGTAATAATTAAGTCTAGAAGTACAGTCCTCTGTTGTCATGAAACAGCTCGGCTACAATGTGAAAGAGAAAAGGACTGAGAGCGCATGCATCAGTTGAAACTAGAGCTAGTATGTCCATTCTCAACATATGTATAGTCCATGGAATAGCCTGAAGTCATTGGGTATTTCAGGGAAAAAGACCTAATGGGGTTCCTCACATAATGAAGCATATTCTCTCCCCACTGGCCTCCAGATGCAGCCCAGGAGCTGTCAGTGTGTATCTACAGCAGGTAATGGGACCGCCAGGCACGGCTGGTTTCTGCATGCAGTGAGCAGATACGGAAGCATGGCTTGGTAAACCCGTAAACTGCTCAGAATTGTCACGATAGGATGGCGTTCATTACAAACTGAGTCAAACTAAACAAACTTCCCAAAGCTCTCCAATAAATGTCAACCTTTCATAGGGCAAGCGAGTGCATGGCAGCTAAAAATGAAATTGAGATTCAGGCTCAGAAATCAAATGTTAACTTTTTGAAATGTTTGCTTTTTAACATTTAGTTTACTTAACTTACTTTAAAAAATGCTTAATTTAATGTGATTGTCTCTGAAACATGCAGAATCTGCCCTACAGCAACAATATGAAACCTCAAAGGATAGTGGACCCCTCACTGAATGAAGACGATTTGAGCCTTTGCTTGTCTGGGCACTATCTGATCTTCATTTACAAAAAGAGAAGTTGACCACAGTTCTGACGGTGCTCGGAGGGGGGGGGGGGGTGCAAATTCATTTAAATTGAGCCACATCTTTATCTGACACATCATTTGTTAGGAGGGACTGAGAAAATCAGGCTATATATACCTACATTCTACCTGAACAAATACACCTGCTGTGCACCTGGCCGAATACACCTGTATTTTACCTGGCCAAATATCATCCGGCGATCCACATACATTTTTACCTTGTATGTGGGCATTTAGAATGGTAAGTTCTTTTTTTTTTTTGCTATTTGTTGACTTTGAGCACAAATTCCAGTGTTTGTTAGTAGGGGTGTGAGTTTCCGGCTTTAGTAGTAAATTTCCACCCTTATAAATGTGATTATAAGTGTCCTCTGATTAACAGAAATATTATTTGTATTTTCAATATATGGTTTTTTGTTCTTAGGACTTCCTAAGCCAGGACTTCCAGGATGCCATTGATGTGATTCAGCGACAATCCGATGATCAACACTATGAAACGGGTACGGACACACCTGAGCAACCATATACTCCAAATAGGAGCACAAACAATGCGTGCAACATTTACACTGTTCATACAGCTAGAAATACACCATCACATCCATATAGTTCATCCTGGAATAGACACCTGTATATCTAGGCTCTTCATCCAGGTACATGCTTTTAGACATCCACACGCAATAAAATCAAGAACAGATACACTTTTACATCTACAGTACGTATATAGCACAGTACATTTTGAAACAGCTACATCTTTATGCTTAAACAAAATAGATGCACTGTTATATATGTACACTATCAATGCTGACAGATATATCTGAAAAGACACACAAGTGACACCTTTCAGAGAATGTTATAATTGCTCATTTTGTGAATCCTTATACACAACACGCTATTTTAGATACACCTCCACACTCAATATTGCTCATAAAATTATGCATTCTTACATTTTTGGTGAATAGGTTCTGTCTGGAAGGGGACCTCATTAGAATTTTTTTCTTTTTACATACAATATTCCGGGGCCTCCATCAGATAAGTGGTTGTGTGTGTTTTCCCCTTTCTCAGAATTCAAATACTATGAGACACTTAGCAGTCAGCTGCCATCTGTGCCGGCTGGCGTCCACTGTTACCCCCTGACCCCTGTGTCTGATGTCACAGGGCCAGTTTATAACTGCACTGAGCCACCGGTATGTATCACCTCCCAGAAACACCCATGATGGCCTCAGTGTGTTCACCTGTGTGTCCTCACAGTTGTGCATACCTGTAATGTATTTCCTGTGCATGCATGATGATTGTACATCTGACAGTCCACTTGTCAGAATGTACAGTCATAATTATTGAACTCTCGCAAAGTTTGTGAACACCAGAGTGAACGAAAGCACTCAAATGTATCATACCAGTTGGGAGTATATGTGTCCATACCTTTCAGAGTTTATACCCCTGGGCGGTGTATATCTAAGTACTGCAAACCTGCCAGATTTAGCTTGGGGGGTACACAGACATATTCGTTTTTATACCTGCGATGGGTGCTTACCTGTGATTTGTGCACACATGGTAGAGTGTGCGTACCTTTGATGTGCTATTCCTGTGATGTAAACAGACATGTCTACCTCGGTATAAATATGTGTCACCTAACCGTTCTGTCTTGTGTCCCCAGTCCTGGGACCACAGCATAGCAGACGTCTCTCTCGCTCCCCCTACGCCCACAAGCATCCCGCAGCTCTGCTCCATGTTCCCTCCCCAGAGGAGCAGTAAAGGTGAGCAGAGCCCTGCAGGGTCACAGTGGGGACTGTTAGGGGATCCAACAGGGAGACAGAGCATTAATATGATACTTGATGATCCTCAGTTGCAATTAGTGGTCAGCTGTTCTTTAACAATGAAACTGTATGGCGAGTTAGTGCAGTATTTCCTCCACAGTGTCTTTTTTGAAGTTGAGTTCCCCAATATCAGGCTTATGCTGCAGATCTGAAGCTGTGTTCATCAGTCAGATTTGGTGTATTGTGGTTTGCAGTGTTTGATCAAACTCAGTGGTCATGTATTGTGGTTTACAGTTTTGAACAAATCTCAAGCTAGGTTTTGACCAGTTCAGACCAACTCCCAGCTTGACATGGTTTGACCAGTTCAGAAAGGCTACCAGCACTAGCTGGTTGATCAGCTCATACCCAGCTAGACCAGCTTTATGTCCAACTTGGCGACGCTGGTTGACCTGCTCATACCCAGCTATACCTATAGCTTAGGTCCTGTAAAATCCAGCTATGCCAGCTTGACCAGCTTGTTATTTGAGCAGGGTTGTGTGTCACAGTGTTTGATCAAACTCAGCGTTGTTGCATTGCGGTTCTTTCCTTCTCCACGCAGGTCGTAAGAAGCTGCGTCTGTACGAGTACCTGCACGAGGCCCTGCACGATGTCAACATGGCTGACTCCATCCAGTGGGCCGACCGCAGCACCGGAACCTTCCACTTTGTCTCCAAGAACAAAGAGAAGCTGGCGGAGTGCTGGGGCACACGCAAGGGCAACCGCAAGATGATGACCTACCAGAAGATGGCGCGCGCACTGCGCAACTACAGCCGCACGGGCGAGATCATCAAGGTTCGCCGCAAACTCACCTACCAGTTCAACCCCGTGATTCTGCAGAGGCTGAACCACACCCCTGGCCACACCCCACGGGAAACAGTGTTCCACCAGTATGTCCCTGCTGACCAAGGCTTCTACAGCACAGTTCCATCTGACTGGAACAACTGGTACGGACAGTTCCCCTGTCAAGGGGAGTATGACCTCACCTGCGCCCTCTCACAGTCCAACGGCACAAAGGCATGAGTCATGTTAAAGACAGGAAGACTCGGTAGAGGGACTATGAAAATGTACTGTACATAATTGAAGCATAAATGGGATAGGATAGCACTGGGGTTATGATGTCAGTGGGTATGCCATTAGTGCTTCCATTCACTGAGTATGTGTGATTAGTGCTGATCTGTTGAGAACTCCAGTTTGAGTTCAGTGGTGAGTGACTGGTTAACACTGAGACAGTGTTCCTGATGGTGTCTCAGTCTGTGATGTGGGACAGTTTAACACTGAAGCAAGTTTTGTTCTGATACTGTCGAAGAGGTGTGATGGTTTAACAGCGCTAACAGCGTTCCTGTTGATGTCACTGTAAGAGAGGTGTGAAGGTTTTACACTGACACAAGTGTTGCTTATGATTCCAGATTTGGAAAGCTGGAACTGTTGAACAGAAATTATATTCCTTATAATGTTGCGATTGTTTGTGAGGTAAAGCTTCAAAGCTATATTCCAGGGATGTTACGGTCAAAGAGGTGTGACTGTTTATCAACAAGACAAGTGCTGATAACTTTGCAGTTAGCAAAACATGTTAACATGTGAAATGCCTTTGCTTATTATTGGGGTTGTTATCGACAGCTCAAGATTGTTTCTTATCTTAACGTGTGTATTCCTTTGAGAGAACCATTATCTAGTTGTTAGTCTGTCTTGATCTTCTCTATCTCTCTAAACTTAAAGCAACTAGCCACTGGGCATGCACAAACAAACAAATAAAAAATAAAACAAACAAACATGCACTATATGTATTACATTGGTATTATATTGAATGTTACGTAAATGATTGTGTTGGGGACTACACCCTGGAAATGGGGACTCCCGTGTGTTGTGTTATATTGGCAGTCATTTTATCTGAGAGCAGAGGTGGAAGGTGGAGATCCAGGTTCAGAAAGTAAGTCCTCTCTAGTATTTTGTTCACCTGGATTTGATAATTTGCACAAGTATTCAGCCAGGAGGGAGAACTAATTAGTGAAATCGGGTAGTTGAGTTTGTAGGTGGAAGGAACACATGCCAATCCTTTTACTTTCTGGCCACTCCACGTCTATCTGAGAGGCACCCTTTTACCTTGTTTTTTAAGCGTCTCAGTAAGATCTTTCTTCAGTACGCTGCTTGCAGTACATGCAATATGCATTACATTATCCATTACTAAAAACATTGCAATTGCCTGATGCCCAATTTAAAAATCTCTTTGCCATGCCATCAGGAAAAGGTGTTGTCCTCCATCAGATGGATTGTTAAGCGGAGTGCTATTGCCTCGCTGGACAGCAAGTTTTGTCTGGTTATATTTATAAATAGGTACTTCACAACATCTTGGGTATAGAAAATCCATTATGGTTCTTTGGCCCATTGATAGTGTTCCAAGTAGACCAGGGGTCAACAACCCGGGTCCTGGAGAGCTGCAAGATTGAATGGTTTTTGTTGTTACTCAGCACTTAATTGATCAATGAAAGCTAATGTTTGTAATTAACTCACTTCTCCTTGTTTCTTGGGTCCGAAACTGATTTTGAGGTGAAAACAAAAACCAGCACACCCTGTGGATCTTCAGAACCGAAGTTGCCGACCCCTGAAGTAGAAGCTATCAATGGGCACAAGAAATATGTGCCCAAGTAGACAGGCCGACTGCGAAAGCTCTTACTCGTGTCACACTTTAACTGAACCTCTTGACAAAGAATGCTCTCAGAAGATTACAGTTGATGCTGTTCTGTTACTGAATCCATTTGAATCCAACTATGTGTAGACTGCATTGTGTGAGACTAGCCTTGCTGAAAGTAAGGAAGACACGGTGAATATACCTTGGTTTTTGGTGGCAAATCAAAAAGCAGTTGGTTTTCTTTGCTTGAACTGCTTCTGCGGCTTAGAACCTGTACTGACATAGCCTCCTGCTGGTGCAACTGCCTGAGGTAAGAGATCCTATTCAAATGTGTTTGACAGGGTCAGGAGCTGAAGATGTTCCGCAGAGGATTTGACTTTGTCACGGTTCTACTGAATAACAATATTGTTGCACTGGAACTCACTGTTCTCCTGCACACACTCCAGACACCCCGCCCTTCCCCCTCCCCAAAGTACTATTTCAGGAATACTGAGTGAAGAGACAGCCCATGGTGGATGCAGAAAACGCCCTGCTGTTCTCATTACAGTGGTGTACTGTCATGGGACTAATTCCACTGTGGGCTGCCTCACATTGTCTCTAATTTTATGGAACTGTAGCACTCTGCTGAAAGCAAAATAAAACCAGGATTAAGAGGGAAGTGCTTTCTGAGAATGTCACACATATTTTGATGAGATAGGGTGCAACCAATGTTCCAGTGAGGTCAGGCATTGGAACCCCAGAATACCTCCTCTTTGATGTTGCCTAAACTCCTCGATGACAGTCGTTTGGCACAGACTGAGGGGCACATTTGCAGCAGCTGTGCATTGTTTGTTCCTAGCCTCGTAGTGCAAAGCCCGCAAAACAATGCACGGGTCTGGGGTTTTATATCCAAAGTTGGGCCACGTCCACAAAATGGACATCTCTGAATGGAGACCAACGGATGCCACCATTGCAAGTGATGTCAAAATTCTTAATGGAGCCTGTCTGATTAAAGCAGCAGAAAGGATTAGCTTGTAATTCCTGTCAGCTTTTCTGATTGGTTATCTTGCCATCGTTTCACAGAGATAGTGAACATGGGGTTGAACTATGAATGGTATATTGCCAGTGATAGTGTGTTCAGCACCAGCAGGGGGTGCTGCAGGTCAGCTGTGGCCAGTGACCTCACTCACAGATAAACCTGCTGTGTGATGTGAGCCCTTGACCAGCATAGGCACTCCCAAATGGTTTTGT
Source organism: Conger conger (assembly GCF_963514075.1). NCBI lineage: Eukaryota > Metazoa > Chordata > Actinopteri > Anguilliformes > Congridae > Conger > Conger conger. The sequence goes on from NC_083767.1 coordinate 52,923,721, forward strand.
GTAGCTTTGTGGCAGGCTCCCTTGATGCTGTCTAAGCCCTGCATTATTACTGGAGCCCTAGCTGGGTTATATATGGGCCACCAAGCTCTGCATGTCTGCTACCAATAAAGGCCACATGCCTCAAACAGCAATGCGTAACCTGTTGGATAACTCTGCTTTCCAGGACAAGCATGTGTCATGGCTGCCTTTCCTCCCATGAAAACTGTTACCAGGAACTCAGTGACAACATTCCACCCTCGATTGGCGTTGTGATGAAAGTGTTTTCTGTAAAGGGTGGAGGTGATTATGCATGATATATGGTGCTTAAATCACTCATAGAAACACATATCAGTTTTGTTTTCATTGAACATGAATTTAATCTGCAACATAGGAGTTAATAATGCAAGCAACCTAGTACTTTAATTATATGTCTGTGGTTCTGTGTGATTTTAAAAAGTTTACTGGGTTTATCTTGTATTAAACTCCAGGTTGCAGAAATACATGGTAATATTCTTTTAAGAGGCCTAAACCACTAAAACAAATTCCTGTCTAAACGTTCTGCTTGGTCATCTAGTTACTATTCCGAGAGTAACTTTTTGAAAAGCCTAAAGATTAATCATATGACCAAAGAAATATGTGGGGTATTTTAAACCATTATCAGGAACTTGAGGACAGAGACAGTACCACATCAAACCATGAAATCCCACAGATTTTAGCTGTGCTAGTAGAACTCTCACTCCCTCATCAAAGAGTGATATATCACTCAACCAGAGTGGTAAACAGCTAATTAGGAACTCAGCAGAGGCATCAATCTCCAAATTCACAATCAAACCATGTTCCATCCAATTCATGTTGGATGTGTCAAATGTCAAGGCTTACAATTACTTTCTAAGTATAGGGGGTATATCCAGTGCCCAAGAATCTCATCAGTATGTTGTGGCCTAGCTTCTCTGCCTACTGCACTTGGACCACATCCCTGGTGGATTAAATGGATATCTCGCACTTGGCAGGAAGTTTATGACCTGTCAACATCTTGCTTTATCCGAAGCTCCCCTCACAGGCACTGCATTCAAAGCCCCTAATCTTTCATTCAGACTCCCACCTCCTACAGCAAACTTCATTTGACCTGAAGCTAGTGAGGGGGGCGGCTGTATCTACTTCATTAACATAGAGCTGGTGGTGATTAATGGTGATGACAGTACCAGGGGGGTTCAGGTGACTCTACTGAGGTCCCACAGGAACAGATCCTTTATTGATTAACGACCCTGTGAGCTTGTCCTGAAAACAGCGTAATAGTTGCACAACATATGTGGCCTTCAGTGGAGAGACACTGTAAGGACACCAGAAGCACTCAACTCTATAGGCGTTAGTCAAGGAGCCTTATAAGGACACCAACAATACCCAGTTCTATAGCCTTTAGCGAATAAGCCCTGTAATGACATTTAAATCTATAGCCTTTAGGGAAGGAGTATTGTGATGACACATCAGGTTTACTCTGTGGCCTTCAGTGAAGTTACAGCCTACTGATTTCAGAATAACTTGGGGTGCGGGGTACTGCTTTGAGTCCTTGGAAGATCATAAACGGAACCAAATAATAATATAAATGCATTATATACTACTGCCCCGGAAAATTCACTTCAATTGCAATTTCAAGTGAGTTTTGATCTCTTCATCAAGAATAGAAAATGTCCCTACCTCATCTGACAGATGCCCATCCTTCTGCAGACACAGCCTGTCCATGTCAGCCTTGCCTGGCATCAGTAGTGTCACAGGAAGTTCAGTGAGAAACCCAGCACCACCAAACTGGCCACTGCACCCTCCCTGATTCCATGAAACCACACATTTTAACAGAGCACTTTGGGGGTATAGCGGGCCTGCATTGTCCTGCAGGAGGAGGGGCCTTCTGCTTGTCTATATAAAGAGGTGGAGTGCATCTCCCCCTGATCTGTCACTCCTAGTCTGACGGTTTCCCTCCATCCAGCAACACAAACACACACAGCCTCCAGGCTCATCTTTTGGGTTCACCGGTCTGAGGGTCTCACACATTCACACACACTCTGATCCTGCTGATCTGAGGAATCCAGTCACCCTCCCCTGTCTTCAGCCCTGTTGGTCTGTGGACGCTGCTCAGAATGCCTGAGCCTACGAAGAAAGGTGAGTGTCTCACTGCTCATCTTCATGCTGGAGTTTGAATGTATTAGCTCTGGGAAAGAAAATGACTATGATTTTATGGGTTCGTAGATTATCAACAGGAAATCCCAAGGAGCAGGTTGACTCTCAGCCATGGATGTGAGACTGCTTGTTGCTTTTGGCTCAATGAGATCCATACAGTTTGGTCAAAGCACTGTTGCTTATAGCCTTGCTCAACTAGCGGAATGAGAAAAACTCAGGGGAGATCATCTGGTATTAGACCAACGGGCATATTAGATGATGCGACCCTAGCCCTGCTGGCAGTCGCTGCTGTTAAAGGGAATGGTGCACTGGTATAGCAATGATGAGCTGAGGGTGTATAATATGTGAATGGGGATAGAATGCTAGAGCTGTAATGATGAGCACTGTAGCTGTTATCTGCATGTTCTGTGCTGTAGAGCAGTGTAGTCTTGCTTTGTGATAAGTGTGAACCCTAATTTTCTGGGCCAATTTAATCCCGTTCAGAGTTTGAAATCTCTTAAAAGTCAGTCTTAAAAACCTTTTTTTCACCTTGATACTGAAATAAATTCAGTATGAGGGATAAGCAATAAATGTGCTATGTGAGATCAGCATTGAGGAGCATTGCAGCAGTGCCCAGTGGTCAAATACAGATTCGTTTTTTAAGGATATTGAAATACTTTTCTGTGCTTGATTGATCTTGCCTGGTGCAACTGAGCGAACCAAGTGGATGACAAAGCAGGCATTACAAAGCTCAGTAAACTATAGGAACAATTTTGTATTTCACCCAGAGTGCAATGCGTGCTCTGAGTGCTCTCTTGAAGACAAGTGTAGCTGGATCTCCAGTGGAAGCTGTAGGGTCAGACCGTTTCCCGAGTCCCGTGGCTGATGGATGTGCTTAGGAAGATGATGTCTTTTAGAGTCACATGGTGCAACATCCTCTTAACAATCTTTCCAGTCAATCGTAATGTGCAAACCCTTCCATAGCTCCTGCTGCTGTCTCAAGTGTCACAGCAATGTGGATAAGCAGAGCTTGCTGACAGCCTACTCTCTTTCTGCCCCACACTCATGTCCAAGCTCTTCTGCTTCACTGCAGGAGGGTAAAACAGTTAAGCCAAGGCCATTAATAACCAGACTGAATATGTTTGTTTGTATAAACAGTTTTCCCATTGACAGGTAATATCATGTCCGCAATAGATCTCCCTGCTGAGAAGAAGCCTAATTCAAGCTAGGCTGTTTGCGCATTCCTGTTCTCTCTGGACAGCAGGGATTATGGAATGGCAACACAGGGGCTTGTTGGGTTTTCCGCAATAATATTTAACAGCAATGGATCAGTTACAATGTAGTCATGCGGATAACCTTCATAGACTTTACTGGCGCAGAGTAACTTTTTGGGTCACACACCTAAACTGACCACACCCACTCTCAGACCACACACTGACCATGTGACTCCTTGATGCCTCATAGATGCAAGAAAGCTGAGGCTCTTTCCAATCTCATATTTTTACTACCCCGTTTCCTTGAAAGGAGGTGAGGATGGAGGAAATGTTTATTATTGAATGACCTTTCAAGTGTCAGTTTGAAAAAGCCACGTCAATTACAGATGAGGCAGATGGGGAGAGGTAGATCCACACAGGTGGTTCTTCAATGTCACGCCTTCTGAAAATAAATATGTTCGCAAAGGATGCACCCATGTTTCCTAGTTCAGGAATCCTTTGGGAACCTCCTAGTTCTTAGCTCCTTCAGAGAGCATGTACCAGGTTGGAATGTCTTTAAAGATCAACCTCGATCAATTTCTGGGTCAGTTAAGGAACCAGGAGACAAGAGGATAAAATAAGTGACTGGAATGAACCCCAGCTCTCTTTATGAAGGCTATACATCAGCCATCATGTCAGCGCAGTTGGTTCTATTACAAGACCAAGCAGACAGCATTCCTTCCTAGAAGAGAAATGCCAGTCCACCTGCTATGGAGTCAGACACAAAAGATTAAATGAATGGCTGTCCGAAAGCTTGGTTCTCAATAATTAAGCACCAGACAGCTGGGGTTGAAGGAGGGCGAAATTGTTTGGAACTGCAGACAAAATTCTATAAAAAGCTCCTTGCTCTTCGGGATATGGGGGATGTACCATCAGTTTTGGACACTTGGGACAAGGATTCCGTCACCCGGGAATAGTTCAGAATGAGTGGACTTTTAAGCTCCCCCTCACTCTCTGTCAGTATGTTAAACCCTAGTCCCCCCCAAGCTCAGAAGTACCCGCCTGCCAGGATGGGATAAAGTGGTGGTGATGACTGCCCTCACCAGAAAGCTGTCTCTGGAAGGAGAAAGAGAAAGGCCCATGTCCTCAACACAATGCCCAATATACTTCATCACTCGCCCCACCCCACCGGACTTGACAGTGCTCCCGATATCATCATCTCCAAACTATGGCTCATAACTCATCCCAACAGTGTTGGGCTGTCAGTCCTGTCTTAGCCATGGGCTAGAAAACGTGACTCCAGCTGTCTCCACCAACTGTTCAGGCACCAAATGGCCATTGTGCAATGCACAGACAATGTGCTTTGATGGGGTTCTATATTAAGCTAATGAAGCACTGACAGAGCTAGGCCTGGCATATAGGCATATACACAAAGACAGCAGCTGAAAGTAGCCATCACTCATTCATTCCTGGAAAGGAAAAAATGATTCACTTGTTAATAAACAATGCTGTGTGTTTCTTAAGGCTAAGTGGAGTCCAGAGGAATGCATGGGGAGACAGAAATCCTGAGGGATGTATCATAGGCAGACAGAATAGGGAGATGCAATAGTGATTTATAGTGAGGGTTCTGATTCTATTAGAGACTCACTTAGAGGTGAAAATCAGGTCAGGAATAGCATAGCTATTTGTATCATGCTTGTTTATTTGAATCATGGAAACACCCATGTTCTTGTTACATAATCACATCACACTGTAGTTTAAAAAGCATGTAGGTACACATCAGACATGAAATATTGGCTTTTCACTCACTGTATCACCGTTATTGGTGTGTTATTATTCATGCGGTCTGTATACTGAAACAAGTGAAGAGGGCATGTGCAATATGGCACAGTTAGCCAGCCTGTATTATGGAAGAGGCCAGATTGGAGGATTGCACTCTGCAGTTCACATTGGACCTATGAAGGTAGTTTATGACTTAGTAGTTTACAGAATTTATTGGCCCAGACGGCAGTATAGGGCTAAGTACTCTAGAAATGGCAGGGTGAGGGTGATAAGGAGGCGGTCAAATGTTCTATGCCCTGCAGACTACACGGTCCAGATCAAAGTGCTGATGCACCCTTATTATATACCCTATATACGCATACCAGGTCTCGCATATATCGCTCTGCTGTATAAGCATGTATGCAGAACTTCTGAAACAAGTCTATACATTCTAAATTGAAGAACTATAAAATCCTCAGCTGTCTAGCACTAACATAACAATCCAACTAACAAGTGAATACCCAACATTAAACAATTAGCCAATTGAGACAGAGTAATTGGTATGAATACCCATGGGACATACACTCCTGGGACATTGGCGTTCATTGCAAAAGTACACTGCAATAGTGGTAAATATTTTCAACACACACACAGCTACAGACAGCATTTCTGTGTTTCTGTATTTTCTGCATTGCTCACTTTCGATAATCATTAGGCTTATGAGGGGAAGTGTAATTAATTCAGCAAATTAGTTTTCATGGAATGACACATCAAACATTTTTCACAAATACATTTATGAAGCTAACGTTAGCTAAATGAACAGGAACGTTGCCTCATTCCATTGTGTCCTATTATTTTTGTATTGCATGTCTATTTTATGATGGCTATTTAGCAGAATGCTATAATTTTGAAGTATAGATTCTAAAATAAATGTATTGCCTGTTTTCTATCGCCGATTAACACTTCACATACAGGCGAATAACTTACTACGGCAGGTACTCGCATTGATCAATCTCTCGTTCACTTCCTTTTGCAGATGAGATTCCCAACATCTCCATTGAAGGTAAGTTGCAAGCCCACCCCCCAAACAATTTGTAAACAAGCGTCGCAGCTACTCGACGGTTAATCGACGCCGAGTCATGACACGAACGCTTTTGTTATTATAATAAATCGGTGTTTTGTACTCATAGAATTACCCACGTCAACACTTTAATGTCTGCCCAACTAACCCGCATAATATCTACCTCCATGACCGATGTTGATTAGCGGTCTACCCGACGTCAAAATGGCATATCTGTACTGTATCCACAAAAGGAAGATGGCTGAAAATCAAGGGAATGACTACGTGAAAGTAAAAGTCCCTGGTTCAGGACCTGAGCCATGGAGGCATATTGTAACCGCATGGAATTCATAGCACTCTTCTAGAACAGGACGGGTTACTGGTGCTATATTTGTTGCTTTACAATTAGCCAGCTAATTTGGAAACTGACAAACTGCTGATAACCTGACCAGGGTGAACTAATGGCCTAGTTACATTGGTGTAAATGTAGGAACTAAGCTATTGCATTGCTAACAACAGTGCAAATATATGAGTTTGCTAAGTGGCTGGTCAAAGGCTGCTGTGTTGTGGCTAAGATCTCAAGGACAGACAGGCAGAATCATTACATTACATTGGCTAATTGGCTGATCCAGTCTTGTTAATTCAGCTGACACCTTTTGTCCCATCTGGCCACCAAACTGGTTTTGTATTGGAGTGTGCACTGATGGTAGGGTTGACCTGAGTCCTGAGTAGCACAACATGAAGAGGCTCACATGTTTAGTCTCACCTGAATCTACCTCTATGAAATTAATCTGTACATTTTGCACTATACAACCAAAGTAAGGACACTGTGACAGACTGCTTCTGCAGTTAGTTACAGTAACACTGAGAACTAGGTCTCTCTTTGTGTAATTTAAGTTCTAGCTGATGTAGACATTGCCACATCAGTCATCCATATGGACATTCACATAACAGCCAAGACCATGCCATGTATCTATAACAATTTGTGTACATACATTTCCTGTAAGTTTTGCATCCATCAAACAGCTCAAGTTCGCCATTTGCGGATACAGATGAGCTGTGACTGGTAGCCGTTTAGTCTTGTTTATCATGTGCTGAATGTGTGTGTGCCCATCTTGTTGTGGCTCTGGTTTATCAAGCAGCATTAATTATCGAGCTATGTTTGTCACATACTTAGAGAGTGTTGCCCCAGACAGCAGTGAGGCTCCTGAGACTGCGCTACCTTCAGGTGGGTGAACTTGCTTTGTGCCCTTTGTTCCTCTTCCCCCCCTTCCACACTTTCTATCACACCACCCTCTGTCCACCTACCCTGGACACTTCCTCCATCATTCGCACTTCCTAATTCGCTCACACAGCAGGAGTTTTTGTCACGTGTGTCTGTGTGAGTGAGTGTCCACACTTGAGTTCTTTTTTTGTGACCATTTGATTTTAAATCTTCGCCTCCATTTTTATTTCACTGTTTCCTTTCCCCACCAAGACTCATAGTGCACACTGTCTCTACACACTGCCTGAACAGTTCTCTGCTCTCTGGGCTGAAAAGCTGGTAATTGTCCCTGCTTTTACTAACAGGTTGAGCATGTTTCAAAGATAAGGTGCAGTATGGAAGCAATTATAATACTATGTATATTACAGGTATGTTTTCGATGGGACAGAACTGTTATTTACTATACTCAAGCTGTCAAGCATACATTGGTTTTTGATAGCTATAGTCTCAATGGAATATGATTTCATCCCCAGTGAGGTTGGTTTTTTGGCTGTTGTGACACTGTTTGAAGTGTAGGAGAAGATTCACTGACCACTGCACCTGTGGTGCAAATGCTTATTCAATATGGCAGTTGTCCAGATTGTGCATTCTACATTCATACTTTGATTCCATCTTTGGTTATTAACAATCCCATTTAAATTCCAAAACTGAGTTTTTTTTTTTCACTGTGATTTTGAGTGTTCATTGAGTGGAATATTATGTCTTCTAGAGGATTTATTATAGATATAGGATCACTAGATTTGCTGCTGCTTTGTCCGAATTGGACTCACCTCAGAAATAGCTATCAAAATCTTTCGGATTCTATTTAGAATGCACCTAAATCATTAAAGTCTGATGCGGGCTAAGACGCAGCAGACTTGCGGTTGCAGTTTGCTGCAGTTGCACACCGGGGACTGGGGTTCGATTCTTGGTCCTGCCAAAAGCCAAGTTTGGCCGGCTCACGTGGGGCAACAATAATTGGCTCGCTGCTCCAGAGGGAGGGACTTGGCAGGGTAAAAAGGGAAAAATCTGAAAAAAAAAATTAAAAAAAATGATGCGGACCTGAAACATTAACAGTTACATCTGGCAAAATTACCACACATTTTAACTCATCATCAGGATTTATCCAGATCCCCAGTTGCAGTTTCAGTTTGCTGGATCAATCATGAAATTATATATTCAGTGTATTCACTGTAAGAGTCTTTGGATAATATGTATTAGTGCTGTAAATTCTAGAACGTTTTGCTACAAGGTGAATATGCACTGGCCTGCGATACAATGCTCCATATGTTCAGCACCTGAATTTACTTGTTTAAGCTCTATGTCTGTCCTCAGCATGTGCACCTCATATGCTCATGCACTGTGTTTGAGTGATTTGCAGAGTGTTGGCTGTTTTTGTGAAGCTTGCACCGTGGTTGTGTCCGAGGCCTGCTTTGCTTTAGCCATGGTGCTGTGTCTACTGTACAGAGCCTGTAGACACAGACCTGAAGGAACCTGAGGAGGCTGTAGATGCTGGGCTGAACTTGCCTGTGCAGCCTGTAGATGCTGAGCTGAAGGAACCTCAGGCTGTAGACACAGACCTGAAGGCATCTGTGGAGACGATAGATGCTGGAATGCCAGAGCCTATGCAGCCTGTAGATGCTGGGCTGAAGGTACCTGAGAAGGCTGTAGATGCAGGGCTGAAGGTACCTGAGAAGGCTATAGATGGTGGAATGCCCAAGCTTGTGCAGCCCGTAGTTGCTGAGCCGAAAGTAACTGAGAAGGCTGTAGATGCTGGGCTGAAGGAACCTGAGAAGGCTGTAGATGCTGGGCTGAAGGTACCTGAGGAGGCTGTAGATGCTGGGCTGAAGGTACCTGAGAAGGCTGTAGATGCTGGGCTGAAGGAACCTGAGAAGGCTGTAGATGGTGGAATGCCCAAGCTTGTGCAGCCTGTAGTTGCTGAGCTGAAAGTAACTGAGGAGGCTGTAGATGCTGGGCTGAAGGAACCTGAGAAGGCTGTAGATGCTGGGCTGGAGGAACCTGAAAAGGCTGTAGATGCTGGGCTGAAGGAACCTGAGAAGGCTGTAGATGCTGTGCTGAAGGAACCTGAGAAGGCTGTAGATGCTGGGCTGAAGGTACCTGAGAAGGCTGTAGATGCTGGGCTGAAGGAACCTGAGAAGGCTGTAGATGCTGTGCTGAAGGAACCTGAGAAGGCTGTAGATGCTGGGCTGAAGGTACCTGAGAAGGCTGTAGATGCTGTGCTGAAGGAACCTGAGAAGGCTGTAGATGCTGGGCTGAAGGAACCTGAGAAGGCTGTAGATGCTGGGCTGAAGGTACCTGAGAAGGCTGTAGATGCTGGAATAAAAAAGCCTGTAGATGCTGGAATAAAGAAGCCTGTACAGGCTTTTGACACTGGTCTAAAGGAGAAGGACCCAAGCACACCCACTCACCGTGGTAAGTGAAGCCTAGCAAATATGCCAAAGCTGCTGGACCACTAACACTCTAAAAGTCAACATAGGGTTCTCCAGTTCAGTTCAACAATGGTTTTAGAGACTGCATTGTATGTGTAATCTGAGGTTTTGAGAAATATTCAGCTATCAAAAATTATCTATATTTGGTTTGCTGCTGGTATCTTATTGTTTACTGAACTGATGGGTCTTTGTTGAATGATTAACAAACAATGCTTTTGAAATTCTGTTAAAGGTACAATTGGTCAGATTTTTGTGTTAAAGCATTGTTACAAGACCATTAAATCCCTTCATATCATTGAAAAGGGTTCACTGAATTGTTGAGTCACCCTCTGCCTGTGTTTATAGTCCTTAAATTTGGGTTTCAAAATATGCAGTTGACGGACCGACACTCTGTACCAAAACATTGTATAGCTGTACAATAATTTGAGCTCATTGGTTAAAAATTGGTTGTAATTGCCACAGCCAATGGCGTGGGGTCGTTTCAACGTCAGCACATTCACAGTGAAGGGGGAGGGATAAACAGTGTTTGTTGCTGCAAGTCCAAAATTACCTATTGTACCTTTAAAGAGCTGCGAATCCACTTATGCTTGGCTTATTGAATAGTGTAGTTTCTGCTTCAAGCTCATCTTATCAATGCTTTTAAATGCTTCTCCTATGGCTAAATTTTATCTCAACATACCATTTCATTGTCACACAAGGCATACTGTATCTATGTAGTTAAATACAGCTTGATTTCTTTTTGTTTAGTGGGGAGGTACACTTTTACAGAATGTTTGCTGATTTTATATTTAGGAATTCTTTCACAACGTCACCACTTTCATGTGTAACTTGTATGTGAGGTGAGTATAATGTATGTAAGCCTTGTTCCAACTAGTGCCGCCTGGGAAACCAGTGAAGGAGGAAGCGGAGGCAGTTAATGGGGTGGCTACCCCATCCCCACCCACGGCAGGTCTGATAATGAATGTAACCTTTAGCATGTGTGTGTGTGTGTGAGTGAGAGACAGAGCAAGTGAAAGAGAGAGAGTGAAAGAGACAGAGTATGTGGGCGTATATGTGTAAGAGTTTGTATCTGTGTGTGTGTGTACAAGTACACTGCCCCCCTTCGTTTGGGGAGTGAGTGAGCTATAGAAGGATGTGCATGAGCTTCCCTTTCAACAGCGGTAAGACAACATTATTCTGCCAGGCAACAGTGACCTCATCATATCCTGAGCTGATGAAAGTCAGCAAAAAAACAACAAAAACAACTAATTCATGTCTTGTTCACAAAACAACATGTATCCTTCACAGGCAGTTCCCTTGACTGCCATATTGCATGACTTCCATGTCACATAAAACCACCCTTCATGTCCTGCATTGGTTGGGATTGGTGTGCGGTGATGGAGTGAAGCACAGCGACTGGTCAGCCGAAGTGTCAATCATGCCTTTATTGCAGATAAAGATGATGACACTGCTGCCAGAACCCCATCACCGCCGGCCCCACCAGGTTAGTAACCACAACCATCATCTTCATGTCACGCTCCACCCAGAGACTGTCACAGTGGGAGCCCCAGTGGATCTGTTGTTTTGGAATGCCACACTCTGCAGATGCAGTCTAGACAACTCCTGTTGCCGTAAGATAGCCCTGCCCCCTGATTATCCTAGTGTATTCACCCTTTAGTGTGTAACAGTGTATTTGTATGCTTGGTATGTGATGATGAGGTATTTTTCTGGGTTCTCAACATATTTTTCTTCTAAAAGGCCACATGGTACACGGTATCATGGTTTTTAAGGGAGACCAATAGACCAGTTTTGCAGCCTTTGGAGCACTGGCCTATGTGATTAGCATTTAATCGAATGCAATGTATGTGTATGTGTATTATTCAAATACATACATACAGTACATGCATTTCACTGTTTGTGTGCTCTTTCTGTACAGTGTCCAAAATCAACCTGCATTCCTACAAGCACACTATCTTTATATGGTGATAAATTCATATAAAGGAATAATGTTAAATAACAAACATAGTATATGTATTTGTACAATGCATACAAAGATGTATGTACCATGTGTATTGTATTACAATGTGCATACATAAAATGTATGTATAATGCATGTACGTATCTTCTGTACTTTTGTAGATCAACCTTCTGATCCAAGTTAATTACCAACTTTATGGTATCACCGCACCACATTTACAAAGGAAAAGACACGTTGTTATCAATTTAGAGATTTGTTTGTTTGATTATTCATTACATTTACAGATACTGTTAAATTGGTAAATTTACAAGTTTGATGGGCATCCGTGTACTTTTTCAACTTGTTTGCGATTTACTCCACAGGGACACACATACAGACATTCTGAAGATTTACCAACTCATTCATACTGTGCTTTCTTTCACAGAGGAGGCCAATTCACTCAAGAAACTGTCTATTGAGCTGCCTTGTAAGGAGATGATTTAAACCTGCATTAACCCAATAGTTTCAGCTATAATGGAACATCTAGTGTAGAGCTATAATGTAGCTACCCCTGCCTGGTCAAAGAAAACATGTTTGGAGACATGTTTATTTTTAGAAGTTTTCGTGTGAATTTTGAAGCGAATTTTGAAGTGATATTTTAGTAACGCTGCTACAGATTAGAGTAATCTAAATGTTTAACAAATGTTCAATATAGGTCAGTTAATGATTAGACAATTTAGATATATCTTCAAGCACTTTCCACTAGCTCTTGAATAGACATGTCTTCTATCCTGTGAGTTTGCTTATGTCTTTGTGGAGACTGCTTTCTAACATTATTGTCTATAAAATATGGAAAAGTCTAAAGTTCATCTTTTGGAATTCTGACGATAATGCTCCATAAAATCTCTCAGTATCGTTGTTTGTGAAATTCATTAGACTTTGTGTTGCACAAATTGCCCTAAAAATGATTTGCAAGCCAAAATATTGTGTGATATTTTAATTTTGGTCTGAACTCTCTGCTAATGAATAATATGATATTTTAGACAATAGTTCTATACCCAAAACTCCAAATTTGCTCATTAATACTGATACTTCTTACCACTGATTACTGCTGGCAGTGATGTGTTGAGAATAAGGACTAACATGATGCTGCCATGTTATTCATGGGAAAAATGGTATCCCCAAGGCATTAGAATTAACCAATATTTTTTTCATTACTGTAAATATTCATATTTGTCTCTTTTTATAAAAAAGCTTATATAAATTCAGCCTGGAAAGCCCACCAACAACCTGATACAACTTTTTCATTAATATATGCTTTTTCATTGGCAGACCATTATGTGAGAATGTCAGGTTTTATGTCAGAATTCCACAGTGTTCACAGTAACTTGCTTGGTGGGCATCTGCAATTGCATGCCTGTCCTCTGTGTATATGTGATTGTGTGTAGCAGGTGTTGCTATGGACTTTACAGTACTATTTTACATAATATGCTGTAAATTTCTCTCTGTCTTCGTTTAGATGATAGCCTTCCTGAGTCAGCCATGGGGAGAAAGGACTCAGGTAATACTATGCAATAATGACAGTAAGAATAGGCTTCTAAGTATACGCTAAAGTTTGCCCTGTCTTCATCTTCCCAGTATGGCTGGTCCAATGGAGCATGCCGAAATGGCCCTAACACATTTGGGTTCATTGGACCACAGCCTTTATTCTCAATGAAAAAGAACAGTTTCCAAAACATCATAGTTCAGTGTCTATCCGATGCTTGTAGGAAGCTATGAGGCTTTTGGAAATGATAGACCTTGGTCTCCTTTCAATAAAGCTGTAATGTCTTCTGGCCTTTCCTTTAAGGTGAATCAAATGTTTTCTCTTGATGAAACAGTTGATAGAACACAATCTGAACAAACCAATAAGAATTATTCTTGCTTGTATATGTAGATGTGTTACCAAAACTGAAGGACAGAATGCATTTCAATAGAGGCCATAGTCTCTGCACTGCTGCACATTTTCATGTGAGATGGGAAAATGAAAGGAGCGAGCGCTCAAAACTAAAGACACACCAGTGGAACGTTGCACATTAGATCTGAAGCCCTGCAAGAGTGTGGCATGGAAGCTGAGCACTAAGAGGAAGAGATTAGGGCAGAAAAACCCAGAACAATGCCTGTGTCAATTGTGGGCCCTCCCTCATTCCACATCTCTCTCCTCTAGTCAGAGGGCTAGAACATCTCAAACTGAATAAATCAAAGAACATTTGCTAAACCTTTTTTTGGAGTAAGACAAATATAGAAAATATAGTTGGTTAGTTAATATAGATAGTTACTCATGAAATATATGGAGTGCATTACAAATTTCTGGATGTACTGTCATTATGTTAAGAATTATCAGCAAACTGATGTAGTACTTGCTGTTGTTGTGTTGGTTTTTAACTTTCTTTCCTTTTATCTTACAATCTGGGTGAATGCAATTTATATGAACGGAGTAATACAGGTTTCTCATGTCTCTAGCTCTCCTGAACATGCAGTCCAGTCTCCTCCTTGCTTGCAACTTTTTCAACATTGCAGCAAGGTTGTGGTGAATAAATGCATTGCAGCAACTTTTTTCCCCCCCAATCTGCAACTATTTTGTTTATTCAATTCAAACTTGCTCCAATGTTTTAAAAATGTTGCAGTGCATTGTAACATTTTGGTGACATTGGCTCAGGAGGTAAGACAGGCAGGCAGTCAGAGGGTTGCCGGTTCGATTCCGCCCTGGGTGTGGAAAAGTGTCCCTGAGCAAGACACCTAACCCCCAATTGCTCCTGACGAGCTGGTTGGTGCCTTGCATGGCAGCCAATCGCCGTTGGTGTGTGAGTGTGTGTATGAATGGGTGAATGAGAAGCATCAATTGTACAGCGCTTTGGATAAACGCGCAGTATAAATGCCAACCATTTACATTTACGTATTAGCCGGGTAGGTGATGTGGTGTGTGTGTGTGTGTGTGTGTTTGTCTCTGTGTGTGTTGGTGTGTGTGCGCATGCATGTGTGTGTTCAACAGTGTGGTCTCTTGGAGAAGGACAGTCTGTGGAAGAACTGGACAAGCCTGTGGAGAACACCCAGCTCTCTACCCTGCTCATAGAGAAACCCCAGAGTGGCTCCATCAGTGTGGGTGAGTCCACAAACAGAGCTTGCTCAAGGTCAGCTGGGAGGAAAGTCTAAGTAACAAAGCATCAATCTGGGAAGGATCTGGAAAGTGTTGAGCCAGGAAGGGTTTATCTGTGGAGAGTTATTCTGAATTTATTTCTGAGTTAATTTGTGGACGGTTATTCACTTGGGGGCAAAGCATTTTTTGCAGACATTACTTCCAAAAAACACACTTTACACAAAACCTCCGCAACTACACAAATTACTTTACTCTGCTCTGAAGGAAGAATAGAGTGAGTGGAGAATAGAGTGGGCTAGGTCAGTATTTACATTATTGTCTTTTTAATCACCCCTCTACAAGATCTGTGAACAACGATTGCACAACCTTCTCTGGTGCATAAATTAGCTGTGGCGAATGCATTCAGAAAAGTCTGGGGTTTCTCTCAGTTGTGGGAAGTCACTGTTGAATTCATATGCTTTAAAGGTGAAGACATAAGTTTCGTTGCCAAGGTGGAGGCCAAAGACCTGTTGCGCAAACCCACCATCAAATGGTTCAAAGGGAAGTGGATGGATCTGGCCAGTAAGACCGGGAAGCACCTGCAGCTGAAGGAGAGCTTTGACCGCTTCACCAAGGTTAGGGCTGTCAAATTATTCAATGCTTCAAAAGTAAATCCGTATTATATCCATATATCCTTAAACACAGATCCATTGCAAAAGCCTCACTTTAGAAGCTACATTTTTCTTTTCAGTTGGATGTGGTGTTTTCCTTAGGTTGTTGGTTGTATTAGCCTTTGACAATCCTTATGAGCAGTGCCTTGAAAATATGACTGTTAGGTTCCATTAAATAATTGTTTGCCTTCTCTTCACTGTCTACAATATTACTAATTTCTGGGAAAGTGCATTCATGTAGCATGAGCAGTCATAGCATTCTCTCTGTAATCCTTACTTGGCAAAGACATGTGTTCTGAGGACTGACATTGAACCTTCAGCACAGGACACTCAAACAGTAACCATTCATTGTGGTACATGGCTTCAGGGAATATCATGGCCTTTGTAATAAGACAGTATGTGTGAAAAATTACGTTTTGGCACCTAATAATTTTGTAGACTGAAACACTGATAAATACAATAAGCTCTAACTTGGCATCTGTTCTCTTTGACTAAACCTGTATGTATACACATCTGTAGATCTCTCGAGATAAGACTGTGTGCGAAATGTGCTAATGCACTTTAGCTTACAGACAGAAATGATCCCCAGTGACTTTTGGTAGGTCTGAGAAAAAGTCACACAAATGCCTTGTGCAATTTGTGGTTCCTTTGCTGTTGGCATACTTGTCTCTTGTCTCTCTTTGTCCTACTGATGCTGAACCTGTCTATCACCTTGCAGGTTCATACATTTGAAATGCACATCATGAAGGCCAAAGATAACTTTACTGGGAATTACAGGTGTGAGGTTACCTACAAGGACAAATTTGACAGCTGCTCCTTTGATTTAGAGATTAAAGGTATGTTCTATTGTATTCACAGTGCTGTCCACAGAACCATGGCAGTGGGATAGTAAGCCCATTCTTTTGCTTTTTCTCGAAAGTGTGATAATGAGTAATGCTGGATTTGTTTCTCCAAGAGCAATCAACATACACAACCAATCTACTCTAATCTTTCAGACATCCCTGAAGCCTCTCCTAGCATTGACATTCGATCAGCTTTTAAAAGAAGGTAAAAAAGCTACACTTACCAACCACACCCTTTACAGAGAATGTCTGAAGAAGTCCCCAGGAACAGTGTTCTTTCATCCTTTCATATACCTTCTAAAGCATTACACAATTGTTCAAGTAATAATGTATTATCAATGCGTATTTACCTCAGAAAGAATTTTAAGAATCTGTCTGTTTATATAAATGAAGCAGTATCCCCACTCTATATCAGATAAGGTATGGGATCACTAGTATAATATTCATTACATAATTAGGGGTCTAGCTAAAAGAAAGTATACCTGTGTCAGCCAACTGGTGCTTTGAGAAAGGGCAAAATGAGAACAATCAAACTGGAGATTTCATTTGGCCAACCACGGAATTGGACTACCACCCTATGTCCTAGAACAAAGTATGTATAAGTACTCAGTACTTGTAATGAGGTCTCTTATAAAAGTTTTCCCTGGTAAATCCACAATAATGGTTTGGATAGAAAAGTGGCATCATGGTTGAGTATGAAAAGACATGCAAACCATGGCACAGACAACTTATGACAAACCAATGTAGTTACATGGTTTGACAAACTGCCAAACTACTGTGAAATCCAAAGGGAGAAACCTTCATAAGGGATATTAACAAGCCAACCAACCAACCCAACCCAACCCAACCCTAGGAATTGATAATATGGCCAACGCTTGCACTGAAAGAGTCCCTCTCAACAGTGTGCCTGAAAGCAACGCAAACATCCCAGCTCCTACATAACATTCTCAGAACATCACTTTAACCCCGTAGCCTCACAGTGATGTTACACACAGCTGAAGGATGGTGAGAATATTGTTATGTGTTAGCTGGGATCACTCTTGGTCCCCCTTACACAAACCAGTTTGTTCAGAGCCTTCTGGTACAGAAACAAAGCCAAGGGTTTTTGTGTAAGCCCCAATTATGCGTTAGTCTGGACCTAATGCATAGATTGCAGTCAGTGCCTAGGCTTTGCGTTGTTTTTTTAGCATTGTTTCTGTGGTGTCTGTTACTGTGTCTGTTGTCATTAAATGTCCATTAATCTTTCCCTGTTAACCACAGCAGTGAAGGACAAGACGATGCAGGAGAGCTTGACTTTAGTGGTCTCCTTAAACATAGGTGAGAATAACAGTCCACCTCATAGTGGACAGAGGATTTTTGTCTCTTTTAACCCCTGAAACCCTGGCCTGGGTCTCCCAACTGATTATTCTTACTTTGTCTTTTTCTCTTTGGTGAGCTTGAGAGTTTGCAGCTTGTCACCACAATTGAATCTTTTATTCTTCCAAATTTACCTGTAAATGATTTTAAATGGAGGCGGCACGGATGGTGCAGTGGGTAGCACTGCCGCCTCACAGCAAGGAGGTCCTGGGTTCGAATCCCCGTCGGCCGGGGCCTCTCTGTGCGGAGTTTGCATGTTCTCCCCGTGTCTGCGTGGGTTTCCTCCGGGTACTCCGGTTTCCTCCCACAGTCCAAAGACATGCAGGTTAGGCTGATTGGAGAGTCTAAATTGCCCGTAGGTGTGAGTGTGTGAGTGAATGGTGCGTGTGCCCTGCGATGGACTGGCGACCTGTCCAGGGTGTATTCCTGCCTTTCGCCCAATGTATGCTGGGATAGGCTCCAGCCCCCCTGCGACCCTGATCAGGATAAGCGGGTTCAGATAATGGATGGATGGATGGATGATTTTAAATGTATATATGGTTTTATGGATTTTGTGACTACAATGATGCTGAATATAGTTTATACATAACACTAAGATTAAGGGGGCGACATGGCTCAGGCTGTAAGAGCAGTCTTCTGGCAGTCGGAGGGTTGCCGGTCGATCCCCCGCCCGGGCTGTTTCGAAGTGTCCCTGAACAAGACACTTAACCCCCAAATGCTCCTGACGAGCTGGTCGGCGCCTTGCATGGCAGCCAATCGCCGGTGGTGTGTGAGTGTGTGTATGAATGGGTGAATGAGAAGCATCAATTGTACAGCGCTTTGGGTAGAGGCGCTTTATAAATGCCAACCATTTACCATTAAGACAATACAATTTAGACATACATGTACTTTAACAGTATATTACACATTGCAATTGACTTTTGTATGCTGATTCACACTTCTTATGCCATTGAGCATCAGCCCTCAACGTCCTTTTTTCCCTTACAAAACTTTTTCCCATTTTTTCTTTTCATTTTTTCTTTTTTTTCACTTTTCTTTTTGGGAGATTCATGTTCTGCAGCAGCCTTGCATAATGTTATGCACTGAGAAAAATATTCAGAGGCAGTATTCTGTCAACTGTATTTCAGTTTTTCCAAAACACAATTTTTCATTGTTAATGGAATATTTAACATTTGTTAAGTAGCCATAGTTGCTTAAATTGAGGCAAACTACACTGCGAGTTGACTGAACCTATCCACTTTAGCAAAATTACATTTGGGGTTGTCTCTTCTTTTTTCATTCAGAATGAACAGGTTAGTAAAGTGAATAAGTTATTAAAAGATTAGACCTTACTGTGGGTAAGTACCATAATCCTGTAGCTTCACCAGCATGGACTGTAGCTATAGGTAGTGGAAAAAGCAAGAGTGTTGGCCTACTGTAGTATGATAACACTTCATTGAAAAGCAACATTTATAAATGTTCTATTAACCTCTGTCAATAATTAAAATGGACTTTGTCTGTAATTCTTAGTTATGACTGGTATGCATTTCACCTGGATTCAGCAATATATTTACATAGCAATAAATACATGATGTCACACAATTGCTCGTAACCTGTTAATAAACCATTTATAAATGATGCTGTAAAATAGTGTTACCACTACATTGTTATATTTGAACAATGAAAAAAACCTATAAGAATGCATTTCGTTTTAGTGGTCTTTAATATATTATTTAAAGTAAGCTTTTTAATTCCTGCCTGAAAATAAACAGAATTGGAACCAAGATTAAAATGAAATATCTCATGCCGGATGGCCTCAAAGCTTTCAGACATTGGGAGAGATGTCTTGGAAAGAAAGGGCTGGATGAATGATATTCATATTGCTCACTAATGGAAGCTTTTAAAATCAAGGTAACATTGCTTTACTAACTGTGAATTTACATCTAAAGTCCCATGAGCTGTCCCTTTTAAGGCTTCCAGCAGTCTCTAACACGCACTAAGAGAGTACAATACAAAGGGATGGGCAATTACCAGAGGTTACTGTATTTATCTCTGCTGATTAAGCACTAAGAAGATTGTAAGAAGATCCTTCCTGTACATGCCCTATTTCTGCACATCCAGGCCCCATTCCCTGTACCAGCACATATGACTGCATGCCTTTTCCAGCTTTGGTCAATGAAAAAGCCTGATCAATCTCTTAAACAGTGCAGCCCTAAAAACAAAAGCATTTTAAGGTGTCCTTAAAGGTATCAATCCTCA
The DNA here is from genome assembly GCF_963514075.1 of Conger conger. Classification (NCBI taxonomy): domain Eukaryota; kingdom Metazoa; phylum Chordata; class Actinopteri; order Anguilliformes; family Congridae; genus Conger; species Conger conger. The sequence goes on from NC_083767.1 coordinate 52,943,716, forward strand.
ATTCTGTATCCCCTACCAGAAGAAACAACATTGCCTGACTAAACCCTCACATTCTTCGATATTCCCCTGCAAAACCACTTGACTATACATTTAATTAACTTATGCATGCACATATTTGTGCTCGCACACACGCACAGACCGACCCACACACCCCAAACCTTAGGCCCCCTACTCAATTAAAATTCTATTTTATCCCCCCGACACAGTATGCAAGTCTACTCATTAAGCCTCCCCTTCCCTTGTAACACTGCCTAAAGCCATATGGTTGCAAGTGAGAACAGGTTCATTACAGTTTATGCCCATCCCTTTGTGCGACATGCTCTGAGGAACTCCATAAAGAGCGTCACTGTTAAGCCCGTTACTCTCAAAATATTTGTCCAAGATGCTACTCCTCCCCGACAGTTTGATTAACACCATCTCGCCTTCCGTCAGTGCCGAGTATAACCGCCTTGCCCCCTGTTATATACAGCGCGCCACCTTCCATGCCCCCTCTTAGTGCAGTTCCTCAGTGCATGTAGCGACAGTCACTCTGTGAGCCTTCACCTAATGCCCTGACCTCTGGTGCCAAGGGAGCCGAAGCAGGACGATACCCCGGAGGTGGACGTGTGGGAAATCCTGAAGAACGCCCGGCCGGATGAGTATGAGAAGATCGCTTTCATGTACGGCATCACTGACCTGAGGGGTCTGCTGAGGAGACTGAAGAAGACCAAGAAGGAGGAGAAGAAAAGTGAAGGTATGGATATTTCGAAGCCCACCAGGCACAGCCACAGCCAGTCTGTATCCACTTTGCAGAGAGAAAAAAAATCTTCCACTTCCACTGTGTTTGTGAGCATTTGTAACTTTTTAAAAAAAAAATAATATTTACAGTACTTCTGATCTCCAAGGGTTACCTTTGAGATGAGACCGGGATTATGTAGTCAAAAACGGGGGCAATACTTAAGGGGTGAAAATGTGAATAAAAATGTCACATAATGAAACATTACCTAGCAGGCCGATAATGAAACAGGTACTCCAGGTACTCCAATAAATGGGCATGTTTACCATGATATGCAATATAAATAAAAAATTATAAAATGTATAAAATTTAGGGAATGTTTGGAAATGTCCAAAATGAAGCGAGACAAAGAATTTGGAAACATAATGCTTCTGCTTGTCCTAACTGGTGATGTAATGAAAAGGTGATCTTGAGAGAAGTATTCTTTTTCAGAGAATAGCCACAGATGGCCGTGACCAATATTTACTATGTCTTTTGAAGCTTTTGCCAAAAAGCTGGAGCCGGCATATCAGGTGGACAAGGGTGGAAAGATCCGGTTTATGGTGGACCTGGCTGATCCTACTGTGGAGCTGAAGTGGCTCAAGAATGGCCAAGAGATCAGGCCCACCCCAAAGTATGTTGCACAAGGTTTTATTTATCTGCTTATCATTTGTACTTTGTACTATTGACATTTTCACTGCTTCAGATTCGTATGAATGAAACCCCTTTTTTAGGCGTCTCTCCTAATCAAATGTGTTTCGTTTGTGGTTTGATGGGCTTGTTTAAAGGTTAAGCACTGTTCTGGGCAGCTCCTAGCAGCCAGAGAAGCAATGGTTCATAAATGACTTGGGGGTATCAATAACTACTGCACGATTTTAGATGGGCTTACACTGTCTATCTATGATATACTGCACACACATGTTGCCCCACAATATTCCAGACCATTTTCACATCCTATAGTATATTGATAAATATGACCCAGAATCTTTTTTTAAATCTAATTTTGCAGTCATATTTTTCTGGAGGCCGTGTCCATACCTCGTGGTTGTGATAGCACTGAACTAAGACCTCATCCAAAAGAAAGATGCCATTTGCGCCATCTGGAGTTTGAAACTGCAACTTTCCCATATGAGGGTCAAATACTCAAAATATACAGCCCTTATTGGCAGGGAGACCCAAAAAAGAGAATATATTGAAATGTTTCCCTGTGGATGCTCAGTGGTGGCACTCATCCTGGTATGAACACAGCTCCCATTGTATTTTATTGTCAGTATGTAGTGCTGTTTATCCCTGCTTGTGAACCATTGGCAGTCAATTCACAGCTAACATATTGTTCTTCCAATGTTTATGTGACATGCTTAAGATGCCAGCATTACAGCAGTGTTGTAAATACCCTTTGGTTTGGCTGGGTAGTGTGTGGCCCTGAGCTACATTTGGGTGGAAATGTAGCGTATGATACAACATATTGGTTCACCTCCATTCAGGAAAATTGTGGTTCCTCCCTCACAGGACTTTAACCCAGTTATACTCTGAACTGCCTCTGACCAGCAGTTGATTTTTGTGACCCTGTCCTAACCACAAGCACCCCACAAGTCTGTGAATTTAACCTTTCATCCAATGCATATGGATGTCATTACCATTAACACCTTCAAATATGTTTCCCCTTTTTCACAGAAGTCCAATTTCCCCCTGCCAGTCACTGTTTGGTTTTGGTACATTGTTGTTCATTCTGAACCCTTAGCTACACGTTTAAGTTATAAGTTTACAGCAAAGTTGATGTTAAAGGCAATGCTACAGTACTGAGGGCCACCAGGCAGTGGTCGTTCAAAGTGAAACATGGTTAAAGCCATCTGGGAGGTTAATACAGTTTTCCAGTCCATTGTGTCAAGAGGCACAGAAATCCCAGGATCCCCCCCTGGCGGCTTCTCAGTGCTCTTTTTCTTGTTGCGTCACTAATTGCTCTTCCAGTCCACTCCAGGCATGATGTCTCTCTGTACCTCTGTTCTGTGTTTCTGTCATGCCTTGTCGTGGTGATCCTCACTCTCTGCAATAACCTCTACTTCTACCACATCACTCTGCGGCCATGTTCCGGCGCCACCTTCAAACCCAAGTCAAAGGAAGTAAGTTCCCTTGTCCACTCTGCTCCCTCTGGAATGCTGCTAACATATGGTGTATGAATACCGGTCACTTTGGTGCAGTACTGGAGTGTGCCCTCCAAAGCTCTTTCATGGCTGATGCATGCAAGTCTGTCAGTGTATGTACATCTGTCTATGTATGGCTGCACATTTTGGGTTTGGGGAGTCTGGGAACTTTTCAACAGAAATGTTGGTGATTGGTTGTGGGGATAGACAGGGAATTGGTAAAAAGAAAGATTCTGGAAGGCAATGCAGCAGACAGTGATGTGTTTGTCCACTAGCTGCAGGAGGAAAAGATGGGTATAATATAATGATGAGGCAATAGCTGCCTGCTTGGCTGACATCTCTCTGTGGATGACCTCCCACCACCTGAAGCTTAACCTTGGCAAGACTGAGCTTCTTTACATTCCTTTACAAGTCCTCTCCAATGATAAACCGTTCACTGACCGTCATGGAATTTGTTGTATCGCCCTCCTGCTCAGTCAAGAATCTTGGGGTGACCCTTGATGACAATCTCAGCTTGGCTGCACATATATCCTCCAATGCCTGAGGCTGCAGGTTCTTCCTCCACAATGTATGCTGGATCCATCATCTCCTGGCTGAGAAAGCCACCCAGCTTCTAGTCCAGGCACTCCCTCTCTCTCTCTCTCTCCTGGATTGCTACAAGCCCCTCCAGTTGGTCCAGAATGCTGTTGCCTGCCTGACCACCAGCCCAGGTCCTTTTCAGCCCACTTTTAATCGCCCTCTACTGGTTGCCTGTTGCTGCGCGCATCCAATTCATGGAACTAGTGTTAGCATTCTAGGCTGCTAAAGGGACTGCCCCACCTTACATCCAGACTCCAATTGAACTTTACACCCCAGCAAGACCACTAAAGTCTGCCAGCTCTGGTCACCTTGTGGTCCCCTCATTATGTGCACCAGGTGGCTGGGCTGCAGATTCACACCTGTTCTCTGTTCGGGTTCCTCAGTGGTGGAATGACCTGCCCACCACCCTCAGAATGGCAGAATTGCTCCCCATGTTTTCATGCTGACTGCAGACTGTACCTTAGTAGATTGTAGACTGTAGATTGACCCTTCCTCCATTTCCCTCTTCTATACCCTAAGAAAATCGTACTATGCATTTACTTCGACTATCGTTTATGTTTATGACGCTACACGTGAGTGCTTTGCTATTTATTTACATGGATTTGGTGCTTTCCACTTGTTGAGGAACTTATTTACTTGTACGCTGCTTTGGGTTAAAAGTGTCTGCTAAATGACTAAAATGTAAATGTACATTTTTTAAAATATAGCCTTCGCTTGAAATTTGAAACTTGTGCCAAATGCATACACATGCACACACACACTCAAATTACATTTTCAAAGTGATTTCTAATATTTGTCCTTACAGAAAGGTTCATGTACCTGGTATGAAAAGAATATGGGTACGACAAGAATTAGCTAGTGTGAATATTTGCTAGTTAGCTGCTAACATGACTTCAGGCTACCAGCTGGCCTAATTAATCTGTGAAGAACATACTTGTGTTCACTAGTTCAATTATCTTGCTAGCTACAGAATTCATAATCATGGCAAGCAATGTGTTGGAAAAATGTAATGTCTGTTAAAATGAAGAGGTTCATTAGCTAGCTAGGGTTGCCTACCTGCTAACTTATGAAGCAAGTTACCAAACTTGCGAATGTTAATGATTTGTCTGTTTGCAAGGCTACTTTTAACTAACGTGCTTCTTTTTTGCAAAAGGCCTCACCAGTTCTATTTCAGTTGCTTTGATCTGCCTCTTTATTTTCAGCCAGTTTAAATCTGAGATGCTGAAGTATTACCATCCCCTGTCCGATGCCAACTATCATCATCAACCTTGTTCACTCTACTTTTGATCATTTAATGCTCACTTCATAATTAGTCCAACTAGGACGTAGCCAGGCTATATCCACATAACACCTGAGTTATATTGGGGTTAATCTAGTCTATTTATGTCAAAATGTCTCTCAACCTAGATTTCCACCTCTTGGGCTTTAGGATTTGTTTACTTAGCATGGAATCCCTCATTCACAAAACTCCAGCTCTGAAATATCCCAAATAAAATATTATCTTACAAAGTGTGTATGGAGCACATATCAGCAGTGGTGACCTTTGGTTGTGTGTCTCGCAGCAGTGTCCATATGGGCCACGTGTTTGCTCTTCTGCAACCCCATTCCTCATTGATGACAGTGCAATGGGCTGATTGATGGGATGTCTCTGCAGGTACATCTTTGAGCACAAAGGCACCCAGCGGATAATGATCATCAATAACTGCACCCTGCAGGATGATGCTGCCTACACCGTCGCTGCTGGTGAAGAGAAGTCCACCACTGAACTGTTTGTTAAAGGTAGGCTGTTGCAGTAGGTTTCCCTGGCTATGTTTGGCAACTCTGGTGTCCTTGGTTTTGTAGATATGCCCTCTGGGATGCAACCTCCCGTCCATCTTAGTGTCATTCTGTGTCATGTCTGATGATGCAACCTGATCCCTCACAGAGTTACCAGTGAAGATAACTAAAGAGCTGCAACCAGTGAAAACCACAGTGAATGAACGAATCGAGTTGGAGTGTGAGGTGTCTGAAGATGGAGCTCCAGTTAAATGGTACACAGCTCTTTCCTTGTTCTACAATGAGAAATTAGTAGGAAATAGATCCTCTGCATCATACTAGCACTGATGAGTACCAGGAAAAGTAGCTAGAAGGAATCAATGCTTCTGCCGCAATTCCTGACTCTGAATCTCAGGATGAAGAATGGCGTGGAGCTCCCAATCGGAGTCCGCTCTCGCTACCGAGTCAAGAGCGACGGGAATAAGCACTATCTGATCATCGACGATGCCATGAAAGAGGACACCGGCACTTATTCCGTGATGGCCACAGGTGGCACCAGTCAGGCCCACATTCAAGTTGACTGTGAGTGTATCCTCTCACATATGGCCCCTCCTGGTGCCTATCCCTCATGCCTATCCTCCTCCACACAGACCCGACCATCCTCATCGCTTTAAATCTCCACAGTAAAACCTCTGAAGATTCATCAGGACCTGAGTGGCCAGACGATCCGTTTGGGTCAGCCCCTCAAGCTGCACTGTGAGATCTCCCCCGGGAACGTGCCAGGACGCTGGTACCGGAACGGCCAGCTGATCCAGCAGAATGACCACATCAATATCACACACAGAGCCAGGTGCGTCCAGACCCTCGTCCAATCAGGGACCACACGGTCCGCACGTTGCAGCAAATGGGCCCTCCCTCAGTTTAACAGTATGCAGTTCCCTCAGTCCCACTCAGTCAAGCATCTGTATTCCCCTAGTAGGAGTGCATTCTCTCTGAAACGTCCAGCACTGTGTAAACATTATTGTCCCTCCACAGCACAACAATACCGCTTTTCCCCCTTTGTTGTAGGAACCACAGACTAGAAATTGAGAACGCCTCGATCCATGATGCGGGGGATTACACCTTTGTGCTGGAGGGGTACACTCAAAGCCTTTCTTGCAGAGTCCACATAATAGGTACAACGCTGACCCTGCAGCACTGACCCAGAACTACTGATCATGGAACTTGTCTGAAGTTGTCTATTGTAGTAATTTAGTTTATACAAAACTGTTGTGGATAAAAGGGATGAGTTGCTCAGTGTTTCTCCAACTAAAACCAAAATAATATTCAGAAAACAGATCATTAATTTAAGCAGTTGCTAAAGAATCCAAACATAATTTTTCAAGACCTTAATTGGCTGCTGACTGAAAGGACAGCCCCTCTGGACTCAAGTTTGATGCCCTTAACTTATGGTTATGACATACCATGCAGCCATGCACATGATTATGATTAACATAATACCATGTTATTGTTTTATTTTGTCCAATGCAGATCCCCCCAAAGTGCACTTGGACAGTCTAAATTTCCCGGATAACACTGTGACCATTGTGGCAGGAAACAAATTACGTCTGGAGGTCCCAATCAGTGGAGAGCCTGCCCCCAGAGTGGTGTGGATGAAGGGGGAAAGGGTGAGAATCGGGATGTAGGGGGTAGAGGAAGAGTGAAGATGGAAAGAGCCCAATTGAGGAGTGGAGAGGTGGGAGGGAAGAGATAAGTGTCAGGGATTTCATATATATATATATGTGTGTGTGTTTTGGCCATCAAAGGTTATCCCGGAATTGGGCAGTAGGGTTCGAGCAGAGACGTTCCCTGACCACACCAGCCTCACAATAGATGTCACAGAGCGGGGTGACACAGACAGCTACAAGATTGTGGTGCAGAATGAAGCAGGAGAGGATACAGCCACTGTCAAAGTCAAGGTCGTTGGTATGACAATCCACATTTAGATGTGATACTCAGACAGCATTAACATCGAAGTTAAATTCTGTTTATGAGTTTGGCCAGCGGTAGGAGTCTCATACAGACCAACTGTCCTCATCTTCAGACATTCCCGACCCCCCGGAGGCCCCAATGGTTCCTGAGGTGGGAGGAGATTGGTGTTTGATGGCCTGGGACCCGCCTGTCTATGATGGAGGCTCACCCCTCTTAGGTATGCAGTGTTATAACTATGTGTGCATGTATGTGTGTGTTTGTATCCATGCATGTGTGTCTGTATCAGAGTTTGCACAATGAATCTTATTCTTTAGTTATTCTTAATGTGAAAATTACCTAATTTCCTGGGGACAATCTTAGTTATTATTTTCATAGCCTTTTTATGACAAATTTCAAGTCGGAGCGGCAGTGGCACAGAGGGGACATTTTAATGTTAATTTTGAAGCTAATGCATGCAATCGTAAATTTACAATGTAGAAATGGAATTCTTGTTTGACATTCTTTTGTAAGACATGATGTACAGTAGATGCACATTTCCAAAGAAAATAAAAATAAAAATACAAACTTAAAAAGTTGTGGTTATTTAATAAACCCAGATGCACACTGAATCTCATTAGTACAGTATTAGTAGAATATGTTCATGTGTATTTATTTTATGATGTATTAGAAAATATCTCTGTATATATTGTACTGCATGTGTTAAAAGTTTAATTTCTGTTTGTATTGTAGGTTACTTCATTGAGAGGAAGAAGAAACAGAGTTCCAGGTGGATGCGACTGAACTTTGACCTTTGCAAAGAGACAAGTTTTGAACCTAAGAAGATGATCGAAGGTGTTCCCTATGAAGTGCGAGTGTTTGCAGTGAATGCCATTGGCACATCCCGCCCCAGCGATCCTTCCAGAGCCTTTATACCCTTGGGTAAATATGCTATTCACCCTGATGCCTTTTCCTTTTCTGGCTGCTTCTTTATGTCCAAGGTTATATAGGCATTGCACTATTAAATAGGCCTGGAAAAAAATAATTCAATCTTACCTTGTATGTGAGACCAAAGTATGACCTTTGACCTCTGGCATCAAAGTGGAGGCGTCTTGAACTGCAGCTGCCACTGTGGGTGCTGTGGCATTCACAACATTCTGGGGATATTAAGTGTGACTTTATAATGGCTGCCGAATTGCAGCAGGATTATAGGTTTACGAGATCAGTGACTCCTCCTGGCCAAATGGCTGCCGCAGCTGCATGCTTCGGTAGAACTGTGGTATGTGTCAGAATGTAAGAATCAAAGTTAAGAGCTGCTCTTAATGAGACCTGAGGCCTGATGAACAGACTGATTTCATACTTGGCAAGATGGTGGTGGTGGGGGCGGGACTTGGTTGGGGGCTCCTTTCCTGAGTATACCGAGGTGAGAATGTCTCCATGACTTATGCACTAGTCAATATACACATATTCACATAATACCAACCCTGCTAGAAACAAAGCAGCTCAAGCTTGGTATTGAAACAGTTGGTAGCTGGTTGACCAGTTAGATCAGCTCTATACTCAACATGGTTTGACCAGCTCAAGCAATGTTTTGAAACAGCTGGTAGCTGGTATTTCAGGCTGGTCATAGCTTGATTCTACACCTCATGTCATTAACATTGACCAACGTTTCCCCACAGCTGTTACAAGTGATCCGACAGTGCTGGTGGTGGATGATGTCACAGACACAACAGTGACGATGAAGTGGCGCCCCCCTGACACCATTGGTGCAGCCGGGCTGGATGGCTACGTAGTGGAGTACTGCTTTGAAGGAAGTAAGAAAACACTATGTCAACTAGCAAACTAGAATTTTGTTAACTTATGAAACAGTGGTATTGTTAAGTTGGAGGCAGGCAAACAGATTCAGTTCCCCTTTCCCTTTAAAATGGCTGGAATTGTGAAATGTTTAATAACTCAGAGCACTGTCTTGCCTGTAGCCGAAGAGTGGGTTGTGGCTAACCCGGAGATGACAGAGAAAACCAAGTACACCATCACAGGTCTGCCTCCAGAGAGCAAGATCTTCGTGAGGGTGAAGGCTATCAATAAAGCAGGGTCCAGCATACCACGGACACTCCAACACCCCATTCTGGTCAAAGAGATCATTGGTGAGACCCCCCCCCTCCCCTGCGCCAAATGCTGTTTGTAGACATGCACAAAGTCATATTAGAAGTTAATGAACTATTTCCAGACACACACACTGCACGTGTAAGCACTCATACACACACAGTGAACTGCACTTGGACACAGTGTCAGAGTCTGTGTGGCCGTTTATACCCCCTGCACAGAACGTCCCAAGATTCGCCTGCCCAGACATCTGAAGCAGACGTACATACGCAGGGTCGGAGAGGCCATTAATCTTGTCATTCCCTTCCTGGTAAGGCAAAATCTATACTCTAAGCACTCCAATGGGTCGACAGAAAAACAGGCATAGACTTTATTTAGGGTCTTTTCACCATTACATCGGTGATATCAATATAAATGACTTCTCTGAAAATATATCCATGACTCTTAAGTGACATGGAATGTTTATTTTATATAAGTGATAGAGAACATCAGAATTCGAGTGCTCTTCAGAAGACGATGGAGGTTACATTTCTGGAGATACGTAACTGACCTATGGCTGATTTTCAGGGGAAGCCAAGACCAAAGGTGAGCTGGTTGAAGGGGGGGCAGGCTGTGGACCCTACACAGGTGAGCATTCGCAACAGTGAATGCGACAGCATTATCTTCATCCGCAAGGCTGAGAGGAAGCACTCTGGGAAATATGAGATGTCCGTGCACGTGGAGAACTATGTGGACACTGCCATTTTAGACATCCAGATTGTGGGTGAGTCCATCTTTAGATATACCGATTACTGAGTTAATCTTGGATGTCTCGATTAATGTCATTGGCAAGTTGTCCATCATCTTAGACCTTAATGATAGAATAATAATGTACAGTATAATAATGAACAACAACCTATTTCACACGTCAAATTAAAATAAAATAATGATTTCATTAACTAATTATTATTGAACTTAATAAAATAATTAAGTCCAAGTTCCCACTGTGCCTTCCAAGACTGTTCAGGCACAGTCGGAACTTGGACCTACTGTATATTAATGTAGGTCATTGATCGTCTTCACCATTTGTTCTCCTTTTTTCATCTGATCTGTGAATTGTTATTAACCCAACAGACCTCCCTGGGCCCCCACAGTGTGTGAAGATTGAAGAAGTGTGGGGAGAGAATGTAGCATTGGAATGGATTCCCCCAAAGGACAGTGGCAATGCACCGATATCAGGCTACACCATTCAGAAAGCAGACAAGAAGACAATGGTTTGTGTGTGTGAGCATGTATGTGTGTGTGTGCGCATATGTGACAGCTCAAGCTAAGTTTGAAACAGCTGGTAGACCAGTTCAGACCAGCTCCCAGCTCGACATGGTTTCGTTGGTTAACCAGTTCAGACCAGCTCCCAGTTTAACATGGTTTGACCAGCTCAAGCTATGTTTTGAAACAGCTGGTACAGTTTTATGACCTGGTTGGCCATGCTGGTTGACCAGCTTATACCCTGCAAGACCAGCTTATGACCAGCTTATGACCTGCTTAGACCAGATAAATATTTAAAGCTGGTCACGCTGGCAGAGCTGGATTTTACAGCTTGGGTGTTTATTCTTTCATTGCAATATATGCCTTGTTTTCTGCTGGCATACGTTCATGTTTGTTTGTACCACTGAATATTGAATTACCCTGAGAACAGGAAGGCCCTACATGTGCTCTCCATTCTATGTCTGTAACAGGAGTGGTACACGTGTGTGGAGCACTACCACCGCAACTGCATCACCCTCACAGAGTTGGTCGTGGGGAACGAGTACTTCTTCCGCATCTTCTCAGAGAACATGTGTGGGCTGAGCGAGTGTGCCACTGCCACCAAGGACAGTGCGTTCATCTTGAAGGAGGGTATGTCTGCCTCAGCTGGGAAGGCACAAGGCCCCCCATCTCCCAACATTCTCTCACACACTGCACACACACGCAAAAAACCGTGTCCTTTTACATTGCAGTTCATGTTCTGTTTTTAGTGTTTTAGAAGTGTGATTTAGAAGTGATGAATTGAGTCAGGAGTGTTTTTTTTTCAGTTGCAGAATAAAAATATACCAGGATTCAAGGCTTTGTGTTAAGTGTTTGATTTTGCTTAAAAACTGTAATTCTTGCATGGTGCAAACATTAATACTTATCTTTTGCTTCACGTAACCCTTTTTTTTCTTGGATTATGAAAACTACATGAAACAGTGACATGTTGACACTGATTGTGCTGTCAGTTATTCTCTATTGCCAATTCAAAAGGCATGCAGAGGTGCTTCATTGTGGGCTCAGGATTAAGGATTAAGCTGTACCTTTTTACAGGAAAAAAGGACAAATACTCATTTAAAATGAATGACATATATGAGGGTTGGCCACCTGGTTGTGCAACAATATAAAGGAGAAAAACATGTATTTCAGGTTTAACACATAACCTGAAGGTGTCTGACCCACAATGGCATGTGCATTAATAGAAAATGTTTAGAAACCCTGTAATTACTTTCAAAACTAAACATCAACAGTCTGTTACTGTATACAAATACAATGTAGCCCTGGTTGATATTGGTATGGCAGTGGTATATTTGTGCTAACTGATCAAATTTATAACTAATGGTATGAAGTGTATTGCAGCTGACTTCAATGGGGACTTTGTAACAGCTACAGTACACGTGAGATGACACCGAATGATGATTGTGGTAGTGTTCCTGTTACGATATGATTTCAGTGATGCTGTGTTGTCTCCTTCCCCTCACATGGGACATTCCTTCATGATACAGCCCAGGGCCCGTATCATGCACAACCCCACTCTCCCCTTCCTTCCGCAGACCTTAACCTGAAGATCCCAGAGTACAACGAATACGACTTTGCAGAGGCACCCAACTTCACTCAGCCCCTGATCAACACATTTGCTATCGCCGGCTACAACGCCACACTCAACTGCAGTGTCCGCGCCAACCCCCGGGTAGGTTACCTCCCTCTTAGGAGGGAAAGGCGAGCTTTGCTTCTCATACACCTAGTGCCATTCTTCTAGGCCTGAGGGAGAAGCTGTCATCTTACATAATTTCCTATGTGTCGAACATGAAAACTTCAATCCAGCAATTTCATAGCCAGTCTGGGTCACAGACTTGATGCTTGATAATTGATTACTGTAGTACTATATTTGCATTTTGAGTTACCGAAAAGCCTAGACAATGGAATATGTTTTATGGCTAATTCTATTATTCTGTATTTTTATTGTATTGTATTAGAATTACTCTTACATTAGTGGGGGGGTGGGGGTGTCTCCATCACAGTATTAGCTAAGAGTGTAATCTAAGTAGTCTAAGTACACATTGTAAATTAATGAAAAAGCAGGGTACAAAAATTCATAAATTCAGAGGGCATTTGAATATAACCACCTGAGTGCCTTTGAGACATCTCTTTAGCAACTGACTTTTTCAATTGCTAGTGAGATAAGATGTCACTATTTAGCACCATGTAATGGTTTAAGCCTTAACCCTTTTTCATATCCTCAGTGTTTTTAATTTAACAACAACGTCCTGTGTTTGATAAGGTCAGTAAGTCTGAGAATGTCTTTTGTTTTTCTGGTTTTAGCCTAAAGTGATATGGATGAAAAATAAGATTGCTATCATTGACGACCCACGGTACCGCATGTTTAGCAACCAAGGCGTGTGTACCCTGGAGATTCGTAAGCCGAACCCCTATGATGGGGGCACCTACACCTGCAAAGCCATCAATGACCTGGGGGAGGCGCAGGTGGACTGTAAGCTTGAAGTGAAAGGTCAGTCCTGAGGCTGCGGCTCTAGTTTAAGTTCTGTTTTGTAAGGTATGTGATATCTTAAATTTGATTGAAATTAGAATGACATATCTGCAAGTTCAGTCAAATGAACAGACTCAAGCACAAAAATTGATAGGTTCACAGACAGGAACTCACAGATTCTCTGTTTTGATGGGAAGGGAAGAAAGCTCAGAAACTTGCAGGACAGGCTGAATTCCTAGAATAACAGCAAAGGGGAAGTGCACAAACTCACTGCATAGTTAAAATCCCTCAGATTTGCAGGCTAGATGTGAGCTCACAGACTACAAAACAGGAGTTAACAAAATTGCAGCAGCGCAGACACTAGCTCTCATGGGAATGCTCTGTGAATTTGGCAGGCAGATTCTCCATCCCTCTGGTGCTGCCTTGCAGATTCTTTATTTTTAATTTTGCTAAAATGTTTTTTTTCTCCAAGTTTTTGTGTTTTTCTTTAAATTATTTTGAAAGGGTTCTCCCCCAAGTCCTTTTGTGAGATGAAATGTACGTACAGTAATCAGTTTAATGATTTGACCATTTTTGTCAGAACTGTGAATTCATCATTCATGATACTCTGGATTGTTCATGCATGCCCCTTGCAATCATATAATAGTTTGATCATTCCTGTTTAGTCTAACCACTTCTATTTCACTCTTTGGACAATCCTACACCACGCCCATTTTACCTTCTACATAAATGAATCACATAATCCCAACTGTGGCTTTACCTTTAACAAACCCTTGTTCCCACAATCTTTAAGTCTCCAAACCTATTCAACACACACAAGCATGCACACAGGCACGCACGCACACACTCAATCACGTAACACATTTAACTGTGAAATGACTTAAGTCATTCCACAGCTAAAAAAGGCCTGCTCCCGTGAACACATGTAACTCATTCATGTAAAATGTGTTAACACCTCTTCTCTTCTCTCCCCCAGTCACCCAGGAAGTGTGAGTGTATGTTCTCATCTAAGGTAAGCTTTCATATGGTCCTGACATATGAAGCTTATAGCATTCATTCTGCACCTTTCCGATGCAAATAAGAGGGTGTTACTCAGGCACTAGTTTAAAGTGGGGGGTAGCTCCAGGCTGGTTAGACTCCAGGGGGGGATGATATAATGCAGTGGGTGTAACAGATAAAATAGTTTGATAGGCAAAGGTAGCACTCAAAGCAATTTAAGGCCAGAGAACCTGATCAATTTAAACCATTGTTAGAAAAACATCAACTGTGCTTAGCACAAATAGAGCCCCTTGACTGTGTACAGGATAATTTGTATGCAAAGCATGCAATTTACCAAAAACAGCCTAGAAAAGTGCCTACCTTCACAAATCTCAGACTGTGCATAGGAAGGTTTTCTTGTGGCTGAATGTTGCCAGAGCACTCTATTTGTCCGGCTGGGAATAATATTTCAGTTAAGAAATGTTAATTTTATTACTCAGACACAATTATTTCACATATATGTACTGTATGTACATTTTAGTTTCTTAATTATTTATGTATCTACATGTCCATCAGGAATTAGGTTAGTAATGGCTTTACGAATAAAATTAGTCTTTGGAGATATTTCCCCTTTCAGATACATTTAAGTTACATAATTAACAAACTGGCCATAATAACTGTCACACGCAGTGACACCCCTGTGAGGACAGAAGAGCAGGGCACAGGGAGATACGGAAATTCTGCCCAAATGAAAGATCAACAAAAGTCTTCACCCTCACAGGTTCTGTGCAAAAGTAATAAACAAAAATAACAGATGCAAAGAAAATAACCCGACTCATGTAGCTTTTTGGCTCTCTCTGGTCTCGGCTCTCTCTATCCTCTCCTACGTGTTCCCGGTCTCAGCCGCCTACTGTGGAAAAAAGCACACATTTTAAAAGCCTGGACTGATTCGCAACTGATTCCAGGTGTGCGCCTACTTAACCAGTAGGCGTGGACCTCAGATTGCCCTGCTTCCTTCCCGTAAACTGAGCCACCTTGCCACAAGAACATTATAAAATTTGTGCAGATGAGAACAATTTAGACTTAGTAATGATACAGATATGTTGATAAACTAAACATCCGTGTTACATAAAGGTAGCCAATACATCTTTTGGAATAAGAACGTCTCAAGTAGATATTTATGGAGCATCTGTGTCAGTGGGGGTGAGGCATATCCATCCCAGTGGACCTGTGGGCTTCCTGCAGTAGAATGATGTGCTGCTGACTGCCTGTGTAACTTCTGTTTCCCCTGGTAACAGCGTTATGTTTCTCATGTAACATTTACCACACAAAAGGTGAGTAATCCCCAAGACCCAATTAAAGGCTTTCAGACTTAATACTACCTAGCCTTGGGAAAACCTAAGTGGAATTATCTCAGACTTGCCCACAAGATCAGGCTAATCCAACCTAGAATAAAAGATCACAGTCTTGATACACTGGATGGACATAGCTGTGAAGGAACATTGCAACATTGCTTACATCGGGGGATCCAACTTCTTTACAGTTTCAAGCATTATGGGTTTGCAGATACAGCAGATGCTTAGGCAAGTAAATGTATTTACATTTTATTATCACAACCAAAACATACATTTGGATCGCAAGTGAAATATAGTTTCCTGAATTCTATTTTGTCCTATGCCATCTTCACACTCACCACATCTTATCCCCCTACTATTTCTCCAACTTCAGTCTGACCAAAACTCTATTCTTTCTACTCAACACTGGCCGTGTCTGTCCTCTTTGTATGAGTCATGTGGCTATTTCTCCTCTCACTGTGTTCTGCAATGGCTGTGGCTGTTCTTTTTCCAAACCTCTCTGTATTCCGTTGACTGTGCGTTGACCATGTCTCTCCTTTCTTCATCAGGGGGCTTTACCTTCTATGAGCTAATGCAGAGGGGAGTGCCTTTACAACTGATTGATAAGTACATGAAGGGCTCTGAGCCAGAGGGGAAGTGAAGAGATTGACCACTGCTACAGCTGGGCTTTCCGGAAACCATATTACCACTGGTTACCTATATCTCTTTCTCCTTAGCAACCTCCTTAGCTCTCCTTACCTTAGCAACCCAGAGCCAGTGGTGCTGGGGAGGGGGGAGTCTTTCTGTAGTCAGACATAAAGCCATGTACCTGGTTATACCATAAAAGTGTATGTTTGACATCAGCTGTCACACTTCCCACTGTCCATTTCAAGTGGCCATTTAAAGACTGATTTTATACTCCAAAGCACTCCAAAAAAGGAGTTTGGGCAGTTGCTTTGTTGTAGAAGTAGATGTGGTAATCTTCACATAGAAGGCTGGAAGGGTGAGGTAAACAGAAGATTCCCACAAACTGAATTATGCACAGTAAAATGTTTGGTGTTAAATCAACTCTTACGGAGTACATATAATCACTACTGAACTCATTTCTATTTTGTTCGAGTTGAATTAACACTGGACATTTTACTGTGTGGTACCAAATTGTTCAGTTTAAAAAATGGCTAACGTTGTAATGCATATTTCTAGTCAGTGTTCATTAGAGCTTTTCAAAATATCCCCAGACAAATTTAGAGACTTGCGTATGAAAGAAGATTTGTTTGAAGAAACACATTTTATTTATTCATTTTATTTACAGTCTCTGATTGGACAGATTTCGAATTTGTCTGTAATATTTTTGTGATTTTACAGTTAATTTAATCGTTTCTTTGACCGCAGTAGCATTTTCTTGTGTATGCAATCATATAAACTGTAATATTTATTTTAACTGACATTTAGTACATTTTAAGAAATGTTTTTATGTTGTTGTTGTGGACAAATTAGAACCATAGTATTGTGATCTGAAGGCTTGAACATAAACATGTTTTCCTCTCAAATGCTTTCTCACATTCTTTCTCGTATGGCATGATGCTCATGTGTACCAGTATTCTTCCCAGGTGTGTCCACTTGTATGTATACCATTACTGCCTGTCCTAGGAGTTTGTCCTCATGGTCTCTCCATATATAGTATTCTCGGTGTGAATAGCCATGTTTCCACATGAAAGACAACTTCTGATGTTTTCTCTGTAAATGTAATTTCTCAGTATGTACAAGTATCTGAGTACAACTGGCTCAGCTTTGATATGAGAGCATGCTTTTACCTGATGGATATCTGTGCAATTATATAATTTAAATAATAAACTATCTTGTGACATCTTTATTTGAATTACTGTTTATTAGTTGAATCTGCAAACATTTTTGTCACTTGTAACAATAATCATTGTAGTCACATATTTGCCGCATATGTGCCAAATCAGTGTGCACGATATGTATGGCAGGGGTCAGCAACCCTGGCCATTGAGTGCCACATAGTCTGCTGGTATTTGTTTTCTCCTTATGATGGGCAGACCCAGGAAATCAGGTGAGTTAACTGTATGACTGCCTTAGTTGATCTATTAATTAATAAGTAACTACAAAAACTTCAGGAACTCACATTGCTTTCAATTAGCAGTAGTGATTTTTACATCAGCATTAAAATGTTACTGTAAGAACATTCTGATCACATATGTGTGATCTTAACGTGTAATAAAAATAACAACTAATTATTATAGTGAAAGTGCATGATGAGAACGTTTTACTGGAGGAATTAAACTGGTACTGGGGGTAATATGAAGCCTGCTTTGATTAGATCAGTTCAACTGTTAGATATATTCAGTATTTATGTAGCCTACCTGCAGTCACACAAAATGAGCCTTTGCAATTAGGTTGTTATTAGTGTTCAGTTTGACGTGTAAGCTCTTATTCAATGTAAAGTAGTGTATTCTATCTTAATAGTGCCAGTGTTGGTTGTTAGCTAGGCATTGACAATACGAAACTGCTGTTACTTCGATAATATTTTGATGTGCACACTTCCTAATCGCCATGGTAAATTCAAAGATCGATGTTAACTATTTAAATTTCCCGGCTTCCCTGCCTTCCGGAAGCCTATTTCCTCTAGGAGCAGCACCACCACTGTCTGTCGCTTGAAGAGAAAAACTCTGGGTTGTGTCTTCAAAAATGACTCTCTTAACAACAAGACCAAATGTGTGAGTTGTCACTTGGAGTACGTGAGGAGTGCTCAAAAGAACAGGAACCTTCAGCGATTTGATCGGCTGTACCTTCTTTCGAACCCCCAGAGACACCAGCCAGCTAACAATGACACACTGTCTGTGGTCAGAGCCGCTGTCAGCCCAGCAGCTGAAGCGGCTTGAAGAACACAAGTACAGTGCTTCTGGTCGGTCCTTATTCGAACCGCCTTGTCAGATTTACTGGAATTGGTTGGTACAACAAATCCCTACCTGGGTCGCACCCAACACCCTGACTATTACTGGATTGGTTGTTAATATTTTCACTACGGTTATTCTGGTTTACTATTGTCCTTCGGCAACAGAGGAGGTAAGTAACGTTATTACGACCTTACATTATCACTGAAGTACGCTAGCTAGCTGGCTAAACTTTCTATGACGAGTTCACGTCAATGCTGTCAGTAACCGTAACTTAACTTAACTAAGCTAGCTACCTAACCAAACTCGTGTTTCTCGTTCCTCGACTGTTGCAGTAAATTGACACCACACCTCTAGTTTATCGTTCATGATCAGTGTAGCTATAATGTAGCCCGAGTTCTTTTTTTTTAGCAAGCTAACTGAAACATTTCAGCAAGTTAATATGTAACGTTAGCTAAGTTAATTGTTGCTAACTTACCTAGCTAGCTACCAGCTACTTGTTGATGTACTTACGCTAGCTAGTAGTATCATTACCGAGCTACCAAGCAACATTACGAAACTGCCGTTACTAGTGGCTGGATAACATTAGCTAATTTAATCTCCGTAGAAAAAGGAGACTGTAATGGCATTAATCTCCCTTCTGGAATGCAGTCTAACTTGCAGCCTAAATAACGTTTTAGCTCAAGCCTGTTAACAGTTATTCGATATTGTGGGTTTCTTGCTACAATTACTCTGTTCAAGATCAATGTTACGTCAATGTAATTAGTAATTTGCTTGATGTTTAATTAAGCGTAGCAGTATTTATATATGCTAGATGAGCCACCTAGATAACCTCATGTCTTTAACTTGTTTGCAATCTGGCTAGCTAAAGTTCGCTAGTCTAAACTAGTACAGCTGTATTGTGTAGCTAGGTTCTAAAATTAAACTCAAACCAAAGTCAGTAAGTCACAGAGAGCCAAATACGGCGTTGGCTAAGTAAATTAAGCGGTAGCTTACATCCTATTGTAAGTTACTGTGCTTATATATGTAACGCAATGATACAACTAACGTTATTTAGTGTCTCACCGAGTAACTTTAAAGTTGCAATTACTTAGCTAGCCACTCAAAGGGAGCAGGGAAGACGCAACTGTTAACTTCAGTTAAATTGTTTAAAGCTAAAATACTTTTTAAACTTGAGGCCTGTAAGGCAACCTTATCAAACTGACCCATGCACCTTCGAACACAGTACAATGGCCTGGGGTAGCCACCTATTATATCAGTCCTAGGATATGGCTCTTTATTGTGTGTATCAGGAACCATAGACGCAAAGTCCATGGCTCAGACTCCGTTGGCATCTGAAAGTTCAGCACGGCTTTAGCAATACGTATGGGTACCTGCCCTGCCTGCTGCAGAATTATTTGTCAACAATATCACATTGACAGCCATCTCGCATGAAGTGATGTTTACAAATGGTTGATTGCATATTGCAGTAAATATGCCAAGTCCGACTATCTAGGATTTGGGAATGGCATGTTCTGCAGTGGAAAGATGTGCACTTATGAAAGACAAAATGCCCATTAAGAATGAAATGGAAAACATAGAACAGTTTCCATTCCTACTTTTAACAGTGTGTAGTTAATGCGTCCATGATGTGATAGAGGACACCATATCTATGATCAAATGGCAATGTAGTATACAGCCCCTTTGGACTGGACCAGTACATACCAATAAAAAATACTACTACAGTAATGTTTAATGTAATATTTTGCGGCTGTTGGGTGCCACCTCGTATTAATACATTATTTTATTACATGGATCCCCCCCCATGCCTGTGCCAATTATGGCCAGCTCCCTGCAGGGGCAGCATATTGTGGCCCTCTGGGAGAGAGGGTTTCCAGTCAACCTAAAATAACTGCACACAATGCCCTTCAGAATAGAAACCATGATTGTTTCTGGTTGTTTGTAGCAATGAGAAAAACATGCAACACAGTACAATGTGCTTTTCCTGATGGGAGAAGAAGGTAAATGGATTAAAATAAACACAGAAATATTAACTGTAATACTGTCACATTGTAGATCAGCCTAATCTGTGATTTATAAAATCTGGTAGAGCAGCACAGGCAGCTTGCTGAGTGGCCACAGATGGCTGTCCCAGAGACGCTGTTGTCAGACTGGGTCATCTGTAATCTCAAATCCACTAATACAATCCCCAACCCCTCATGACAGAATCTAGGCTGCTTTTTAAAAGTTTATTTGTAATGGATTATCTGACTAGATTCTGTAATCCCAAATCCACTTATTCAGACCCCAACCCCTCATGACAGAATCTAGGCTGCTTTGTAAAAGTTTATTTGTAATGGATTATCTGACTAGCTATAGTTATATAGTAGGCCAAACATACCAATACTCAGTTACCAATTATTTAGGTACAGCAGACTTGATTGTGGATGCCCTGAATGTTCATTTAAAAAAAAATGTTCTAGTCCAATAGAGCAAGATGGATCAGTTCTCATTGGTGAGTTTAGCATATGTTAAAGTGAAAGACTTTGGCTGTTTATGTTTCCATGGCCTGCACTCTGTCAATACAAGGTATACATACAAAGTCAAAAACAAGTGAGCTGACTAAAGGTAAAAAAAAAACAAGCTTCTGTAAATGCCGTTTGGCTGTTCTCTTTCACAGTAAATTTGACTGAACTGTCCAAGATGATTTACCCATGAAATCCCAAGGTTATGTTTTTACATCCAGACATGTTTTAAGCAGCAGTCCACAGGTACAATCTAGTACTTTAAGGGGTCATAGTAAGCAAGTGATGCTTGAGGAGATGAAAATGAGAGTATTATTCATGCCTGTCAATGATATATTCAGGGAATGTCTGTTAGATTCTTTTGTGAAGATTATTCTATATCCATAGTTTCATTCTACATTCCCTAAAGGGAACAATTTGCAACATGATAAGAAGATAGCTTGAATGGTCTCTGGACTTTCTTTTCGAAAAGTTGTGAATGCTGTTTTAGTGAGTTGAACAAATGATTGATATTGTGACTGAGTTGATTTTATTTAGGAATATCAGCTATGCCATTGGCAAAATTGTGGGTTTGTAGGGCATACCCCACAACCACACCCAGCACTTTTTCCCACAGATATAATTCAATTACCATAGTGTAGCTACTCACTCCTTACAAAAATTAAGTGCTGTACCATCAGACATCAGGTGAATGCATGGAGTTCAGATACAACTTAACACAGCCAAAAATGAGATACTGACTGAGATGCAAAAATATTTTATTTTATGCCATTGTGCAGTTACCTGCCTCTATGCACCTAAAGCAGGGAACTCATTTTATGAATTTTATTTTATTTCTTTCAAAAATTGAGCATTTAAAACTGCTCGGTAACAGTTTACAACAAGGTGAATCAAATAAATGTATTTGATTCCAATTTTTATTGAAACCAAAAGGTTGGCGGCTAGAAAGACGCACCCATACTGGTTTGTCCGGCTTGTTTGAGATGAGCTAGGGCTGCGCATTGCATGACTCTTAGAATGTTGTCCGACTTGCTCTGGAAATCCGACTGCGCAAGCCGCAGAAATCTCACGGGAGTGAGGCGCTCACAGTTTTCAGGGCTAGGCCACACAGTTGCTCTCAGCCGACTGCGCAACTGATGCATGATGGGAACTGCCTATTGGCTGAGAAAAGCTGTTACCACCCACAAGGAAGTTATGAGACATATCCATCATTATTCCCAGATAAACCTCATTATTGGTAAATGGTAAATGGTAAATGTCTCTGCAACGGAGTTCATATTGAAATAACTATCAAAACCCCTGCATATGAGAATGTAATTTGAAGAAGCCCTTGAAACACAAATTCCTGTAAACAATAATAATACTACTACTAATAATAATGTTACTACTACTACTACTACTCCTAATAATAATAATAATAGTAATAATAAACAGAGACTTGATTCACATCAATTTATAGTGAGTGTTATAGTATTTCTAGGTGTTCTCATATACCCCCCCCCCCCCCCCCACATAATTCTCGAAATTATAATTATTGGCCAATTGTCTACTCAGGTAAATAATATATAATATATAGGCCTATATCTTGTACACACCTTGCATAATAAAGTCTATATATATATATACACATATTTCCCAGCAACCATAGCCTATTGCATTATTTCCAATTTGCAACACCATACAGTGTGCCCGGTTTAGTCGTAGACAAGACGTTAATGATGATATTTTATAGATCTTAACATAGAGTCATAACATCTGCATTGGTTTGTGGTACAGACATTTGAATGTGCAAAACAAAAGACAGTACATCCGGGGCCAGTATCACAAAGCAGGATTACTGAGTTATCTGGATAATTTCAGTAACCCAGAGCCTTCCCAAATCTGGAACATGGACTGCAGTAAAAAAGTGATGTTCCTGGTTTGACTTGGTGCAGTTATCCAGCTAACTCTGTAAGTCTGCTTTGTGATACAGGCCCCCAGGACAAAATTGTCCTAAGTCATAATGAGTACCATTGTTCTGATTTGTTGTCTACTGCCTACAACAGTTCAACAGAAAAACACTCACTTCAAGGCTGTGTAATTTTCCACAATCAATATGCTGAAGTTAAATAATTAGCAGCAATGACTGTATTTAGGGTACCACCTGCCAGACTGTAGCCTCAGCTGCAGACAATTAATATGCACTAGCCTCATTAAGTACTGCAAATGAAAGCACTTTTGTCCTGTCTGTTACCATGGTGCCAATTCATCATAATGGTACCTGTGGGGAAAACAATCTTGCTCACACATTCTGGGGCATAATATTTACAGGTCCTTCTGAAAGAATGACTGCTTCATTTGTATATAGGCCATTGATCAGTACACCTGTTGGATCCTTTTAGCTTGATTCAGTATCCTTATTGAGCAATATCTGAGCTGGGATTAGCAACAGGTTCTCACAAGCAGTCTTGCCTGAAATGGAGACACTGCACTCAGGCCTTTCTTCTCAGAGTAGTCATTCTCTGCTTTCTCCCCAGTTCACTGCTCCCCACTGCTTTCTTACTTTACCTGCATTGATAAATAATCAGGACATTTTAAATATTACTCTTATGTATTGGAAGAATTCTTGGTTTACAGTTCAGATTCAGTGTCTTGACCAAGAATATCAACAATTTCCTTGAGACCCATTGGCCTAGCCATGTCACTGAACCTTCTTCACAGTAAAATGTCTGTTAATTCAACTCTTAACAGAGTACATATAAGTGCACACATTTTACTTTGTGTTGGGGCCTGATGGCTGATGATATTTAATTCCTTTACACAGCTGGCAAAGGCTGTACAGCTTTTGTTGTAGATTGGGTGCGAGGCACTTGACAGATGGATTATTTTTTTAATTTGTATGTTCACAGGGATTAATCTTGAGGCTGTTAAGATATGGAAATTCAGTGAAGCCTCATTCGTCATTCTGTTTACAAAAATAAATTAACCTGGGATGGGAGGTGTTTTGGGGTTTTTCTGGTTGTCAGATGGAGTGTGGCAAGTGTGAAATGTTGTCAGTACTGTGAAAGCTGAAATGATGAACTAATCCTTGGTGTGTCTCTGTATCTCAGGCTCCATCTTGGGCGTTCATCCTCAGTGCATTGGGTCTGTTCATCTACCAGTCCCTGGACGCCATTGACGGGAAGCAAGCGCGGCGAACCAACAGCAGCTCTGCTCTTGGGGAGCTCTTTGATCATGGCTGCGACGCTGTCTCCACAGGTAATCCTCCCCCACCCCCACCCTGCACCAACAGGAAGTTCGGAACACCAAGCAGTGTGCCTACGGTCTAGTTTTCACCCTTATCTCCTCTGCTGGAGGCACTTCCCCTGGACACTGAGCTCTTTCTTTGTTCGTTTCATCTCAGTCCATGCAAAAGGGACATTGGCAATGCCTCTGAAATGTATCCTGCCGAGCTTAACCCTCAGTGTTACCTTATGTGGCAAGGCAGCCTGCCGAGCTGTTTATTATCCCACAAGAGATTCCACCAACCTGTGGCAAGTTGCCCCCTTACTATAAGCAAGGTCAGTTAACTAGACAGTGTTACTTAAAAAGTAAAGGCTTGGAGAACTAGTTGAGTAACATTTCATTTGGTTTCTAAAAACACTACATAGCCATTGTATCATAAAATACACCCACTGTATTGTTTGCATCAGTTAAGATATTCCTGTTAGTGAATAGTTAATTTTTCTGTTGACAGCCCTAAATTAAACCCATTCTGAACTAAAAAATAATTGTGGCCTCCTGACACAGTGTGACTATTTGCTATGTTGTGTTCATAGTGTTTGTTGCTGTGGGAACATGCATTTGCTGTGGGATGGGGGCGTACCCTAACTGGATGTTCTTCTGCGGCTTTGTGGGCATGTTCATGTTCTTCTGTGCGCACTGGCAGACTTACGTTTCCGGCACACTTCGCTTTGGCCTGTGAGTATGACCGCTGTCAATGTCACTCCTTCCCTGGAACGGCATTGTTCACAACAGTTTGCTTCATTCTTAAAATTTGCTCAAAGGTTTATTGCACAATCATTAGTCCCGTTTCTGTCACATCATATGAAATCTCGCTTGTGAAAGTAGGCACTGTAGGAACTGTATCTCTGGAGCGGCACTCCACAGTCCTGTACCAGACACACAAGTTAGGAGTCGGCCACATCACTCCGTGTGCTGCACCTGAGAAATGCATCTTTTAGCACATGCTAAGCTCTGCTAAGATCTCTTAATCCCTCAGCAATAAATAACACCAATGTCTTGATATTCCCTGATGGTAGACTCCAGCTTTTCTAATAGTTGATGAAAGCCCTCGTGGCTTTAGCGCAGGGTGCTTTAGGGGAAGTTTAGCATTTTTGCTCTGATGAGACCAGATTAACTGTGACTGAATGAGAAGCTTGAGAATGTGCTCATTGACAGGCGAGGGCACCAATGACAGGGGTGTGGACTAATTAAGTAGAGGTGGGGCCAGTGGGATTGGGTTGGTGCCTTGGGACCTTTAGAAGAATGTGAAGGGTGACAGATATTTTTATAGCCAACTGCTGCCTGTTTTTACATTCAATTTTTTTTCTTTCATTAGCAGCTGAACTAACATGTGAGAAAAGAAAACATTCCAGGCCCGTTATTGTTATGGGGCCTCTGACATGTGTCCTATGTAGACCACTGTGCTGTTTGTGTCATTTCATCTGCTGACTCAGAAGTGCTCCTCTCCTAGGGTGGATGTTACGGAGGTCCAGTTCGCCATCATTATCATGTATCTGATGACAGCCTTCGGTGGAGTGGGTCTGTGGGATAGCAGGGTAAGACCTGAAGAAACATGCATGCATGAGATTTGAGAACGCCCCCCCACCCCCACCCCTCACAAATCACACTACAGATGGACAACACATTTTTTTGTTTGTTTCCTTTGTCTTTGGTGTAAAATTGTATACTTTATACTTAGATGACATATTCAATTCTGGTAGTATAAATGACCAGTATATCAAATTATGTTCCCTCAAAAACAGTAAGCTAGAAATAATAGAACTTAATAGTGAAAGCATTATTTTCCAAGAGTCAGTAACTGCCAGCAACCAAAGTAAAATAATATGAACTCATTGTTCTTGCAGTATTGAAAGTCTGAACAGTGTTGGCTCATTGTAAACGGCAGAACCAATCCAATCCACTGCTGGCCTTTAAATAGAACTTTTGTTTCATTTTTGCTCTGTGCTGCCTCAGGAAATGTGACAAAACAGAACATTGCAAGGTGAGAAGGTACTTATGGGTAACAACTGTCATGGCAGCAGATCACCCATGCACATGACGTGGCTTACACAGAGGGGAAGGGGCTTCCAGTCCCCCGATGGCTCTGCAGTCTCCACCTGGCTGCTCTTACTGTCCCATCACGCTCCGCATGCTGCTTCATGGCTTCCTGACAAAATGGAAGACTTGCGTGTCGGTGTTATTGTGACACCAGCCTTGCGTTTCTCCCCAGCTGCCTGTCTTGGGAATAAAACTGCACATTTTCCCCATCATGGGTATCATTGGAGGTGCCCTCTTCTCCTGCTCAAACTACTTCCAGGTCATCATGAATGGTGGAGTTGGCAAGAATGGCTCCACTGTGGCAGTAAGTCTGTTAAATGTCCTAATCGAGGGCTTTAATGCATTCTGGAAAGGCTTAGTATTTTCTCATTTTCAAATATGTAGTGAGCGCACTAGTGAGCATACCATACTCTGTAGTTACGACATGTTGACATGAGTTTGTTTCTTGCAGGATACCAGTGTGCTGTCACCAGGGATGCACGTTGTTCTCATACTCACTTTGGCCTTCATCATTTTCAAGAAATCTTCCAGCCAGCTATTTGAGCTCCACCCTTGCCTCTACATCCTTACCTTTGGATTGGTCATGGCTAAGATCTCCAACAAGCTTGTTGTGCGTCACAAATTGAACAAATCCTCACACTGAAAAATAGTATCACTCAACCATTTGATACACAAACAAACTGAAATGTGGATATGGTGACTACGGTCAAATATAAATGTCTTATTACCATAGTTCCTAGTTACCATAAACCACAAGTAAGTTATATTTTTGCCATTTCTACATTCACTGTCAGGTGGCCAACATGTATCCATCGATTTTGTGTTTGTTGTTGGTTAGCAAGGTAATGGCGTTTGTTCTCACTGTTTCTTCTACATCTATATGATATCCATGCAGAACCTTTCCCATGGTCCTTTTTCCTGATGTTGCTCTTTTTATATAGGTTGCCCATATGACCAAGAGCGAACTTCATCTTCCGGACACAGCCTTCATTGGTCCCGGACTCCTCTTCCTAAACCAATATTTCAACAGTTTCATTAATGAGTACTTTGTCCTTTGCACAGCTCTGGTGAGTCCTCTTGAAACATCTGATTATCGTGCCATAATGTTCCTCAACCTACAGAGTTTGACCTGGGAAATATTTAACGTTGAATTCAGTCCTGCTCCTCAGGGTGTTTCTACAGAGGGTTATTTAGCAGAGGGGACTTCTGTGCCCTTTAAATACTATCAAACACTTTTAGAGTAGTAAAGTTGCTTTGAGGTCACTCTAATTGCAGTAATTCATGATAACCAATCAAAAGAAATGTAGTTAATTCAAAACAGTCTTTTATATATGTAGTTAATTACCAACTGGAGAGCTTGGCAAATCTCCCAATCTTAAAGGCTGGTGTGGATACAGTTTTCTTCTTAGCCCAGCACTGAAACACCTGACCACAACTAATTGAGGTCAAGACTGAAAATGATTAGCAAATATGGTGGTGTTCTGCTGGCTAGAACTAAAACTTACCCCCACAACAGCCAGTTTCAGGTAAGATTATACAACCCCCGTGTAAACTGAATTATTTCTTGAAATGTCAGGTGATTGTGCTATCTAATGCTAATGATAAGTCCTTTTAACAGTTTCCCTTTTTGTTTTCTTTCCTAACCCCTTTAACATATTCAGCTTCTCTCCTTGGTGGATCTGACAAGGTACTGTACGGGCGTGTGTATTCAAATCGCTGCCCACTTGAAGATCAGTGTGTTCAGCATCACCCCGCAGGTCTGCAAGAACCAGGACTGACGGTCCGCCCAGGAAGAGGCTGGGGTGAGCGAAGATGCCACCCCACTGCTTACAGCAGATCTGGAGGACCCCTCAAACCAAAAACTAATCAGCCTTGACACCATAACTACCTACAATTAGACCGGACCATTCACATCTAACCGAGCTAATGAATGATGCATGCCTTACAGTTCACTGGACTGAGATATACTGGACTGGAAATAATCATGGAAATACCTTGTGTGCTGGAGTTTCTTTTTCTTGCTCTAAATAGACATTGTGTTCACTTCCAATAACTGTTTGAGTGAATGAATCTCATTACAAACCAGCACAATTGGTGCCTTGTTGATTAATGGATCTTAAACAATATGAGCTGTACTCCACCATGTACAGTGGGTACATGAGCAGAAATCCAGTGACTCCATTTACATATCGTGGACGAGCTGTGTCCATGCTGGTGACATCAATTCACTATCTGAAATACTGACTCATAGACAGGAAACTTTTTTGCAGATGGACATGCAAAAAATCCTGCCTAATACAACAGGTTTTCTGTCATTATTTCCAGTTTATTTAACCCAAAAACCAATTTTGTTTGATTTAGAAAAATTATTACAGGACTGCTGTCGTCCTTTTGGGCAAATGTTTAAATAATGCTAACTTATTTACATCTGATCCAGACATTTCGTAATCCATGCACTAGACACAGGTGAGAAGAACCCTTGCGTATTTACGTGTGAGCTGCAAATGATGCTAATATTTAAGGCTTGCCCACACCTCTTACGGGGCTGGGTGGCTGAAACAAGAAATCTGTGGTGTGACAAGGAATGACGGGACTCTCAACACCTGCAATGGAATGCCTCCCTCCTGTCAATTTCTACATATTGTTGAACATCAGTTAAACCTTGAATTAGGAGTGGACATCGACAATAATGCTATCCATCTTGCTATGTTATCAAATGAGCTAGTGCCTGTTTCTATCCTTATTTGAGTGTTGCTGGATCAATAGAACAAGTGACTTCAGTTCCTTAAAGTACAGTTGGAGGTGCTATAGGCCTTTCCTTTGGACTGACGTGCATTGCTTACAAATTGAGAAATGTAATACTATGTGATCACAATTGGGAAGTTAAGATCATTTGACATTTGCCCCAAAGGTCTATAGCAGCACCGATGACTGTATACATTACTTGTACAGTATACAGTCATCTCATCTAAATTAACATTTTAATTACTTGGTTGGTTCAGGAACTGTTAAAAGTGCAACGAGAACAAATGCTTATAACCTCAATTCTTTCCAATGAAAATGATATGGAATGGTAAAATTTAAATGTGGAATGGTAAATTCTGGATTATCTGTCAAGAGCTGCAGGTTTACAGGGGACCAGGTCTCAGTGTTAATGCGGCCACCAGTGACAACCAATTACTACAAACCCTTCCAAGCCTGTACCTCTACCCACACTTCACTACAACATTGACCTCCAAAATGAATGCCTCCACCTGCAAACCCCCCTGGTTCTCTGCTGCATGTGTGGACAATCTCTAGCCTTGACTGAAGGAAAAATTCACCGCACCATAGTGTTACTCATGCTCACTGTGGTTGTGATTTATTCAAAATATTGCTTGATTCATTACCATAATTGTAAAGTAACCTTTTTGTAATGGTCATGTCCACCAAAGCAAGTCCTCCGATTTTGGCATTATAATTAAATTCCAAGCAAGCAGTTGACCAAATTCTCATAAACATCACAATATGCTTGGGAGCTCAAGACCTGAGTTTAAAAGCCAGTGACATCTGTTTGATTGACAGGGACCGGTCAATTGAGCAGACGGTGTGATTGACAGAACATTTACAAACATATACTGATGTATACTGATGTGAATAAGGCTCTTCTTGCCCACGTCAGGTGAGAACACCCACCGGATGACATGCTCTGGGTGTCTGACTTGTCATCTTGGGAGGGGGTTGTCGTTCCAACCACAATTGCAATCCCAGAATTTTTGCAAGCTATATATTTTTCTCAAGTGCTTTTCATGTTATATTTCAGAGGGATTAATTACCCTCGTTTACCTCATTATGTCAGAAATAGCTATGCATGCCATGAAGTATGGTGGTCCTATGTTACCAGTGTGATTGTTGTGCTATATTGCAAACAACTACATAAAAATAAGTAACAAATATGTTAAACTGATCATTTTAAATTAAATTCAGCACTGAGGGGAATCAAATAGGCTCCTAATCGGGTTGTAAGACGTGTTTAACTAAAAAATGTTTTGCCTTAAGCTTAACACAATGCAGGTTTGCCTTCTTATCATTTGCGTTGTCTTTGAATTCATTATCAACCAAATTGTTAGTTCTAGTTTCTAGTGGCACTTTCACTTATTACGAGCCTATTGATTCACATCATTCCCTTAACTTGATCAGTTTAATAAACCTGTTTTTATGTAGCCCAAGTTAGTTGTTTGTAATATAGTACAATAACTGCTATACGTCATGGCATGAATAGCTATTTCTGAAATGATGTGGCTTTAAGAACGTAAATAATCTCGCAAAACACATTCTGGGATTGTAATTATGGCATACCCCGGCATACACAGGAATCCTCCAGGACCAACCTTGAGCAATCGAATTTGGGTAATTTTCGGGTGAATTTTTCCTTTAAAACATCTCTACACATGTAGGAGAGGACCTTGTGCGCAGGCATGATTTCACTGGTCATTGCCACTGGGTGGTGATGCATTTACACTGAGATGCCAGCTGCTTTACATAGTCTCTTCCTCAAGGGCTAATATAATGTGTGATTGAATTTAATTATGTTGATAGCCTTAAATTTTGAATGTGAATTTTCTTTTTTCTTTTCTCAGTTTATATGTGAATCTGGATGTATGCAAGCAAAGAGCAGGTTGCCTGGTAGCACTCTTTTCATTAACATTTTCTGTTCTTAGTTGTTCTTTATGCAACAGAATTTATACGAATACCATACAATGATTAAGAAATGTATGTATTTATAACACTAAAAACTGGACATTTCACTATTCTGACATTGTGCTCACTCAAAACACACGCACACACACACACATACACACTTTTATATACAAAGTATTTGTATATACATGGGTACTTGAAACTCAATGCTTTATGATGATTGATGTATAATTGTGAGTTCATGATTAGGTGAGTAGAGGACCACTATGTGACTAGTGCCTACAGGACAAGTAGTTCTTAAACAGGGTACAGATCCCTTTTAAGGTCTACCTTTGTCTTAACAGAGTAGGAGAGACAAAGGGATTTTGCTCATTAAAAACAGATTTTGGCGGTGATTTCAGGAAAAAAGGCAAATGTTCAATTTTTTATTAAATAATTTATTTTTAATGACAAATGCTCTACTGTTTTTTAATCAACTGGGCTGAGTGAGCAAAACATTGTCGCTGCATATATTTAAAAAGCAGCAGTTCTTTTTTTGGTTTGATGTAATGTGACATCACCAGATTTGGCACTGCCACATGCTCTGTAAAGAAAAAAAACAAAACTCTGCTATTTCAACTGCATTATAGAAACATTTTAACAGGTTACAAGGTTTTCAAACTTGGAATGAAAGTGGTGCATTAAAACGGTGCACAAATGCATTTTGCCTTTGCATTTTCTGCGTCAATATAATGTGTTTGCGACATTATACTAACACGGTAATATGAGTGAAAAGCAATAAAATTATTTTCCATTTACAAACTGGTGCTAACACCTGACCTGTTAATGGTTGTGATGTTGTGGTGAATGAGTGTGGCTGGACCTGAGCTTTCATTGTCTTCACTGTGGCTCTATTGAGTGCCATTATGGGTACACTCAAATGGATGTTGTCTGGTGAAGGATGCAGAAGTCCTCAGAACAGCATGGAGTGGAGAGACTTGCGCACGGTTGCCATCTCCTGCTGTTGCTGTGGGGACAAGCAGGTGTTAGCTGCAGAAGGAGCCACAAAGGACAGTTGTGCAGAGACCAATATTTCTTGAAATCTTTCTTGTTAATTAAGAGTCTGAATTATGTGTTTTTACTCACTGTGTCCATCAATATCTTTTTCTGCAGTAAGCCCATCTCTTTGCGTAGCTCTGACTGTGCTCCCATTAGAAAGGACTCGTGACTCTTCTCCATCTCCTCCATGCTCTACTCAAACACACATGCACAGAAGGCAGCATGCAAAAAATTCACACATCTTTAAACATTCAGCTGTTCACTTTTGGGTCCTATTAGATTAGCATGTAAACAGAACAGTCTCTAAACCATTGTACTGGAATGCTCAATTCTAGCAGGTATTTCAGCCCAAAGACATGCACTGGCACTCAAAAGTGTGAGCAAGGATATGTTGAGGAAGGATGTTGATAAACATGCAAACATACTCAAGCAGGGAGAGACGTTCAAAAGTTCCACAAACTGGCCAATGTCTTACCTTGGCAAACTGCTCATACATCTGTTTGACAGTCTTAAGTTTTTGGCTCTGTACAACTCTGGCCTGCTGGAAGAGCTTCTGCTGCTGTCGAAATAAATTCTGCAAAAGAGAAGATGGTTTAAAGGAAGCTGGAATTAATTTACTGTACAATTACCAAAACAAGTGGACGGTCTTAGGGGGAAAAAAAACTACAGGAGCACTCATTTGAACCTTCAACTTTGTATGTTAGGTATGTATGTGTTGTTGTGTATGGCTGTGTGTGGGGGTGTGTAAGAGCTAAGCCTCTGAAAACCAACATTAAGTTTCTCCTCCTGTTCCTCTGATTTCTGCACATCAGTCTCCCACTGCTGCAGCACAGAGAACACCTCCTGGGAGTACTCCTGTGTCAGCTTCTGCCTGCAGGAACACAGGAAACACATTCACAAACACCCCAATAAAAATGATGCACTGAAATCACACCACCTGGATATTGTCCAAAGTGCGTGTTGCAGACATGCATAACCAATGCAGGCCCATCCCACTCTCAAGAGATGTTGAGCTGAAGTCTAGGAAGTAAGCAGATGCTGTCTGTATGCCACCTCCATTAGTAAGCCTAAAACAGCAGACCTTTTCTTAACATTATGGCCCGTCTCATAACATAATTCTCATAACATAAATGTACTGTCCTATCATTGGTATGTAGTATAATATTGGAGTAGTTTGGCATGCTTATGTTCAGGTTGCTCATTTTTAGGTTTTTGGACAAAATGTATGTGGAATGTATGTGGAGAGAGATACAGGTATCTGCTGAATGAGAGGAGTCTTAGAGATTTTAGGCACTTTGTGTGGTGTGATATTTTAAGTAAATGGTGGTAGATTGGAGGAATAATGAGCTCTAAGGTATTAACTTTGAATGCAGCATTGAACTTTATAAATAATACTGATTGTGGGGATTAATCATGTCATTCTACAAATGGTAGGAAGGAGTCATTATTGAGAATATGTTCATTT
This sequence comes from Conger conger, assembly GCF_963514075.1. NCBI lineage: Eukaryota > Metazoa > Chordata > Actinopteri > Anguilliformes > Congridae > Conger > Conger conger. The sequence continues at coordinate 52,976,964 of NC_083767.1, forward strand.
TAATGTAGGGTTTGAGCCAGATAATGTTTATTTTCTGCTTTATTATTTTGCATCCCACCAGTTCCTCTACTCAACCCACAGCCAACTTGTTGGCGGCCTGTGGCCCAATGGCCTTGGTCAACAGGCACAGAACACTGGACCTCACCTCTGACACTGCTGGGTCTTCCACAGCTGCTCCAGCTTCTGGTTGCTGCCCTTCAAGGTACTCTTGGTGTAGGACTCAAGCCGCTTCCTCTTCGCCTGCAGGGCCTTACTGATGTCAGCTGGAATGTATGAAGTGTTTTCAAAAGACACAATTCACTCACGCAAATCTTTTAAAGGGCCAGTTAAAGCAAAAATCCAATTCCAGTCATTTTCACTTGCCCAGAGTACTATCGATTCGTCCAGATGATATTTACTAGACTTGACAACCTTTTTAGATTTGATATGATGGATTCTATGGATAATTATACCAAAATGTGGGTGTCTCGGTGGCGCAGCCTGTAGAGCACTGACCGCATGCTCATTGTGAGCCGCGACGTCGGCGGTTCGAATCCGACCGTCCGACATTTGTCGCATGTCTTCCCCTCTCTCTCGCTCCCGTTCTTCCTGTCTCTCTATACTATATATACTGTCCAATAAAGCTGAAAAAGGCCAAAAAAATCTCTTTAAAAAAAAAAATTATACCAAAATGATAATATAATGGATATGTATGATCTGCCAAAAACATACAATGGAAAAACTCAACAGAAACACCTTGTTCCAAATATAATGCCACAGTTGCCACCTGCATCCGCTGAAACACACCAGTATTTCGGAGAAGGTGTCCATGTCATCGTCATAGTCCGACATTGCGAGATAAAGAAGTCCTATGCCTTGGCACAATTTCCATACAAATTCACAGCTGGCTAGCACATACACTTTGATGTTTTCATACGCAAGCCAAGCATAGCGAACAGACACTTTGCTCCAGAGTGCTGGGGGTTGTTCCACAAAGCAGGATTATTTCAGCTAGCCAGATAACTAAACGAGTAAAACCCAGAACAACTCTTTTGACTTTAATCTAATTTAGGTGCATCCGGGTTTCACTTGGGTTTGCAGTTAACTCAAATTGTCCTGCTTCATGGAAACTCCCACTGGTGTGCTTTGAGTTTCCGCAGAATAAATATGCATTTTTGAGCTCTATTGATGTTCCCTAGCAACTGTAACTATATATTTAAAAAGAGACATTGCTGTTGAGTTTTTCTAATGTACATTTTCGGCGGATTCATTACCATAAAAAACCCTTATCAGTCTAAAACAACTTGTCAGATCTAGAAAATGTCATATCTCAGCGAAGCCAACTAAGTGATAGTACTCTGGGTAAGTGGAAACAAACTTACATTTTTGGGTGAACTGCCCTACACCCATTACTGTGAGCAAACTGTGTGCAAAGTTGGAAACTGCCGAGTAGAATACTGGGTTTTATTGCCTGGAGACTGCCTCTCCTCTTTAGTTCTCTTTCTGCTAGATGTTGTCTGGTTGTCTGTCTCACCATACATACAGAGGGCTCCAGAATTATTGGGACCCATGCTTATGCCCATGCAAGAGGTGGATGCACCAAGTTGTAAATGTAATCTTAATTTTGGTGAAATCGTTTTTTGAACGTATTATTCATGAATGAACTATTTTGGTTGTGTCTCTTGAAACATTAATGAAGTACAGTATTTTTCACATTTGGCATTCTGAATTTAACTCTTGCCAGTCGAAGATGCAAATAATTCTGGAGCCCATTGTATCTTTGCATGACAAAGTTGCATCCCAATAGTGCTTTTTAGATTTTCTGGGTATGCAAATTAACAGTAGTGTCTTGTGAAGTAATTCTTACTTCACAAAGTTCTGCTCAGCTGTGCAATATGTGCATAATATATAATGTTTTCACTAAAGCCTGGAACAACTTTAATAAATATCAAACATATTCATCTAAATTCACCCAGTGTAACATACTACTATTCTGACTTGTGATAAATGTATGTTTAATCAAAGAAACAAAATCAACTTGCCTCCAAACCTTTCCAACATAGTTTGTACCTCGCTCCTGAAGGAAGGAAATTCAATTTTATTCAGCTGAAAATGGCAAAACAGCTAAAACTAGGTTTTGAAACAGTTGGTAGCTGGTTGACCAGTTAAGACCAGCTCATGCTATGTTTTGAAACAGCTGGTAGCTGGTATTTCAAGCTGGTCATAGCTGGATACACCAGGGTATGTTAACTAGGTATTTTAAATTAAATAATTTTAAGTTAACGTTACTGTACATTTAACGTTACCCACCCCATTCCCACATTTATTTGATCTTCTTCCAAAGCAGTGGGTCTTTTCTTCGCCAGCTTTTCAACAACTGGAGTTTCATCTGCTAATTTCAAGACATACAGGTCAAAAATGAATAGTACATTAGCTACATTAGTTACACTGGTAAGGTTGATTTATTAACTAGCTAGCTACAATAACGTCTAGGCCAGCAGGCGAAAGGCTACCTTCTCTCACTTCGTCCTCTGAGCCGCTCAGACCTTTCTTTTCATCGTCAACGGTAAAATCATACGCATGGAGATCATTTGAGTTTTGTGTATTCTTCACCTTCCTCGTCTGTTTTCTCCCTGCCGAGGCCATTTTCTTCGATCACTTCGTCCCTGTAGTAAAATTCCCTCGTATTTATTATGATCTAACTTAGTTATCAAGCTAACTTAGATAGCTAGCTAATTCCAAGTTTATTATTTACCTAACACTTAATTTGACGTTGTTCTAAATTAGTTCTGACTTGTATTTTGGCAATTATTTCACACACTTATTTACAACCAGCTAAGCAATATAGCTATTTCTTTAAAAAGAAAAAAAGAGAGCTGTATTTCAGGTGTTAAAATTTCGCTGCTCTCCAAAACGGTTAATTATGGCCAAAATGAGAGTCGCCGCCAAGTTTGACGCAGCTAACGTCAGCGAAAAGCTTGCCGCGCTAAATTAAATTAGAGCTAACGTTAGCTCACTAGCTATCTACCTTAATCACCAATGATCGCGATCTCAGTTAGAAGACCACTACTGAAGACGTCAGGAAAAGTATATTCAGTAATTTATGATCTTAATCGTTAACTATATATTCTGTCGGTTTCAGCAAAAAACAAAACGATGACACAGTTAATTAGCTAGCTACCGTTATATGACTTACGAACAATTTGCGGCTCGCGATCGTCAATGCTCGCGAGTCGCGATGAAAGCATCGAGTTCAGGCATCGACTCGTGCGTGCCATGACATCGAGTTCAGTGGATGAAACTTGCCTAAGTGCGCATACGGTAGTTCAGGTGACAAGAACGTAAACGCATTCAGTTTAGATTGTTCAGAGGACTGTGAAGGAGCTGCTCAGTGTTTGTCGTAAAATAGTTGACATTTCCTGACTCATAATAGCTTCAAGAGCCAGGACAGGTCCTTTTTGCAATGGCTAAATTGCCCGGGGAACCAATGTGAGCCATAGACTAGCCTAGAAAAAGGGATTGGTGGTAGCTAAATCCCGGCATCATTTTCAGCCTTCCTGCTTTGGCACCATTTGACCAAGCGATTGACACCTCTCCTTTCACCCAGTCTGTTTGAACATTTCATTTTGGGAAGTGGGAACTGTTTGTATTACATCATATCCTCATCACAAGATCCACATTCAGATTGTTCAAAACTGCAGTTCTGCGATAAATAACATTAGTTCCCCTTTTTTAAAGAGACAATGGAAACTGATGAGGCAGAATTTTCTAAATGTTTAGAGACATCAGAGAAGTCTGCTGCATTAAGGCCAGAACACAGCAGGCTACATTTAGCCACCCCAGCCGATGATTTCATCAGGATGGAAGGAAGGCCAGCTGATTCTGCCCTTCCACAGTGTGAACAAGCATTCTGAAAGGTCACTAAAGCCATTAGACTCTGTGGGCAATAAAAATTTCCTCTTTGCCACATGCTGACACTAAGGCTTTATCTCCGAAACAACAGCCTCCTGCTTGGGACCACAACTGCGTCTTCAGCAGCCACAGTCAGTCATCTCTGAGATGTGTCCAGTGAGCAGGAATGTGACTCCTAATACTAGCTTATCCTCACATGAATGAGCTGTTATGAGGAAGTGACTATAGCAGTCTTTCTCATATTGCTTGGATTCTTAGGGCCTACTCAGCATGTCCCCAGTGGACTCTATATTAAATCCTGCTTGACCATGGATGTAAAGCATTCTGTGGGGAAAAGGTGCCAAAACTGGCACCTGCATACAGTAAGCCCACACATACCGAAACATTAGTATTACTAATGAATCCAATTCCACACCACATGCCCAATATTTATGTGAACCAAAATTGGAATAAGGAAATTGGGATATTGTTAGGATGAATCTATCCATTTAATTTTGGCTCAGACTCCAGACAGGATATGATGTTCTCCAAACTGCTAGACCAGGAGCTGCCACCTCAAAATCTCAGAGATTCTGACCAATCTCTTAATTCAAATCAAAACCTCAGACGCTGCTCTCTCTATTATGGGTGTGTGTTTTCCAGGAAGACATTCCGTATTCATTCCGTATTTTGAGAATCCTCAAAATAGCCTTTCTCAATCCACAAAAGCTCCACAGGCTTAACATTTTTCACATATTTGTTTTCCAAGCAGGACAGGAGCACTCAGGGAATGCTCAGCATAACAATTACAATTAGGATGGATAAGAACCGAGTGTGTCACTTAATGCATCCTGTGTTCTTCATATATTCAGGGTGTTGAACAGGCCATTAACTGTTAAAACCAATAGATTCAGAAATTTTAATAATTACCAAATTCTCACGTGCTTGGTCTCCCCAAATATCTCTCTGAATGTTATTCCAGGGCAGCAACCTCACAGGTGTCCATATTATATTTTACATTTGCTTCCAGAGTGCCTACAAAAAGGTTAGGCAAAGCGCTGATATGATGCAAAGTTGAACAATCGGAGTCATGTCCACTGTGAGGTTCATCGTGAACCCACAGCTGTTGTTCCCCAGTAAAATGTCTATGTGCTGGGTCAAGGTGCTACAAAAGGTGGATGTCTTGAACTTGCTTGTGTTCACTAAACCAACTGTGTTTGTGAGGAAGAGAACAAGTATATGGGTCATAGCGCCAGGTAACAATTTCAGTCAGGCTGTATAACACAAATTGTTTGTAGTAAAATGCATGATTGAAATTGAGTTGAGAACACAACAAGTGTGGTGTCATGTACTAGAAAGCATTTTGAGACATTTTCCAGATTGGATTACTTCACAGTATTTTCTCAACACAAATTTTGCGTAAGAGACTTGAACACATAATCTACAGGAAGTGCAATTTTTAGAAAAGAAAATAGTAGAAAATGTTTTATTTCCTGAGCGCGACATGTTGAGATCTCACATTTACTGGTTATTGGGTGGTAATAAATGCAAAAAATATATATATTTTGAAAATTGAAATGAATGTTTGTGCAATATGCTGATTGAATCCAGGTCATGGTTTGACAGTATACACCCTTCCTTAGACATTTGCTGAAATGCACTTCTTCCAACAATATATGCACAAATGCCCATCCATTTTCTAGACATTTTCTACTCATGCATTTCAGCCCGAGTACTAAAGAGTTATTCAATCCGAGACTCCAGCTCTGTCAATCACTGGCATTACCATACATGGGGGGTGAAATGGTTCAATCTTAACAGAAACCAGAGGAATGAAATTATGAAAGGGGAATGCGCACTATGGTTTTGCCCTTCTGTATGGTTATGTAATAAATGCACTTTTATTCTCTCACTACAGTATTAACTGTCAAAACAGCCAAACTGAAATGACAGCATCTGTGGGACCTGTTCTATCAGCTGATTATAAGGGACAAAAGAGTCTCTGAAGGCTGTCTCTGGAATGAGTGGGCAGATGGCATGACAGTAGGAGGTGGGTGGAGGTGCTGCCAGAGAATTTCTAAAGGTGCTGCCAGGAGATGTGATGATGACGGGCTGGCAGCAAGTGACAGGAAGTGACTGACACCCGACGGATGGCGCTGCTGAGGCTCCACCCAGAGCAAAAACGCAAACAGGCACTAAGTTCCTTGGCACCCGGGGCTAGATTCTTCCGCACGCTGGGTCAGAAGCTTGAAGTCATATGAGCACTTGGATGGAGCAGGAAGATATTGGCCCCTGAGTGCAGGTGCTGCTATAGAGCTGAAAGACACGCTCCAGCGCGAACATCCCACACGAAGCAACACCGTGGTTCTAATGTCACACACACTCTGACGGAATGAACAACATTGTACAATGCTGCCATTCGATATCAGAGACCCACGAAGGCAGACGGACTGAGCTGTAGGATTGTAGAGCTCAAATGGATCTGAGAGACACTTCAAACCAGTGGAAATGAAACACTCTACGACGTCATGCTTGTTGTCAGGTGCGGCATGTCAGGCATGATTGAGGAGACTGCTTACCCTGCTGTGCCCAGCTGCCCACTCTTTTTCATTCCCACTGACATGGACCTGCCATCCCCTCATAAACACACAAACACCCTGCCATGCATCCCTATTCCTACATGTTTATACAGGCTCATTTTGTCCCCCGGCTCCTAGAACCCTATATAATTAATATCTCATTATACTATTTCAGGATTATGCTGCCCTATAAACAGCAGAGCTGAGCTACCTTTCTATCTTTATGAGCCTGTTAGATCCTGGAGCATGAGAGCATTCACTACAGGCAGGAGAAAGTGCCAACACAGATACATCCTGTTGCCCTGGGCTATGAGGTATGGTTCGCCAACATTTCACCTGGCCCAGAAACACCCCTGTCCTTTCCAAGTCAGCCATGCTTATATATTTAGAGACATCTTAAACGAGTGTGGGATATTCACATGCATATGCACACACTAAAAACATATGTTACAGCTGCAGTAAGCATGTGTGATAAACTCATCTACTGATTCAGTAATTATATGTACAGTTGTGTTCAAGAAAATAGCAATACAACGACCCCAAACACACGAGTAAGTGAGCGCAATCCCCCATCCTGGGCTGTGAAGTTAAATCTTGAAAAATGTATTCAGTTTATACACTTTGAAGAGAGTTTGAAGAGAAAAATGTTGACACTGCCATTTTTTTAAACAGATTAATATTCATTTTCTTTGCTTCCTGTAAAAGAATAACACAGACTTGATAAAATTAGCTAATGCTTTGATTTGGAATTGAATTTATAATCCAATACATTTGAAATATTGAACTAAAAGCAATTAAAATATATTTGGACTTTATTCCATTTTTTTTAACGCACTGCTATTCATTTGAACACAACTGTAACAAAGATTACTAACACATCTGCAACATAAAATAATATCAAGTTCTGTAACAGCTTTTGTAAGTATGTAATCTAAAAAAGCCTGCTAAAAAAGCCTACCCTGGATCCCTCCATCATCCAGAACTACCGCCCAGTATCTCTTCTTCCTTTCCTTTCTAAAACTATAGAACGAGCCGCTTCTACTCAACTTTCTTCCTTCTTTTCTAACAACAACCTGCTAGACCCCCATCAGTCTGGCTTCAGATCGGGCCACTCGACAGAGACTGCGCTCCTCTCCGTCAGTGAGTCACTTCATGCCGCACGAGCAGCCTCCCTCTCCTCTGTCCTCATTCTTCTAGATCTCTCTGCTGCCTTCGACACTGTGGATCACTCCATCCTCCTGTCTGCCCTGTCAGCAACGGGCATCTGTGGCACAGCCCTGGACTGGATTGAGTCCTACCTCTCTGGTCGCTCCTTCCAGGTTGCCTGGGCTGGTTCGGTATCGACACCTCGGCCCCTCGCCACAGGAGTTCCCCAGGGCTCAGTCCTTGGCCCGCTTCTTTTTTCTCTCTACACTCGCTCCCTTGGCCCTGTGATCACTGCACATGGGCTATCCTACCACTGCTATGCGGACGATACCCAACTCTTCGTCTCGTTCCCGCCGTCTGATACGCAGGTTTCAGCCCGTATCTCCGCTTGCCTGAGGGACATCCAGAGCTGGATGGACAACCACCATCTAAAGCTCAACTCAGGTCAAACTGAAATGATATTCATCCCTGCTAATGCCTCTCCCCATCTGGATCTCTCCATTTCCCTCGGGGATACCACACTCACGCCGTCACCCAGTGCAAGGAACCTCGGCGTGGTGATGGACAGCAGACTGTCCCTTTCCGAGAACATTGCGGCGGTGACCCGGTCTTGCAGGTTCTTCCTATACAACATACGGAGAATCCGCCCCTTTCTCACCCCCTACTCGACCCAGCTCCTGGTCCAAGCGATGGTTCTGTCCCGCCTGGACTACTGCAATTCCCTCTTGGCTGGCCTCCCAGCGTCTGCCATCAGACCCCTCCAACTCATCCAGAATGCAGCAGCTCGTCTGGTCTTCAACCTTCCCAAATACTCACACGTCACCCCCCTGCTTACTTCCCTCCACTGGCTGCCTGTCATGGCTCGCATCAAATTGAAAACATTGGTGCTAGCCTTCCAAGCAGTTAAAGGGTCTTCCCCAGCTTATCTGCAAAAAATCATCAGACCCTACACCCCTGCCAGACCTCTTCGTTCAGCCTCCACAGGCCGCTTGGCACCTCCCCCTCTCAGAACCTCCACCTCACGCTCACGACTACTGTCTGTTCTGGCTCCACGGTGGTGGAACGAACTCCCCGTTGAGGTCAGAACTATAGAATCCCTCCCCACCTTCAAGCGCAAGCTGAAGACACACCTCTTCAAACAGCACCTCTCCCCATCCCTCCCTACCTCCCTGTGAACCTTAATTGTTGTCTCTGTGACTTGTGTATCAGTATTTTAGTTGGCTAGGTAAGCAGTGTTTGGATAGTTAACTTTGGTGACTTTTGCTCTGTTTGTTTGTTTGTTCAAAAAAATAAAAATAAATAAAAAAAATAAAAATTGGCCCTTGTCCTTATCTTTGTTGTACAGGTAGCAGTTGAAATTGTACTTACCTCTAGGGTCTTTCAGCGAACTTATCCCTGGTTATGGGTATGCACTTTGTTGTACGTCGCTCTGGATAAGAGCGTCTGCCAAATGCCAATAATGTAATGTAATGTAATCTGTAACACAAGCACATAAGCATATACATTAGGACAAATTGAATGCATCTATGAAATGCAAATACGCATGCCACGGCCCCCAGGGTAAGCATGTGCACAGGGGCATACAGGGGCCACACATCCATACAGCACGGGGCCTTTTTTCAAGAAACGGTATGAGCAGATGACAAGGGTTTCCCAATAAACAATAATGGAGCTTTCAACAACATCACTGTCAGTCTAATGCTGGTTATCAATAAATATAATCTATCAGCATTGAAAATAAATATCTCCCCCACCCTCTCTCTGATCCAAAATATTACCCCCCCGACCGGCCACTCTTCCGCCTGTCACTGAAGGTCACAATAACACCCCCCACCAATTTCTCCAAAGAGTCCAACTCCTCCACTCCACCTACTCCTTTGGTGCTGACAAGCTGCTTTACTCAATACTTCAGCACCTCCACCCACTTCCTATAACACCTGTGACAGTATACTAGATACCCACACATTTTCTCCATGTATGCATAATGCATTGGACCGCAGGTATCTAGTACAGTTTGCACAATGAGTTTTTAAAATATATTTTCTGTCTAAACTTTTAGCCCCTTGCTGTACTAATCTAGTTGCAGTTGAATTTGTATTTCTTGGATGGTGGTGTTGTTAGTTCCTTACTTGGCCTGTTTGCATGTGTACTGGAAATTATGTTCATGGTTGTACGATGGTTTCTTTGTGAATTATAGCTTATCACACAGTTGGTTCCTAATAGTACTGCATTCTCTATTTTTGGCTTTTTGAAGATAGTTTGATGCCTAAATCAATTAAATAACTCACTCTATTGCATTTATTCACTAAAAGATATGCCTTTCGTAAAGCAGTTGTCCATGTTCACTTTCTTTCTTTTCACCCTCCCCAACTGGTCAAATAATTGTTTTATAAATATCACAATTAGTCACTGAAATATAGAATTAACAACTTTGTTGTGCAACTGTGGAATAACCTCCAACACAACATTTCCAGGAAAAATAATTGTGATAGGCAATAAAGTCTCAATGAACTCAACAGTGATGCCTTTTTTCTTTCCTGGAATCACTTTGAAATCCACCAGGTGAGCTGCGCAATTATTGTGTACGATACAACATTTACTAGTTGTCCAAAAAGCCATATGACCCAGCCTTACATGATGATATGAAGAAAATCCCCCCTCTCTGAAATCCTACTTCTCTGTGTGACATTATACACCTCCCAGCAGGGCTGTTGGCTGAAGCTGGCTGGCATGATCAAGAGTTTACCCTTGAACTTGGCCGACGCATGGCGGTTTACTGAAATGCAGTGCTTTAACAGCGCCATCCACAGCACGCCAAGTATTCATTTAGACTATTCTGTATTAACACAAGACAGTATCTGGCAATAATGAAACCACAAGTTGCTGTATAATAATACTGTAACAATATATTAGCTGGCTATGAAAAAAAAAAAATACCATGAGATACAACTAATTATGGTAAGACATATAAGACAACAAGCTATGTCCAGCTATGACAATGCCTCAAGCTACAGCCAAGTCTTTGATTGAGGTGGTCTCGGACTGTCTGCCAATCGGAGCGGAGATGGTCCCCAATCAGTCTCGAGACTGTCAGTCAATAAAAGTGTGTTGACCTTTATACGTGAGGTCTGGCTTGGTGCCACTCCAAACAGTTGTTCTAAAGTTAACTCTAATTCCCCCAGCTTGGGTTTCAGTCTAATCCCCCACTGTGATCACATGGTGCACTACCCATAGGAATTCCAGGGACAATGCCCTCCACCTCCACATTGACTAAAGTCTGAATTAGTCATTTATTCAAATAATTTATTACAGTGATTTAAGTGTATCAATTTTCAAGTAATATGCTAAATATACTGACTTGATAATTCTCTGATAAAACATGGTAACGTTTATTATGAAATCTAGTTTGGTTTCCTTTATATCTTATATATTGTTCAATTTTTCACCCTTACTCCACTGGACTGGAATCAGAATGAATTCAGTGGCTACAGTATCCACACTGAAGACAGAAATAAGAAGCATCCGCCCTCATCTGAAATAATGCTTGTGTATATGCTGACGCCAATCTTGTAAGCAATCCCTTTTTAAAAACATTCCTCAGATGTGCTGGTTAATTAGAGAATAATTAACGGAGCCTTTATTTTCAGTTTGACTATGAATAAGTACTTAATGTTTTGCAGCAAATCCAAAAACGTGAAACAAATTTTAAACATAAATGTCCACATTCAATTTTAAGAACATCAATTAAAATAATTCAGCAGATTCATATAAATTCATGAATCCATTTTACAGTGAATTTCACTGTGTGTGGCAGGGCTAGGAGTCGGATAAAGAGCAGACTTTCAGGGTTTTCTTTTGATTATCTGGGAATTATCTGCTCTGTTGGCTGGCATTCCTATATCACAAATATCGAATTGAGAGCTCTGATTAGACAAAAAGACTGGGAGGGGGTGAAACAATAAAAGACATTATATTCTAATCCACAGGGCTTGTAATTCACATCAATTTAAAATACAGTCTGTTGAAAAACTAACCCTTCTCTTAATGGAGCTTCTGCTGTAGTGCATTAAATGACAAATTAAATGTCCTTGTGCATTTTCATATTAAAGCCACAGCATACACAAGGAATTGGTTGATTTGAACAAAATAAACTATGCTTGATGAAATTCAGACCAAGTGTGCCATCTAGTGACAATGTAAAATAACCAAATTTAAATAACCCAAGTACCATCAGAAAAAAATCTCTGAAGTTTCCTTTGATTTAGCAGCTTAATAATGATACATGCCATGCGCAGGTTATTCTTTCTGTACACAACCTATCTTTGAATAAAAGCATGCAAGTAAGAAAAATAAGTATGTAAAAGTAACCTATGTTTTAATTAGCATATACTTGTATTAAAAAAAAATAGTATTCATAGTTTTTGGCAGTTATTTTTCTCCCAGCACTGCTGCTTATTTCATAACAGCTGCTGTTGCCACGGTATTTTCTTTACACCTGAAATTTGGCAATTGTGTAGTTTAACTCGCAAGCTGACAACTAAAAAAGCCTGTTTGCAGCACTGTGACATGTTTGGCCATGAACAACACAAGTAGGCTATGTGCCCAAACATGGAAATGTTAGGTTGTAAACATGATCCAGTCAGTCAAGAATCAGGCAGAGAGAATCCGTCATTGGAGGTACAGCAACTTGAAATGAATCATACCATAAACCTCATATTGAATGAGAAACACCTCCCAAATGGCAGACTGCATACAAATGAGAGAGCCTGGGTTTTTTTATGAACACTGAATATTACAGTAATTACTTTGTACTGAGTAGGGAGTCTTTATTATGCATCTATATTACATCTTTGTACATTATTGTTATTATATATGGTAAATTGCTTACCACATACAGTTGAGCATTTGGCAAATCGCAATGTCATTACATCAATAAGGGAAAAAATCAAGAGCTGACAGACATAAAAGTGCAAATAGTTCTTTTGAGGTCTTTTCACATTAGTCTGATCTCTTTCTTGCTCAGCTAAAAGCCATTTCACATTTCAGGCGATAAAAGCTTGTACTTTAAGATGTTCTTTGATAGACCAAATCCTGACCAGAGTAATGAACTGAGGCAGGACTTCCTATTCTCCTCCCCTTCTTTCCTCTTCTGCCACTCATGTACACTGCACTCACTGTAAGGCTCTCACTGTAAGGCTGTAGTGTCACTCTAACTCTTTCTGGGAGGGGTCAGTCGCCAAGCGATGATTCGTTGCTAAGGCACAAGAGGAGTCAGTCGCTGAAAGATGATTCGCCGCTGGAGCTGTCATCATCCCCATCCTTCTTCCCCACATCAGGCACGAGTGCATTGGGAGTGCTAGAGCAAGGCAGACGAATTCCACAAATCAATCCCAGAAAGCCACCCGGGTTCCCCACGTTGCTGGCAGAGCACACCCCTTTGAGGCCACACAACCTATGAGGAGGGTGGACACTGGACAGGGCATTGGCTTGCCAAATTTGCCAAACCCACTGAATGAGTGAATATACACTCATAGGGCACTTTATTAGGAACACCTGCACACCTACTTATTCATGCGATTATCTAATCAGCCAATCATTTGGCACCAGTGCTTTGCATAAAATCATGCAGATACAGGTAAGGAGCTTCAATTAATGCTTACATCAACCATCAGAATGGGGGAGAAATGTGATTAACTGACTTTGACTGCATCAAACCTCTAAGGAGGCAACAGCAGCAGAAGACTTAAGTAAAATAAAAAAAAAAGGTCTAATAAATACCTAATAAAGTGTATATTACTGAGTGTATATTACTCAACTTCTATTAAAACTTATGAGGGAATGAGAGGAATAGAGGAGTCGTTGGAGTGATACAGCATGTAGACTGATACAGAAAAAGAGGGAATGTAGTGTATAAACACACTCACTCCAGTAGGCTGGGATCCAAGCCATCATTGATCATCTTGTTTTTTATAGCCATTACTGGAACACCCTGGGAAGAGAAGTCAGAAGTGTGAACAAACTGTAGAAGTTGTCATATTATCCCTCCTTAGAAGACCACATAATAGAATATAATATTTACAAATGCACCACGATTACTCTCCACCTTCTCTTTCAAATTTACATTAACCTCAGGCTGAAAGACCTCAAATGCAAAAGCAGATGAACTTGAGGTATTTATAACCATTTATATTTATAAAAGGCGAGGACGTTTTTTTGGAATGCAATTACTTTTTGAGGACAATTCCTATTTATGGAAATATACTTTCTTATTCATATTTAAATGTAGCCGATAATACCATTTTCAGCAAAATAATAACTGCTTGGCTCCGCATGACCAATGAGCCCAGACTCACCACTTGCACCATTTTCAGGTATCTGGCATAACGCGGGTCTGTAGACACAGTTGGGATGTTCTCTGTGACTGCTTCTGCTCTCTGCTGGTCTGGTGTCTCCTGTACAGTTGGAACAGGACAGACAGAATGGCTAAACTAAATAAAACACATATATAGACTTTGTTGGAAGCCTGCATGAACTGTCGAGGAACACATAATCATAAAACATAATCGCGACCATAACTATTAACTTTTCTGATTCTGTTGTGACATAAAAATGCCAGGTTACAATACGTTATGTTTAAAAAAAACAAACAAAGAGGAAGCACATACTGACATGATTGTACAGCGTTAAATAATGTAGAGTCCCCCCCCAGCCCTGGCTACTATTGGAATAGCCAAGGCTACAAATCACGCTTATTACATAAGCGTTAAATGAGACTCAGGGTGTATTATATGTCATTTGGCTGACGCTTTTATCCAAAGAGACGTACAGTTGATTAAACTACGCAGGAGACAATCCTCCCCTGGAGCAATGCAGGGTTAAGGGCCTTGCTGAAGGGCCCAACGGCTGTGCGGATCTTATTGTGGCTACACCGGGAATCGAACCACCAACCTTGTGGGACCCAGTCATGTACCTTAACCACTACGCAGATGGCTGAAGTTGGCTCAAAAGATGAACTGACAGGCTGTTCCCATCATATGCTCCGATACATGTGTTTTGTCGGGATGGGTGCACATATGTTTCATACAGTACCTCAGGAGGAGACGTAGCTGCAGGAATCTGCGACTGGCTGGTTACCATCGCTGGACCGTTGGAGTCTACAGCTGGTCCTACCGCTTCTATTCTCACATCTTCCAGACCAGGAATGGAGGACAGCTGAAAAGAGACATACCGATAACATAGTTGTATCCCCACTGTACAAAAGGGATACCACTTGTGATTTGAAATAGCTTCATTGAAGTTAATTAATTAATATCGCAAACCTTTGCTTCCAAAATACTGAGAGTGGTTTCAATTTTCTGAATACGAAGGGATACGTTGGCCAGTTTCTAGGAGATGGAGACAACAATGAAAACAACACTGACTATAGACCAATCATACACAGCAAAACAAAAGTGAGAGAAACCAGTTTTGCTTGCTTGTTACCTCTTCGCAGACGGTGGAGAATCGGTTAAGGAATCGGACAGTGTGCACAATAAACTGGTTGAGAAAGGCAACGATTCTCTTCTGCTGGATAGCTGGTACCTAGATGAACCACAATAAACAGGTTTTCATGATACGCTTGGTAGCCCAATTTAGTTAGCCAGTTGACGTGGATTGTTGGCTGTCATTCAGGATAAAACTCACCTTTGTTAAATCTATTCCCGATCCAACTATGGGCAGTCCATCTTCGTCCATGTTTTACACCTTCCAGGTGTACTTGTATCAGTAAACGGTATTTCAGATAGGTTAGCTAAGGTAGCTATTCACAGTTCCGCAGTTAGTAATGCTGTCAAATGTATTTCACGTGATTATAAGCTGACCCGGAAATGTTAGGCAATTGTCAAACTATCCCAGACACAGGAGTGAATCGCAGTAAAATCCACATATCGTTATTTTAGTCATTTTTAATACCTGAGACCAATAACGGTAACACTGTTGACATTTGTCAAATCAAGAAACTGCCGAAAAGATAAAAGAGTGGAAAGATGCTGTGCACGCGTAGCTAGACATAAAGCGATGCATTGTGGTAGTTGTAGTTTACTAATAGTAAACCTGTTTTTTTCCTTGGAGGATTTTTTAAAAGAAAGTTTGAAGCATACATTTCCAGTCGTCAAAATGTGCTATCTCTGAAGTCGTCACCATAAAAATCAAGTAGTAGCAAACATTCACTTTCAGTTAATTATAATTGTTAATTAGCTAATATTCAAACGAACAACATGGTACAAACTGCTGTAGAATGTCTCTGTGGAGAGGAGCTTCCTTGATGCGTGAGAGTTGATGGGCCGGATTCTTCTCCGTGCATTTAGGCTTGTTTAACTTAATACTTTTGGAAATTGCCCACTCTCCATTAAAATGTATTTCATCAATTCCACACTAGATGGAGGTCAAGTGCAGCTAATAAGTGGTCCAACGCGCAGTAAGGGATCCGTGATGAAGAACCAAAGTCCATATGCAAGAACCTGTTGGCCATTTGTGAAGAGATACGTTTTGCTGCACATTTGGGGCCAAACAATTCCTGCTTCATTCCAGTAGTCTTTATGAGAACAAATTTTTGCAATAAATGACATAACTGTTTTATGCCTATCCTACTGTAACAGTATGACGATCTCTCTTTTTGATTTACAGTTGAGATTAGGCATATAGATATCACAGGTAGCCTTGCCATTTTCAAACAACTTTCCATAGAAAATGTATAATTGCACCTTGTAATGAAACAATTATCACATAAATAATACTAACCACATATTTCACAATTCAAATATTCCTGTGAATGTTCATCGTTTGGAATTAACAAACATGGCTTGACCATTGTGGCCCTCTATATTGTATTAACTGACTTTTGTCAGAATAATTGGTTAATGTAATACTTTTTTCTCTTTTCAACATTTTCACACAGGGCAATGTGAAAACCTATTTAAAACTCTGTAAAAAATGCCTGGGAATGACAGGTATGTGTGTGAGCGAGATACCCTCCCCCTCTAAATTTCATCAGAAATCTGTACCCCAGAGAACAAAAGTAGCCTAATCCATTGTGGGAAAGGATGTTGCCTTTTGAAGTGATGTTATATTGATATATCTGCTTGAAGAGATTCACCAGTAGACCAGTAAGCAAGGGAATACTTAGAGGTAAGTCTATAAAAGATTTTCCCCAGCTTGTACAAGTGGCTGTGTAGACTTTTGGGTGAAGTTGTGAAGGGAGAACTGCAGAACTGAATGGTTGCTCTCGAGCAGCAGTTCTCCAGCTCGGTCCTGGGAGCCCCTGCACATGCGGGTTCTCATTCCTGCCACAATTACAATCTTGGAATTTTAACAAGCTGTTAATTTTTCTTAATTAGCCTTTCATGTATTGAAGGACTATTCACCATTTTAAACCACATTATGTCAGCAATAGCTGAACATGCCATGAAGAATAATAGTCCCATATTGACATTGTGCTTGTTGTGCTAAATTTCAAATGATTACATAAAAATAGGTTAAATAATTCTTAATAAAATCAAATAAAGACTGAGGTGAATTAGTGGCCTCATATTGGTGAAAGGGTAGATACCTAGCCACTAAAACACACCATTTGTTAGACACTTAATTTAAGGACAAAGCAATTGATAAGGAGCCAAACTTGCATTGTGTCAATAAGTTTACGGAAGGAAATATGAAATTCCACAAGCTTATTTGAGCTAGAAATTGTCTCTAACAAAATACAGCATGCACAGGGATCCCTATGAGTTTGAGAGCCATTTTAGGTAAAAATGAGAGGAGTGAGACAGGTTGGTAATTGAGCATATTGCTGCTCTTTTAGTTCACTTAAGTTGTCTCCACAGAAGGGCAGCCCCTGGTTAAGACTAGGTGAGTTAGTTCCAGCCTTGTCTGTGGTTTGGGACTGAGCTACAGCGAAGAGACAGGAAGATGAAGAAGAAAGGACTGTGAGGTATGGATCTGGGGGTTGAAGCAGGAGCAGAATAGGGGTGCTGTCCTCAGGGAAGAAGGGCGTGAAGCTCATTTGGGTTCGGTTCGGTTTCTGGTGGACCCAGGGGACAATACTACAATAATAAATCTGCAAGTAACAGTGACAGTGGTAGCATGAAATCCGAAAGAAGAGTTCAAGAGAGAAGGAAGAGGCACAACATGAAAGGTTCAAAGTTGCGTATGATATATTATGTTTACATAATACATCATATGCTATAAATGTGCTATAACCTCATATGTCATACATATAGTAAATGCTTATACAGGCTGTATGCACAACCCTATATAACCCCAACTAACTGTTACCACAATGATACTATGTTTACAATTTCGATAGAAGTATTTTAAAGGGGACTGACATTGTTTACAGTACTTATTACATGCATAGAATGTACAAATATCGCAAATGGTAAATATGAAAATTAAGATTTTGCATTACTCTGGTTTTTGTCTTGGGTTGAGACAGGACATTCAAGTTTTCCTTACTTGCTGCTTTCATATTCAAAAAGATTTTGTAATGCACTCCTAGTTCACATACACCATGTTGCAAACATAATACTTAATGCCTCAGCACATTCTCATTTTAAGCTACAGGTTCAGCCTTTCTTAAATTCTTAATTTGATTTTATAAATGAAGAGGTACCAAGGAATTTGCTTTCTGACTCCTATTACAAGGTCTGCATGTTGCTACAGTAACACAGAATATCAAAACAAGAGGCCTTCTCCACTTTGCTTGATGGTGTCTTTATTTCTTCCATATGAACAGAGATGCCACACATCCACAACCACACATGCACCTACCCATAAACACACAGGCATGCACTCTCCGTTCCCTGCCAGTGTCTGTTGCACTGCATAACTGTAGACCATATTGAGCAAGTACTGTAATTTGGGGCTGGCTTTAATCAGAGAAACACACCCACAGTTCAATCAGCTTTCCCAGCAGGCATCAGTGAAGTTTGATACATTATAACTCAAAAGGAGTAGAAATGGTTCCAATATTGCAGCTCAAAATTCTCATGCACATTTCGATCAGGGCTGATCTGAGGACATCTCCTGGTTTGGGAGGAGGGAGGAAGGCCCGGAATTGTGGATACTGAAAGGAAGGAGTTAAGGGGCTCCTCCTGTCGGACCTTGTCCTCATATGAACTCTGCTGCATGCCCAGACGGATCAGCAGCCCTCCTCCCAGGGTTTCGGGTCTCTGTCTACTGTGAGTCTGTGCAGAACATCACCCCCTCTGCACAGGCTGGGCCTCTGTCAGTGCTTCCTAGCTGTCTACAGTCCTGTGCCTCCAGGACACCTGACTCTGCTACTATACTACCCTGTAAGATTTCAAGATTTCGGCAGCAGGGGCAGGGTCACTGGGTTGGAGCGGACACAGGATGCCCCCCCCACCAAAGTCCTGTGGAGTGAAAACAAGCCCCTCAGGTCAGAAAATTCAAGGTGGAGGGAGAAAGAGATTGGCAACAGAGAAGCAAGGTGGGAGAGAAAGAGTAAAGGTGGTCGAGACCAAGACTGAGACTGAAATGCAATATAGGGTGATAAACAAAGGGAAAAAAACTTGCTCTTGCTGAGGAATTTTAAATCCTGTGAGCCTTCATGTGGTTTTTAATTGTGCTATATTTATTACAGTTTTAGGTCAGACTTACACCATAAGGTACATGAATTGGCCTTAACTAATGTAGTTCCTAACATGAATGAATTGATGAACAAATGCATCAATTAAGCATGGAATTAACTTTTCATTTGTTAATGTCTTTGTTAGCTACTAATGTTAACTACTATACTGTAATTACTTATATAATGGAATTAGTTACCTATTTATGCATTAACCATATGATAAACTTAAAATCAATTAACCATTAATAACTATTTCACTATTGTAGTTCTCAGGAGTGTTCTAATAACTACATTAGTTCATGGCAACTAAGAAGTCAATCTCATAGATTTGTTTTTTCCCCTTCCTTTATATGACAGTCTGTTACTGTTATATACTGTTATACTGTTATATTTTGTTGTGTGTGTTTTACTTAACCACAAGTTTAATAAGTCATACATACTATCAGAGTGGTGCTAAAACCTTCCATGTTAAAATGCATTATACAAATCAGACATGCTATGCAGAAAAACAACTTCCACTGGGATAAACATGAACCCAAAATGCAGAGAATGTGAAAGGAAGTATCTCTCATCTGGCACATGCTCCATTACAACACAATGGAGCAATGGATGTAAAGTGGGGCTGCTAGTTCTAGGGTTCTGAAAATTCCCTTTTTGAAGGGGTGCTGTCTGTTCTTGGTATCCAGTTGCATTGATGTATTTAAATCTAATTGAATGCTTTGGTTTGAACCAAATCCGTGACTGTTAAAACTACTGCCTTGGATACTAAAAAAAAAGGCAACTGCTCCTACAACAACAGTGCTTTTCGAGCCAGAAATCTCACAGTGTCTCGCTCCATTGTGTTTATAAACAAATGCTTCCTCCTTTTTAAATACAAATAACTAAAAAGTAAGCAATATTCAAACAGGAAACAAATGAGAGATATTCTTAACTTACCATTCTCTGTATTCCGTTTCAGCTTTCCAATAGAGGTTAGGTTGTGTAGGAATGTGACTGGACAAAATTATTTTACAGCATTACTGTACATTCAGTAGCAAACATTTGTTACATTGCATCAATGCAATTGCAGATCAACTGTAAATTGAATTGTATGCATTCAGTTATATGCACACAATGACACACAGGTCACTTTCAGTTTTGAGATGCTGATGTGGTTTATCGCTACTGTCATTTCTACAGTGGGAATGTGACTTGAACAATATAATTAGTCGGAGGTCTACTAGTTTCTTCCTACAATATGCAGGCATATTTTAAATTTTAAGCAACACACAATATAGAACAAAGACTTAAATCACATCACTTTACACGACTCCACTTCACATCCTCAGGTCTCCTACCTGTCCCTTCCCTCTAAAGTCCTGCCTCTCGGTCACGTCTCTTCTCTGCCGTATCACGACTGTGTTGTTTGTTTGTGTTTATTTTCAAATGCAAGACCATATCTGTGCAGCTCTGTCCTTGATTGGATTTGTGTTCAATGTGGTCCCGAGGTACTGATCTTAACTTTGAATGCAGACTGCTAAAAAAATGCATGCATGAATCAACTGCTTGAATCAACTTCAGTTCTGGAGACAGGACAGTGATCTATGTTCTCCAGTGTTTGTTGCTTTCAAACCATATTTCCTGATGTGAATGTATTGTAGCATTTATGCCTCCCTGAGGTAGTCACAGTTCACTGTATGCCAGAACACTGGGAGGACTTTGCATTGATATCAACACTCAATCTGTGTGTTTGAACCAAAATTGTTTTTTGAGAAACCCACTCATCATGAGAGTCCAATCTGTCAGAGGCTGTCTTATCCAGGTCACAGTGAACAATTGCTGACATCACAACACTATACCTCCCATGTTTTGATTCAACACAAATCTTCCCTCCATCTGCTCTGTTATTTTTAGTGCATTTTTACAGATCTCTCTCAATCACAATCCCATAATCTCTCAGACCTCTCTTCCTAAACATCCTGTGCGTGTAGCTCCTTCAATATTCTATTCTCCTCTCCTCTCAGATCAACATGTGAACATAGAGTGGCTCTTTGAAAGATGTTTTCTAAGTACTATGAATATGGTGCCTGCTTTGTTGTTCTGAAACATCCTTTTGTGCTATCACAGTGTAAAGATTTCATTTTTTATTGAAATCTGGCCAATACATTGTCTCAAAATGTCTTCTGAAAGTGAAAACCCAGTCAGAACAGCCTCACAAAATGGCCTCTTGGAATTCCACACTATCTTTTCACAGGTGACCAATCATGATGAGGCTTTTCACTTCGGTGTCTAATTACTTTTGTGTTGAAAAACTCTTGTAACATGCTTTTCTTTGCCTGCAAATCTCAATGTGATTGGGATGGAACACTGTGGGGGGAAGAAAACTAAACGGGCATGATGCAGAACTAAATCTGAGGATAAGATCACTGTGAATATGTGATTGTCTATTACCTTTTCTAACCTCAGCTTAGTGTTTGTGAGTGGGACTGTGTGTATTTGTAATGACCTATTTTTTTGCCACACGATCTTAACTTTGCAGGCCGTCATCCACAGCTGTCAACAGACCTAGCCTCACTGGAATGATGTACCCATCTAGCTGACTGGATAAGTGATGTTCTACCCGGTGATTGGATCAGTGTTGATCTCCTATACTGTGGAGCCTATAGTGCACATAAGATTCACATGTCCAAGAAGAATACATTCAAAAGACAGAAGATACACTGTTCTTCTCTAGTTTCAATCCATTCCAGTGGAAATACCCAATCAAACAGTCAGACAAACAGACCAAGCAGCAAGGCAACCGGTAAATTCTTCAAAACGTTTATATGTGATTGTAACAGCACGGGTGTCTCTTGTGACATTTATTTTTGCGTTGTCAATGGCAGTGTAAAACTAATGTAGAACAGACAGAGGGAGCAGCCAGGGGGCACTCTTCACAAGGCACATTTTTAGGCCTTTACACAGCACTCACACCATTCACAAGCTGAGGGGAATTATAATAACACATCAGTCAGTCAGTCAGTCAGAGTCTGGTGGAGTTATTGTCTTCGGGAAATAGGGAGGTAGATGCAGAAATATTCCCTGGAGGATATGTCTGTGGGCCATTTGGTACAGGTCAGCAGCAGGTGCCTCTGGGAAATACTGTGCCTCATCCGTTATGAAAGCATTCTCTCTGAGGTTCTGAGAGTAAAGCTGTTGGTGACCACAGGCACAGAGTTGGGCCCAATCTCTTGATCACTGCCATAGGGCACCAATGAGTCCAGAAGGCCTTGGGACACTGGTGCATGCCTGGATTCATTCAGCTTTGTGATATGAGCATGCATCACTAGAGAACCCTCACAGTTCAGCCTTGACCACTAGCTCACAGTCTTCTTCTGTCACACAGGCAATGACATGGTCTGAAAAGCATAATTTTTATCTTTCGTGCCATGGTTTTGGCAACTTCACGGCAATTATTCCACAATATTGGATGTCCCCACTGTTTAACCGAAGTGACAAGAGTTCAGGCTACAGTCGGCAAGAAGAATTGTTTCTAAGACCATGAATTTAATCACCGTGGATGATTGGAACACTTTTTGCTCTAAAATGTATAACCATCAACAATAATCAACATTTGAATAAAATAATCCAAGTTTTCAGTCTTTAATTGTAAAACAGCTTAATTTCTAAAAACAAATCTCTTTCCAAACCAATATACGGTAACTAGAATTATCAGTTACAACTATCCCCAATCCCTCATGCCAGCTATTTTGGGATGCTGGTTTGAAGCTAGCATGAATTCTGCAAATATTTCACACAGAATCATCAAACTTCACCTGCAAACTCAAAGGGGAATATGGGTCCTAACAATAGTAATCAAATTGCCACATGATCCCTGATTGCTTGATTGTGTTACAAACCCAATGTTACATCCATCCCCGGTCTCCCCTATTTACGACGATTTATACCATATTTGATCGTTCAAGGCAATTTGAACCTTGATATTTCCGCGGAACACAGACCGTGACGTACTCTGAACCGGCTGAGCGGTGGTTGGAGATACGTTCAAGCGTTACAGGCGCTTGTCCAGACAGAAAACATTGGGCAAGCTCTGATGTCACAATGCCAAAACATCATGCAAAACTAACCAACTCAAAGTGATCCAGAGTGTTTGTCTGGACATGCTACACTTTTGTTTTTTACGGTAGCCACAATATGTTGAAACATAGCTTGTTCCTCTAGATGTATTTAAAGCGCGTTTTTTAATAAAGAGACAAGATAATAAAGTGCACAATCGATCTGACTCTTCTGTAGAGCATTCTTGACTATGGGCTAGTGTGCGGGGCATTTTAACGTAGGCTTGGGCTACGGGACATACGCCATACCTAAAGTCTGACTCTTACGCGCACAAGTGCTTCGTGATGACTCCTCCAGCTGCTCTTTCGCACCATTGTAGTTCCAGCTGTATCAGAGAGAATGTTATTCTTCACCTAACAAGTATTTAATATGCAGTGCGGGTGGCACGAGAACTCCACTTAATCTTGAAAGTCTTAACGAGATCAAAATTCAATCCCATCTAAGAAAAAGTGGAATGACGTTATTTGACAATGTGCCCAAAATCCTTAATGAATAACTTAGCGAGAGGAGAAGGCAAATACGGCCCCAGCTGTTTCCTGTTGAAAACGTCAGTGTAATGTGGATAAATGTGAGGGATTTTCTCTCTAAATCCGTCTCCTGTTCGCTAAATCTCACTTCACTGAAACGAGCCTGCGCAATGGAACAAAGTCGGAATATTGAGATGTGACATTGCCTGCACCTCATCCTCTTCCTCGCTGTTTTTTTAATGACTTCAAACATATTCCTCTTTGCTGGGCTTTGGCGCGCTGAGAGACCCACGGGGATGTTTAACGGATACTTCTTTCAGTGGCAACTGTGTGATGTCTTCAAGGTAACTTTATTCTTTTTCGTTCTGAATATTCACATTTTATTCCTCTGTTAGACTTTATCTAATTATTTTGCATTTTGAAAATAAATATTTTGTAACTGTAGGCTATACATACAGCCAGAGTGCTTGCAACATTAACGCATGTATGTGATATGCAGACTGTATTACCATTTAACTTTATTGACATTGATCTTTTTGCTATTTGGCTATCAATATTTAAACTATTTGACTTAATAGATGCGCACTTGCAAGCTTTGTGTGTTGCCTAACTAAATGTTTTTTCAGAAATTACAGGCTGGAAATGTTATGTATTACTCATTTGCCAAGTACAACACATTTTAGATCTAAGAGGAAAAGGCGCGTAAACGTGGATATAGATACAGAAGGGCATGCTTTTTGTGCATAGACGTACCCAGGGTGAATTATAAATACATAATGAAGATTTTATAATAGGTACGTGCATGCTTGTAATGCGTTTAATATGATCAAATGCGTTTGTGTAGACGTAAATGCACAGACAAAATGTATGGCTAGCCTATTAGACAGGTGTTTAGGAACTCAGCGTGCTGCACGTAGCCTATAGGTTTCTGCGCGCCATAGCAGATGCGTTTGTTCGGGTTTTCTCTTTATTATGAACCACTCACGTTATACTACCTGCTTTTCAAGTTCAATTTTAAATTCGCTTGACTCCGCACAAACGAAACAGAAACAATAAACTTCAGAACAAAGGGTGAAAATACTTTTTTTTTTTTTTTTTTAAGTCTGTGCCTCCCCTCGGCGCCCTGCGAAAATAGGGAGTGGGAGTTCCAATATACTCTTTAATACTATTTGTTATGTAAGTTTGGTCGACGGAGCTTCCCATGGGTCGCACTGTCTGGTTTGGTGGCTCTGCAGTTTATCATATCAGGTTGAAGTGAAGTCACCCCCGCCTCAGTACTTTAGAAATGAGCGATTTGGCGCTTTTGTGATAGCTAATAGTGTCGGATTGCTCATTCCTCACACTTTAAGAGAATGGTGGTGATTTGAAATGAATGGTCTATTTCTCATGAAAGCTTTAGTATTAAATACTTAAGTATTAAATGTAATGTCATGTTTCATGCCATCAGTTATTACAGAATCGCTTAGCTTAATCGATACCTTCTGTGTACTTCTGTGGTACATTTCCCTAGTGTACGTGAATTAGAATAGTATTCTTAATGCATGCTGGGCTTTAAACGCTTTAAACGAACTTTAAATTATTCACAAACCGGTGGGCATAATTATCTTTTTTTTAGTAAGCGTGCTGTGTTATAAAATATTCAATGTATTATATCGGCACACTTAAATCACTGATTGGAATAAGTATCTTGGCCTCTGGGCCAGATGTGAGACATTCATTCTCCTTGGAGGAGGCTTGTTTCATCATCACTCAATAGATCTTAATATGATCTCACAGTCAACATTTAAAAACCATGTGTATGCACCAGACAGGCTGTGTGTGTGTGTGTCTGTGTGTTCATGCTTGTGTGTGACCTGTTGGTTT
Source organism: Conger conger (assembly GCF_963514075.1). Taxonomy (NCBI): domain Eukaryota; kingdom Metazoa; phylum Chordata; class Actinopteri; order Anguilliformes; family Congridae; genus Conger; species Conger conger. The sequence continues at coordinate 53,002,607 of NC_083767.1, forward strand.
ATATGATCTTAGCGACACATAATGTCAGAACTTAAATAATGACTGTCAGCCTCCACGTAATTGTATTTTTTTGTATGTTTAGTAGTCAGACATTATCCATCAATCTCTATTTAGCCACCTGTTTATCTATGTGATGGCTTCAGAACTTCAGTCTGCTGTGTGTGAACACTATGATTACAATAAGATGATGAGAAGGCTAGACTTTAAAGGGCAGACTTCTGCCAATTAGAATGACGTGATGCAGATGAGAGCAAGGATTTAAGGCTGCTGTTACCCTGGCAGAATTCTGCACAATCGAGCCAGTGTACTGTATCTTTCTCCTATTGGTTAGTGCTCTCTCCCTCTATCTCTCTCTCTCCCTCTCTCTCTTTTCACTCTCCATCCCTGTCTCTCTCTTCTCCTGTTGGTTACATTGTTCATGCTTGTATATCTCCTATTGGTTACTGTGTAAATTGTGCTGTATTGGTTTTACTGACCAAGTACCACTCTCTGTCCCTCTCTCTCTCTCTCTCTTGCTCTCTCTCTCTCTCTCTCTTTCTCTCTCTCTCCCTCTCTCTCTCTCTCTCTCATTGGTTGCAGTGTAAAATGTGCTGTATCTCCTGCACGCACACCCTCTCTCTGGTGCTGTGCGTTCTGACCCTCACCCCGGTGGTGACAGCAGGCGCTGAGACGCTTTGTGGGGCTGAGCTGGTGGACACCCTGCAGTTTGTGTGTGGAGACAGAGGCTTTTATTTCAGTAAGTGCACTTTTTATTTATTCATAAAGAACTGCTGCTTCCCCCCCGTGCTAATGGACTCTTCATAAATAAAAAAACAGATGTTTCTCCTTGCCCTTATTTCATCTGACTTTCTGTCCTCTTCCTTTCTCCGGATCCAGTCTGGCTAACAGACGAGAGTGAGGGCACCGCTCTGATCCTCTTGTTATTTCCCCCCTGAGTGTGATAGTGTTATTGTGTGATTCACTGTAGGCTGATACATGGCTATTCTGCAGGGGAAATCTGAAGGCAGTGTTATATTATTGGGTGCTGAGAGGTAAATTAAGTGTAGATTGATATTTAACAAGCTAGATGTATATTACGTCTATGGTAAGTAGCTGCTCTCTCCTTAGGGGCAGCACTTTTAAGTGGAAGCTGGCAGTAAAAAGGAGTAAAACTGCGAGCACAGAAATGAGCTGTTTTCCAGCGGAATGGGAAAGCTTCCCAAAGAAAACGTTTGGTGTGGACTTAAACACCGCATTTTCCACTAAAAGCCCAGATTCCAGGTTCATCCTTCTACTCAGTGGCTATCACTAGTTACACTTTGGCCCTTTGCAGTGGTTTTCACAGATGCTGTCCTCTACAATACCATAGTCCCTGCAGGGTACTGTTTATGGGCTAACTGGACATGTATCAAAGCCAGGGAAATTCACATTATCGGCCTCCAGCTACTATTAAATGAACTCCTGCATGCCCACCCCCCACCCCTCAATATCCCCATGCCACCTGCATTCACATTGATTTTGGAGGTCTTTCAAATGAAAACTGCACAGAAGAACTTTTTTTTTTTGCTTGCTTGAAAACTGAGCCCGCCAAGATTGGTTGGCTCATTCATGCTGACGCGTGTAACATTGTGGACAGCGGGGTGCACTTTACCGCTCTAATCCACTTGTGCCATTGTAATGCCGTGAGCTTCCCGTCCTCTATCCGCTCTCACGCGGCAGGCCTTTCAGGGCAGTGGAGTGTGTGCAGAACATCCTCCTCCTCTTGCTGTATCTGCACACTCTCAGCTCCGCCTGTCTCAGAGAGCGCTGCTCCCCTGCCCGAGTGGGCGATAGACAGCGTCAGCTGGTCTGGCTGCTAGCAGATGCTGCACTGGCAGACCGGCTCGCCACTTCTTCCTCAACCTCCAAAGTCCGTGAGGCTGGGACACCCGCCAAACCCAGGAGCCGCTCGATTGGCACAGCCCGGAGGTGACCACCTTTGTGTAAAAGGGTGATTGAGGGTCATCTCATGGCTCACTCACAGCCATAGACAGGGATGTCCAGTGCAACCTCCTGTAGGGAAAGGCCTATTGATGCTGCCAGGACTACTTAAAAAAAACAAAAAAACAACGGCAATACCAAAAAAAGGTACAGGGGTAGCATCAAGACAAGGATCAAGAGTTTTGTGTCTACCGGCTGTGACCAGCATCAGATTGGCATGTACAGGAACAGAGAAGGACTGATCACTGGTCTGGCGATCTGCTGGTTCCAAAGCGAATGTGCAGCACATAATTGGGAGGGTAGTGTCATGTTCTGTGCCTCTGCAGAACTGTGGAATGCTGTAGTGGAGCACAAGCCACAGTTAAGTAAGCCGCTCAAATATTTCAGAACTGTATATGTCACCACCACTACAGATACATGAGAAATTACCTTCTGGAACCAATATATAATTGGAACAAAGTGTAGGCTGAGAAAAGGTGCCAATCATAGTCAGTTTTTCCAATTTTCTAGCATGATTTTTTTTGTATTCATGCAAATGGAACTGTGTTGCAGCAATAACTTATCCATGGTGGCTGGACTAAAGAGAGTATCTTAAGTAGAGGACACTCAAAGGAATGAGATAGTGGGTTCAAGCTCAAATCAAAAACCAAGTGGCCAATGAATCCATGAAAACCTCCACTCTGCTGAAGCAAAATGTCCCTGTCCCTGTCCCCAGGAACTGTTTCGGTGTTCAGTTCATATTCTGTGACAATTCAGTGGCAACAATTTTTAATTCCCTGCATTGATATTGTACATGGCTTCCATCTCTGCTCGGGTGGTTATTTAACTCACAGAGAGCTCGATTTAGCTTTCATTTAAGTCTCCTGGATACTGTAATTGTAAAGAGTTAAACAGCAATGGACTGGTGCCAAGGAGAGATGACAGTACTGAACAAATTCATGTAACCGGCAGTCTAAACAGGAATGTCCCCTCTAGATTGTTAAGCCTTTGTCATCCAGTGCCCTGCACATAGCCCTCATAGCTCTGTGAACTAATCTGGAGGAATACTGTCTTCACGTCTACTTACATGCACACAAAAACATGGTCTCATTCAAGAACTAGGGAGAAATTTCAACGTTCACTCTCGACATTACGGTTAGAAGCTCTGCTGCCCTGTGCCCGGGTACCTCAGAACCAATTCCACTGAACTTCAGCCCAAAGGGATTATTCTCTTCAGAGAGTGGAAATGCATCCTGATTACGAGATACAAAATGGCTTGAGTGGTTTGAGATGCAATGGCACTTGGCCTCAAAGGCGCTGTAATGCTGGGTTGTAAATTATGTTCTCTCTGCAGGTTTTCAGAAACTGACGCACCGTTTCTTGAGATCCATTACTCATGAACTAAGTGGTAAATGTTAAACAATGCCAAAAACTATTCTTGAGAGAGTTATTTCTTTCAACACACCAGAGGAAAGGTGGTCCAAAGAGACCCGAAAACATTAAAATGAAGAATGAAGCAGGAAATAAAGTAGGAATAGTCAGCAATAAATGAAAAAAGTGCTGAAACAGCTGGAGACAACTAGAAAGAGGACGGTGTGTAAACAGAACGCCAGTTGGCACACAGGTGAGTCTCTTCCCCAGAGGAAAGAGGATAGATGAGTTTCAAGCCTCAGCATCAGGAAATTGTGGGATTAAGCAAAGACTGGTAGCATCTCTCCTCTTGGGTTTTAATAGTGGTCTCAGACTCGGCTCAAAGCAGGTGTTCGGTCATATGCTCCTCCTTCAGATACCTTGCAATAAAAAAGGTGGTGAAGACACATTCTAGTTAAGACAAAGCACCCGGACCATCAATTGGCACACAGTATTAGGTGCCTGACAACCTCTTTAAGTGATAATTAGATTACAAGGGAGAGAGCAGGGGCTCTTCCAATTCTTGTCCGTTCTGAGTACAGACTGAGCCAAATAGCTCAGACATCTCATGAAATAATTTTCTATGTCATTATCCAATTATTACTGGGAGTTGACAGCAGAGGGATACAATTGGCTCAATCCTCCTCGGGTATGGTTGGCTGAAATTGTCCAGAGGCTCTCAAAATACTGCTGAATTAGCACCTCTTACTAACACTCCAGGTGCCCGCAGGTTGCTATTTATCTTTGGTGAGAGATGCAGTTCCGAGCACCAGAGCTGTTGGCATGAAAGAACCGGACATGCTTTAAGCCAATACTTCTTGCGCAGGTGTGAGAGATGTAGTGGTGAGTGGAGAAGGACATGGCGAATTGCCAATTCCAACTCCTGGTGAAAAAGGGGAGAAATTCCCCACTTCAACGGACATAAAATTGGGGGCCAACAAAGGTTGGATTTCAATTGCATAACAAATGAAGACAAATCAGTGTGTAAAATGAGAAGGAAATTTAGTTTGGCTATAAAGCTTTGTGGTACCAGCAATAAAGAGGTAGTTTCCAGGTTCATTGCAGCGTTTTACAGTCCCCCTCCTGCCGTAAATCGCCTGGACTCTCTGCAGGCAGTGGCCTGCAACCGCTCCAAGAATCCACTCATTTTATTAACCAGCAGCAGCCTGTAAAAGCCATATGCTTGCTGTGGCACTCTGGTGGGGAATCGGGTCCTTTTTCCACTGCAGCTTGTGTGAGGAATGTGCTGCTACAAATACCGTTCAGCACAGAGCTGCAGAGATGCCGGATGGACCAGCATCCTGCCTCCTGCACGCAGCTCTCTTTGACAAAAAACATTCAGTAAAGCTGCACATTTCTAATGAGAATAGTGTTAACAAAGGTGAAATTGAAGGTGTCAGCAAATGGCAAAGGAGGTTTTAGTCAGATGGATTTCAATGGCGGTTATTTGTTACCGGTTTTTCAAGTTGCCATGTCTGAGAATGTATCCCATATGTTCGGTGGGTGGGCAGATTTAAGAAAGATGCAGGCTACAGACATCTACAGACATCATCTATAATCTACAGACATCATCCATGACCCTCCACAGCTCTCGTGATAACATTTTCCCACTCACTAGAGGGGACCTAATGTTAGCTCCACCTCCTCACAGAGTAAACTCTGTTATCTCCGTCTGGAAGATCACTTTGGTATAGAGACCCTTCTCTACCATAGATTCATGACTATTTCTGTTTTTGCTGTAAATAACTTTAGGAGGTGATAAGGATTCCCTGGCTAATTCATGTAATTTATTAAATTTTCTCTCCAGGTGGGATCTCAATATAACGTGACCTTATAAACACAGCGATTACAATGACCATTACTCAGAGGATCTGATTTCTTTTACTGGCCAGACTGTAGAGGTAAAATTATATAATGTATACTCCAGAACTGTTATCCTCCATTATACAATGGCATTCTTTGGAGGGCAGGCCTTGGTGGAGTAGTTCAAATAAAATAAAAAGGCACATGATCCAACCTGCCCCAAATGCATGTGACAATGAAAGATGGGTACATGCAACCAAATTTCTATCTGTGCAGAATGTGTGATACAAACAAAAGAGAAGTATCCTAATCTGCATAGAATCCTTAGGACTAAAGACTCGAGCAAAAGCTTGCACCCACTGTGGATTTTGGCACTGGGCATGGCATAGCGGGTGGCGGCTTGAAAGGTTATATTCTGTGTTTGTTTACAAAGGCTGTGGGACACGGCCCTTTGTTTACAGGGATTAGAGGCAGTAATCCTTCTAATGGCGGTGCTTTAAAGCCTTCTCCAGCTGATTATGCTCCCCACTCCAGCTGTTTGTGTTGCAGGTTTACACGTTATTTGAAGGAAAGCAGAGGATGACAATTTGTGGGGCTTTATTTTGAACAGGAATGGAAAATGGGCCAGAAAAGCATAGGCCAGAAACCTGCCCACGCAGCAGAAATATGGCTCCCACAACTTGTCTCGTTGCATAGTCACACACTAGGGCTGGAGACAGTTCCTCTCCCTCATGAAACCCCATTGTTCAGAGGCTGATAATGGTCAAACCAGCTGACCTGTCAGAATTATGTACAGCTTCAATCCAGCAGGCCTAAACCACTAGGTTAGAGACCTGGAAGCAGTAATGGAAAACCTATAAAAACAGTTTGATGGCTCTGTATTGGTTGTGTGTGTCACACTTGTAGTTAAGTTGTGTGTTTGCCTGTGGACACACAGGTGATGGCTACATTGGTTGAGGCTGGGCATATATGAATGGACTGAATTTTGTGACATGTGGGTGCTGCTGTTGTACACTTGCATAGCTTGCACAGAGTGTTTATTTAGACTGGCTGGGTAGAGCCCCTCATCCATTTTCTACTACTCCATTCACAAAGCCTGTAGTGTCACACTGCCCTCTTTTGTGTGGATGGTTTGGACGTGAATTCTCTTTTGGTTTGTGGTTTTGAATGATGAAGTTTAGTCTGTTGCACAAAGGGAAACCATATCTTTTGTGTCACTGTGAGGCTGTAGACAGTTTAGATGGGGTGGGTTAAGGTGGTGGTGGTGTTTCTGACGCAGTTCATGCATTGTGGTTTTGGAAGTATGTAGAAATCCACCAGGTCTGATCGCATATGCCTTAATTTCATGTGGAGATAACATTTGCAGGTAATGTGTGGTTTTTTGTTTAATTCTGCCACACAGACACAAAAAATGGCACACTGTAGAATCCTGGAACAGAATCATTTGTGAAAATGTTATATGTTAATGGAGTAAAGACAGTAGAGGAGTAATAATGTTATATGTTAGTTTAAGTATGTTCAGAGAAATGTAGGCCCTGTAATATTATGGTAATACTGTGAAGAATCAACTGGGGAACTGAGTGCTGTGTCAGTGCATATTTGCTCAGCCGGAAGGTCTTTAAGTTTGTCTTGGGGTTTTTGTTTTGCATTCAGGAGAGGCTAGCAGGCTATCAGGTGGCTGAAGTGCTCATTCTCATTGTGGTGACGCACCCCAGTCTGGAATCAAACCCTCAGGTTGTCTGGGCACCAGCAGTTTGCCTGCGCCAGATGCTCGTGAAGTTTAGTCCTCCAGCAGAACGACTGCACAGCTCAGCTGGCAAACTGCAGAGTGAAAAGAGGCACCAGCTGGCAGCAGACGCTTCAGAGGATGTACGTTATCCTGCTTCCCAAATTGACAGAGGACATTGCAACACTGATAACAGGCCTATAATTTGACATTCTGAATCACAAATACAAGGTAAAACAGGGTATGAGAATTTGGTGAAAGGTAGATGATTATAATATCAAAAGCCACAAAAATATCTGCTCTCTCTTTCATTGTATGTCACACCCCCTTACCTCCAAAATGCACATTGCAGCAACAGCTCTTGCTCCTTCACCTCCTCATTGCAGCAACATGCAATAAATCCCTGCCAGGGTTCATAGTCTTTGGACTAATCTGTTCCACAGTTAGGGCCCCTCTTCGTCCTGAATAGTGTTGTCAGGACAAGGTGAGCAGAGAGCAGAAGTTAATGCACTTTGTCAGCGCTGGCAGCATTTTGAGCCAAGAGCTATTAACTCTGAAAGGCAAAGGCATTTCCTCCTTGTAAATGCCATATTAAATTATTATTTCATTTGGTAACAGGGAAAAGCCTATTGGAGCTATATTGCTCATTTTCAGAAGTGTGCTGAGCGAGAGGGGAATTGTAAATGAAGAGTGAGATATTTCAGAAAAGGCATTAAATGGAGTAGTCAATTGGATGGAGTCAGATCTTCCAGAAAACCTTTGCCACAAAACTGAAAGACCCATGACTCCCTCTGTCACAAGTGCTGATCTTGTCTGGCCCAATGGGCAGCTGCAGTGAGAGTAGCAGGAAAAGCTCCATATCGTTATAGAGGTCGTAAGTCTGAGTGGCATACCCCTGCTCTCATTCAAATCTCACTTACCCAATCATACCTTCATATCTTCAAATTCTTGCTCAAATCTTCTTCACCAGCAGTTTCTTGCTGAGTAAAAACATCTGTGGCACACTCGCGTTTTTTCTGGACTAGTGTGGCATCCCTCAAAAAAAATGCTTTCTGCCTATATTTTCAATCAACTGCCATTTTCAATCAATTGCTATGGTACCATCATTTGGTCAGTGTATGCACTTGACACAGTCCTCCATAAACCTACCAAGTTTGGTGAGTTTTTATGCCATTCCTGCTAGTCTTCTTTATTCAAGGTTGCAGAAGGAAGAAACATTTTAAGGGCATAAAAGAAAAACCTGTCTCTTCCATTGTTTAGTTTAACTGTTGGAACTTCTTTGCTTTGGATGATCTGAGATTGTCAGGGGGCTGTAATTAGTTAGCACTTCAAATACATGTAGAGTATATGTTTAGGTATTGGGACCATTCTCTGCCTTAAAACGATCTTAAAATCACTTCTCAATCTACATGCAACTCCATACAGGGATTAAAGGACAGGAGTAATATTGGTTTTCTTTTTGGCTTTTGTCAGTTTTCTGGCTGCATTTTGTTGCAGCTGTCCAATGCTTGACTGAACCTTTCAGCATCAGTCTGTGTAAGATATCAGAGCCAGTTTGGTTATGTTTTTAACATGGGTCTGAATGTGTATTACCCCTGAATTCCATACATGTGCTGTATTGTCAGAAACCAATGCTGCTTGGCCTATTTCTGACACAATTTCTGTAGTGTAGAAAAAGGTCAGTGGGTCATGGGCAAGGACATTAGACATGCATATCAGAGGGTGAGCTGCACCACTGTCTGCACAGTACAATAAGGGTCCTTAGGCAACTGGCAAAGTGCAAAAATCCCCTGTACATTTTATACCATGTCTATGAGGCTGTCATTGTCTTCACTTTTAAATACGGTACATACCTGTGGCTGCAATTTGTGTTTAAGGCAGTACAATCACAAGAACAAAAGGGTTTCATTCTCCATGTTCAGTTAGGAACTGTATGAGGAAGACTACCAGTAGTTGTTCCCAAGACATTACATTACAACTGCTACTGTGGACTGTGATTTGATACCAAATTTGATACCAGATATCACAAAAACTATTTTTTGTTTTAGCAGAATTCAGTAAAAAAGTTTTAGATGGAAAGTCTGATCCATTCTGCCAGCTGATGATACCTCATTTCCATCTTAGAGTTTACTGCCAGGGTCCAGGTCTGACAGCACTACACCAGCCCTTGTTCTGTGTGTGACAGAAGAACAAAGTGATCTGTGTAGAGCGGAAATTCTACCTGTATGCAACGTAGAGTGTGGCAGTACAATTTGATCTTCTCTAGGACATTGTGGTCTTTGTCCATCTCCCTCTCTCTGCCAAGGAAACCCACACTTTCTTCCTTTATTTTTCTTTCCTTCCCTTCCTCTCCCTGCCAGGTAAATCAACCCTGTATCCTTATTTCTGTCTCCCAGGTAAGTTTAGCCTCTCTTTTGCTCTCTCACTTGTAGGTAACCTCTCTCTCTTCCTCTTTCCTCGGTAAACTCTCTAATTCTCTATTCCAAGATAATCCCACCGATGCTTTCTCTCTCAATCCCGGGTAAACCCTCTCTCACCTTGCCTTCCTCAGGTAAACCGACAGGCTATGGATCCAGCTCCAGACGCTCACACAATCGAGGCATAGTGGACGAGTGCTGCTTCCAGAGCTGTGAGCTACGGAGGCTGGAGATGTACTGCGCGCCGGTGAAACCGGGCAAGGCCGCCCGCTCCGTCAGGGCACAGCGCCACACGGACATACCAAAAACCCAGAAGGTAAGCGCCATCCTGTACCACACAAAACACTGACGGGAGGAGGACGCCTGGCTGCGCTTGATACCAATACAGGTGGAAGAGTGATTGTGACTACAGGGTTTTAGACACTTACAGGGGGCCAGATGATCTCACTCCAAAATAGCTGTCGGATTAATAGATCTGAACATTATTGGTCAATTTACCCATCGGTGTCAAGTACCCACCCTCCACGAATCTTTTTTATTATTTTACATACAGATAAAATAAGATCACTTGAGAAGATTTATATTGTCTCTGAAACCTGCACCTTGGTTTTTGAGTCATGGATTGATATTACATGATCAGTAACATTTGCTATATGTCATTTTTCTTAAACTCTGCTTCTGGCCATGTACCCCATGCTTAATAAAACATATGACTCCCCCTCTCCCCTCAAGGGTCCCAACTATTTGACTTAGCCACTATTGCTTTTTTACTCTATTTCACAGAAGCAAATGTCCGGTAATAGTCACCCATCCTGTAAGGTATGTTTTCCTCTTGCTGGAGATTTGATGCTGCATGCCTGCGCTGGTGCTCCTAGTGCCAGCTTACGTGTGAAGCATGCCTGCATATTCCGTTCTAACTCTGCACTGTATGTGTTAAAACCTTCTTATGGAAACAACATTGAGCCTGAGCAGTTGGATTTGCTATGATGCATTGGTAATTCACTTGTTATTCACTCGATTGCGGTTGGCATACTGTGTCACCAGTTGTTCCTTTGACAGGCCTGTGGACTGCAGGTGCACTCCCTCTAGGTGCACACAGTTTCTAGGACTTGCATGCCAGATGCCATTCTGGCTCTGTTTCTAGAATTCTGCGTTTCACTGAATTCATTCTCTGGCCCTGTTTCCAATGCTTCCTTTACCTCCACTCATTTGCAAGTTGGCTGTTCTGTGCATCTTAAATCCTCATTCATTCACGCACAGCCTTTGTGTCCAATACTTACAGTATAACATTTAATCATGTCCTCGCTGCACAATTAAAATCCTGCATACCTCTGTACCAAGACTTTTCCTGCTCTGTTTCAGGAGGTGCATCAGAAGAACTCCAGTCGAGGGAACACGGGGGGCAGAAATTATCGGATGTAGAACTAAGCCAAGAGTGACGGATAGAACGAATAACATGCTGGGGGAAGCAAAAAGGACAGATTGATGGTGGAAGACGGGAGGCATGTTTTGTTTTAAGTGGGAGGTAGAAGGGGCTTGTGTCAGCCCCAGGTGGGCTGTCAAAGCAAAAACTAGACCTAGGGGTAAATCAAAATGTAGAGGGAGAGATTAATTTAAACAATTCTTCATATAAACTGGGAGAAAGTAAGATGAGAGTTAAGGCCAAACAATACACTGAGCCAGTGTAACTGCAAAGATTGGCAAAACAAACAGTTCCATGGCATTATACTGTTGTAGAATGTGTGCACCAGGAGGACAAGGGATCAGAAGGTTTTGGACTTTCTTGTGCCCAAGACAAACCAGCTCCTGGCACACCTCTTAAAGACCTCAAACCTATACCAGGGTAAACCTGAATTTGATCAATCTGCATAATATTGCCATTGAACAAGTCTACACCTGCACCAGATGGTTCACATTCAGTGTTTATAAACTTTGATTAACCATGTGAAACACCCAATACCCCAGCAAAAATGCAATTATTCACAATACAAATACTCAATGAACATATTCACAGGCTTACAACAAGGATACTGTTTGGATAATCATTAAATGTGGAAACAGTTTGGAGTTTAAATAAGGGTCTCCCCATACTTCTGTGACAATAATACATTTACTATGGCATAACAGTAATGTGGTAAGTATGTTGTGTCCACAAGGCAGTTCCAAAGAGAGGCCAGAAAGGCTTTCTATCTTCAATGTGTTTCAGAAAGCCAGACTTGGTGTCCACTCTCCGGGAGATTTCATCAGGCCAGACTTGAAGGCAGATGTCTGCATCTTAGTGCAAATTAGATTGCAATTGCAACTGGAAGGGTTATGAAAATAGACACCTAAAAATTAGTCATAGCCCCAAATGCTTGGGCCATCTAGAAAGTGAAGTTGCAGTTGGTGAGATATGGTCCGCAAAGAATCCTGTGATATGATTGGTGCTCCCAACATTTAGATAAGTTCCTCATTTCACTCCTCCCCGTGACTTGACCTCCTCTTGTGCTCCAGTTCTGATCCCCACATTTGGCACTAGCATTGCTAGATTGTACATATGGAGATTTCATAAGAAGTATACTACTTCAAAGGTGTGCTAACATAATTATATTCCAATATTGCAATGCCTTTTCTAAAAAAAAAAAGAAATAAATTGGTTAAATCTCAAACCATGAGATTGAAAAAAAGTTAAATCTCATGCCATGATCTAGGGCTGTGTATTAAAATGGTATTACATGAATGAGATTTTGCACAGTAAAATGTAGTTTTACTCCCCATTTTATGAGTGAGAATGTATACTAGCTACGTAGGTGGTTAGCTAGCTGGTGTAATCCGGCCAAGCAACAAGGTTAGTCTCATAGCACCAAACAAATGTAGACTGCAATGGAGTGGAGGTCGTTGGTTTCCTACCAAGTTATTGTTGGACACACACATACTGTTGGTGTGATGTGTTATAATGTTGAGCCTTTAGGTTTGCTGCTAGCTACAAACAATAATACTGTAAATTATGCTTTTTAAAACCTCCAATTGGGGCCATACTCATACGAGACTGTACAAGACTATTGGCTTATTAGCAAAGAACTTCCTCAAATGTTTGGACAGACCTATCTTTCGTCAGAGTATCAAGTTGGTCTGGCCCATAGTACAAGTAAGGAACCTGACAAATGACAATACCCAGAGGCAGAAATTATATGATTGATTGCACTTTTTCATTGAGTGAAGGCAAAGGATTGATTTGCATTCTTATATTCTGCAAGTATATGGAGGATCCTTTATTTTCTAGATAACAGATGCTTTTGAACATAAATAGCAACAGCAACCAAACCAAAGTACTCTCACACGCATAAACTATACATAACACAAGGTTCTTGTCTCACATGCAAAAGCATGCATATTCACACCGTATTGCAACTCAGAACACAATTTTGTGCACAATCGGACACTCACCATAGCGCAAAACAAAACTAATAGTGGGCAAGTTTCATGCAGCAGCTCGAAAAGCCCTCTTTGAGAACAACCTGATCTGGCTCACTTCCCAAGTATTTCCAAGTGTTGCAGCAGTTTGCACAATCTGTCACACACTAAAAGTGTGCAATGTCACAATAACCTAAGATTATATCACATCCCATCACACTGCCTCCTCTGTGCCTGTGTATATTCCACCAATACTACCACTTAAATTATTTTATGCATTGTTCTACTGTCATTGTACATGATGGTGTCATATAGCAAAACTGTATTAAGAAATTTTATCCACTGTATAATGGTGCTATTTTGTAGTGTGTTATCTGCAAGGGTTGGCTAAAGCAGTGAAAGAAATGAAGGTGGAGCTGGGGGTCGGAGCTCTTTCCTTTTGCACAGCCGTGTGGCCACGATTTTTAAGTTTTTTATTATTATTATTTGTAAGCTATTTCAATCAGTTAGTTGTGTAAGTGAGCAAATGTATTTCTGTGAAATCTGTGAATGCATGGAAAAACATATCTGATATGATCCCAAGAAGGCTAATTGCCTTTTTTCTACTGTTTGTAAATTATTATTATTGTTATTATTATTATTATTTTATTATTATTATTATTATTATTATTCATAATTGACCCCTATGCCAAATGACTTGACAAAAAGTACTGTGAACTGTAATCTTAAATTGTTACCAAGATCATAGTCATAGTAAACTTTTGTCTGTCCTGTAACTCATGTACTGCAAGAATCGGTAATGTTGACTTTAGAAAATATATGTACAACATGCAACAAGCGTAATATGCACTGGAACGTCTCATTGTCATGAGAGATACGGCCAGCAGGACAGCAATGAATGGTCCTCCTTGACAATGATTTGTTTCTTAGGGCAGCCTGATCTGAGGTATGTTTTTCCTGAAGTAACAGAACAGCTGATTTACGTGGTACTAAATGCAGCTCACACATATTCAGTTTGTTGTGTCGGGTGTTGGTTTCAGACACTGGGAGCCAGTGGAGCTTGGCCTGCCAGTCTGTTTTGTCTCTGTTTAGTTTGTAGTATGCTTCAGGTGATATCTGATGCTTGTCAAGTCTGGTACAACAAGCTCCATTTGTTCCTGTCAGAAACACGTTACTCCACACAAAGCTGAGCAATGCAGGTGTTGTCTGTTGCATAGCCAATTAAAAATAAAATCTGAGGAAACTTTTTAAAAGTCGCTGTAAGCAGAATTATAGGGTTGAATCAACCGGATTTCTGCAGGAATTATTGCATTGTTTATTTGTTTATTTGAAAAAAAAAGAAGAAGGGTAAATTCAAAAACATTTCCACAGCATAAAATAAAATGGTTCTTGATTTTAAGGAAATGCAAAAGTGAGAGTTTTGTCTTAATCAAGCCCTATGTTAAGAAAAGTGTCTCAAAAGGAATTTTAAAACTGTCTATAAAAGGACAGATGATTGTTTGATTAAAGCGCTTATTATTATTGGTGCTCCATTATATTCTGTAGAAAATGTTTAAATACTGACAGATTGTTCACAATTCCTGCTGAATAAACCACTTGTCAATATTCCTCATTTGTCTGGAGAATTATTTCAAATACAAGTACAGTATGTGCACACAGACACACACACACACACACACACACACACACACACACACACACTTAAATGGTATATGCAGTATACTGTATACAGTGCAGTGCAGCATGAAAGCTTTTTTTTGTTATTGCTTTGGCTCTGTACTTCAGCATGTTGGATTGGAAATGAAACAATGAATATGAGGTTATAGTGCAGACTGTAAGCTTTTGGTATTTACAGCTGTATCCGGTGGTTGTTTGCTATTGCTGAGCTCAGCAATGCATTTTTGCTTCCTAACAAGTTATCAAACGGTTAATTTTGACAAATCCAATGTTTTGACTATGTCTCTGATTGCTTTTTTCAGCCTCACAATGGCCTGCTTTACTGGCAGTGACACTTATTCGATCCTCATATTGAGACACAACAGCAGAAGACTCCAAATGCAAATTCCACACTCAGGATCAATTCATATGTATACTATCAAATGAAAGGTGAGAGTTAGCACTTTAACCTCATACAGTATTCACTGCTTCATTTCAATGTTCTGGAGTACAGACAAATCAACAAAATGGTGTCACTTTCCAAATAGGTACACACTGCACTGTATTCCTCCAGGCTGTAATACTTAACAAACAACCACATTACAGAAGTGTGCCTCTCTGCAGACCCCCAAAAGAAACAGACTGTTTTTACCATGTTGACATAGGTTCAGCAAGCTTTGATCAACAGACAGCGCTCACCAATACAGCTCCCATCGGCGTCTACACAGATAGATAGCGATTGTATAGAGCCACACTATTGCCGGACATTTGCAGTTCCTTATGTTTAACAGTTAGAACAGAGGAGCGGTTAAACAAATATTTTTGGAGCCAGATACACAAGCAAACATTTTATTACTGCGATTGTGAAGCAACACATTACTATTATTTGAAAGTTTAGGTTCATTATTATTCTGCCGGATATTTTGTCTGCCTACTCTTCCCACAGTTTTTAAAAGATTGATGCCAAACCAACTGGAAAATTTCTGGCATGGTCCCAAATGGTGTGCTTGTTCACAGCATTTCGATATTCCCAATAACTTTTGAGATATTTAATGCCTCTTCAGCTGATGATGTCACCAGGCTCTCTAGCACTTCCATATAGAGTACCAAGGTATTGTAATCATTGCCCATCCCTATGGTTCTGGAAGAGGGTTCCCATTCATTTTAGCCATAGACATTTGAGAAAGTTCCTGGTTAAAGTGTTTTAAGGGTGGTTTTCAGTAACACCACGTCACCTCGGTACTACTATAATTGAATGGTATCAATTGCCTTGCATTATACAAATAGCTACCCATACAAACTCTCTGATTGGCTCGGTTACCACCTAGTAACACCCTAGCAACACCCTAGCAACACCATAGCAGCCACCTAGCAACACAATAGCAACCACCAACCAAACACCAGGTACACTATAGTCTTTCTTGGAAGTGCACATCTCTAGTCCTGTTCCAGGAGTGCCTACAGTAAACAAATGGTAAATGGTTGGAATTTATATAGCACCTTTATCCAAAGCGCTGCTGGGATGATGCTTTTCATTCACCCATTTATTCGCACACTCACACACCAATGGTGATCGGCTGCCATGCAAGGCACCAACCAGCTCGTCAGGAGCATTTAGGGGTTAGGTGTCTTTCTCAGGGACACTTTGACACACCCAGGGTGGGACTGAACCAGCAATCCTCCGACTGCCAGACGACTGCTCTGGCTTTAATCTGTGCGTTTAAGCTATGAACAATATACAGTACATGTATTATAACATTAGTATTAATCAATTAACCTGATAGTGTATCCAATCCCTTTTGTGCCATGTCTGAAAGCTCATACAGGGTTTGGTAGCATAAGAGGCACATTTATACAATTATATAATCAAATAAAAGGCCTTTAGGGAAGGGGGATATAGACATGGAGTTACCAGACTAGAGATGGCATACTGTATATGTCAATTCTTTAAATGCCCTGAATGGATGCACACCAGTACCCGGTGTCCTAGAACCGAAAGTTACAATACAAGCATGGAGGTTTACCTCCTTGCTTGTTCCTCTCACTGTTATCTCATTGCCTCATTATCCTTTACCCACTTCCAGACGCGCTTATCACAAGACCTTGACATCACGTGAGTACCCCAAATTGGATGGTTATGGTTTCATCTCTTCTACTGTATCAGGCTGAGCCTTATGTTTCTGATCGCAAAGCAAGGTTAAACGCAGCCTTGGACTTTGGAGCCCAGATGGATCTATGTCTGCTCTCTTGAGAGGTTGGAAAAAGAGCCAAGTAAGAGAGAGGGTCTGAAAGGGATAATAAGGCAGAAAGAGCAGGAAGAGCTCTGAGAGGAAAGCAGACGAGGAGGGAGAGAGAGGAAGAGAGAGAGAGAGAGAGAGAGAGAGAGAGGGAGGGAGAGAGAGAGAGAGAGAGAGAGAGAGAGAGAGAGGGAGGGAGAGAGAGAGAGCGACTCGGCTCACAGACAGGAAGGAGAGCATAAGTGCACAATGAATGGTCATTAATAAATCAATGCTGCAACAAAAACCTGAGATGAAAAAAAGAATTTGCCATCCTTACCTCAGCGTTTTATTTTTCCTGCTTCCTCCCCCTTGCCGTGCCCTCACAAAAGCATATGAACGATTTTTCATGTATTGAAGTAAATCTAGATTCTATGGTATTCCATAGTATGTGCTCATATCAGCCATATTTGACTGTTTGCAATACAGAGATCAATTTGCATGAGCCCAGAGTTGTTCTGGTGAAAAATTGAGCTAAACATGTAAATAACCGCAGGAAGTACTATTCAGCATCAGCCATCCATACACATATTTGGTGACAGGACAGTGGACAGTGGTCATATTCCAGAGGGGGGAAAAAAAAACCCAAAGATTTAAAAACTGGAAAATTATTACCGTAATCAAGATAAATTCCTGGAAAACAGTGGGATGTTATGTATTGAAAATGAGAATGATGTTAATAATATACAGTATATTGACATACGTAGTCACTGAACATAAATATTAAAATGAAAACCAACATGATAACGACAAAAAAGCAGCATCCTGGGGCCTGTATCACAAAGGAGGATTACAGAGTTGGCTGGATAACTGCACCAAGTAAAGCCCGGAACAGCTCTCGTTACATTAGTCCATGTTCCAGATTTGGGAGAGTTCTGGGTTTTACTCCAGCTAACTGCGTAATTGTAATTCTGCTTCATGGTACAGGCCCCTGGTCCCGTATAATTTTACACATTTTTCATAATACCTGGGTGACGCAAATCCAAAAGGCTATTTGAGAGGTTTCTTCAAGGTTATTTTAAGAAAGCTATTAAAACTCAGCTGATTTGTGGATCTGTGTAAAAGCTCCAAAGGTAATAGGAACAGTTGTTCTTACAAGCATCATAACATGTTTTTGTTAGCGGATCACAGCACAATGATCAGCATTAATGAAATCCATAAAGAATAAAACACAATTTTTATATTAACACCAGATATTTTCATGTGTGAGGCTGGTGCAAATTTTCAGGGCTGAGATACTGCCGGCATGTTAGAGCAGCCTAAAACATAGCTCTGATAGCTTTTATCCAGTGCAAAAGTGAACTCGCTCACATTGCAAGATAATGTGATACTTCCTAAAAGATGTGTTGCTCTGCCAAGGAAAATAGAGTGGCGTGTGGAGGAGAATGGCACACTCATTTCTCCAGAGAGCAACAGGTCAAAGCTCTCATTCACTATAAGCATATTTGAATGAATGCACAGAGAGCCATGCCCCTTTCAAATGTACATTAAAAGGGCCCTTGGCTCACTGGCAGTGCATATTATGATTTAAATGTGCAGGGAGGGTACCCCTAGTCCTCATTCCACCCGTACCTTCTGTAACCAAACATGGAACTAGTGCAGTAATTTACCCAACTAGACCAAATGATGGAGAGATATTCAGGGCTGCCCAACCTAGAGGGATCCTGGAGAGCTGCTATCCTGAAAGTTTTCATTTCAACCCTATATAATAATAATAATAGAAAGAAAGCTTCCAATTATATCGTGCCTTTCCTCACACTCAGTGGGTTCATTCCAATCACTTATTTTTCTCCTCTTTTTTCACTTTTTTAATTTCCTTTCTCCTGACCTGAAAATTTAGCAAGAAAATATCAGTGCATCCTGACGTATAAATGACCGACCTGTGGATCCACCTCTCCCCATCTGCCATGTCTGTAACTGAGGTGGCTTCCAACTGATGTTTGAGGGAGCACTGACATTTAAATCGCCTAATTCCCATTTTATTAATTTCCCTGTTTCTAGTCTCTTTTTGTGGCCTCTCCCGATGGGTGGAGCTAGTAGTAGAAAAAATAGCAAGGAAAAGAAAAAGAGGAGAAAAATAAGGGATATAAATGCACTAGACAATGATAACCAGGTCAACCACCACCAATGTGTAGCACACACCTGGGTGATGCACAGCAGTCATTTTGCGCCAGAATGCTCACTACACATTTTAGCCAATGAAACTGTGGATGATTAGGTGGGATGCTGAGAAAGCCATTACACCAGGGAGCCCCCTACGCTTTACAATGAGTGCCATCAGGACCTTGGTTTAACATTCGACCATCACTGCACTGGGGCATTGGTATTTATTTGACCAGAGGGAAGTCTACCACCTACTGGCCCACTAACAACACAGCCGTAACAGCTTTCCCAGGAAGTGTCCCATCCAAGCACTAAACAAGCCCACGCCTGCTTAGGGCCAACAATTCAGCAGGAGCAGGGTACGGGGAGGTATGGCTGCAGTTGAATGACGTGGGCTTTGTTAGGGTTGGAGTGAACACCAACAGGATGGCAGGTCTTTAGGAACAGGGTTGGGAAGCACTGATTCAAAGGAACTACAAAATGTGAGAGCCTTAGCACTACAGCCAACAGTCAAGCAACTATGTATAAGATAGTTATGACACATCACAATGTCATGGTAATCAGCTACCTGTGTCTGTCTACTTCAGTCACTCTTTGTAATCACATTAGTGTGCATATTCACTGCCACATAGAATATGCGATGAAACTGCAATATATCTAACTGAGATGTCAGATTTCTGGACTTGCACAGTCATTGCTGATTACTAATGTGCTTGACCGCAGATTTGTTCAATTATTAGAATGTCCTGTGATGAGACGGAAGTCTGCATAGATTAACTTTCTTTTGCAGGAGTAGCTCATGAAATGAGACAGCATGTATCCGAAATGAAAACCCTTATTTCAGAGAAGTATTGAAACAGATTCTGGGACAAAACAGTTTTCCAATATTCTTCCTCAGTTGGGTTCTGGGCTTGGTTCATCTGAGGACACACTTCCTGGATCCGGCTCCGAAACAGAGGCTTCACTGCTTACGTGTGCTGTTGTCTTTAAAACGACCTTGCGGTCTACTTTAGCACTCTCTCCGGTTTCGCAAGTTTTCACTTGGTTGTTTCAGAGGAGAAAAAGAAGCTGGCAGAACCGTGCTTTCTCTGCTAATGAATGCCAAGGATCAGTTACCTTAACTTACTGGCAAAAACATCGCCCGTTCATTTAGGAGTTGTCCTGTACAATCTCTACAAATCCTGTGTGTTGCATTGCTACCACTCAAGATATTAGAAAGAAAGCACTGAAAAGATTGTGATGCTCAGATGGGTGAGAAATGTCTGCAGGATGGGAGAACGATCTGTGTGTATTACTCATATGAAAATTCTGTTTCCTTTTGGAAGATAACTTGCATAAATTACTTGCTTTGGATGAAGGGTCCATCTTTTTATATCACGACATGAAACAGGAGAGATATGCTGAAAACTGTATTATTATTTTTATTTGAAGGAAGGAAGATGCATTGCTTGTTGTATTTAGGGGACTTGTGCAGATGTTACAAGCTTTGAAGGAAGATCCTTGCCCACATGATGAGATTTAGCAAAATCAATATTATTTTCTAATCCCTTTAGAGGCTCCTATACAGACGATGGAGGCAGGACAGAAAAAACATTTTAAGGATGCTTCCACATCCTAGTTTAAAACTAGCTCTTCTGATAAGTTTCCAAAGCATTATGTCCCAGAATGCCTGAAATCATTTCATTTTATCGGGACAGTGTTAGAGAAAGGCAGTACAGGCGGGCTATAGAGCTGTACACCTATTGCAATGCTCACCTTAAAGTGAGCCAAGATTAGCCGAGCCCAGTGGAGCAGTACCAGCCAGCCCTAGCCCCTCTTTTTAGTTTCCCTCCATATTCCCTGCCCCCATCCCTCCCCCACCACCATTTCTGTCTCCCTCCCTCTCGCTCCCTCTTTGCTGTAGTGGAAATTCACTGAGAGCTGATTGTGGCAGCAGAGTGCTGGCTCAGCTGTGGGCTTTAAGAACCCATGATGTCAGATGCAATATTTTCCTTGGAGCCTCATCAGCTGCATTGTTCCTGGAAACTATGGTCTGTTCTCCAGGCAACAAAGGAGCCTTCCCCATCACAAGCCCCAAACTCAACAGGACACACAGAGCATCGTAGAGTCAGAGTGGTGAACACTCACATGCCTTGCTCCCTCTACTACAACTGCGGCTGTGTTCAAAGCAAGGTCCAGGGTCAGCGATAGACCAAGAGAGTTGGTTTCTCGGTGACACACACCGGGAGAGAGAAATAATGTTTTCAGTTAAAATCTCAGTGATGTCATGGCGGTGGTATTGATGGGGGGGTCCAAGGAGATGTGTCTTATGATGTCATCCATTTGGCCCTGACTTCTGAGGGTTTCACTGGCCCCTTGAGGATAGCATGATTGAGCTGATCTATTCAGAAGGAATCTGACATGAGATCAAGTAAACCTGGAGTGGTTTATCACAGAGTGAATAAAACTGCATTCAGATTCTGATCAACACATGAGAAAGATGGCAGAACAGCTATCAGGGTTATAGCCTGTTGAAAGATGGGTGCCATTATATCACTTGAAAGATCAGTTACAAACAAGAGTTTGATAGTTGACCAATCAAGCCTTCCCTTGGCTTGGCACACTTTAATCTGATTGGGCATGTCCAATCAGAGGAATATTATGCTAATGGGTATTGAAAAAACACAATCTAGTCACAGACTGCAACAGAGAGGTGGCTGTTATTTACCTCCTCTCTGTTTTGATTGTCACAGACTTGATTCGGCTATCAAGCTATCTAGTTAGAAAGATAGGTATTGGCTGGGTTATCAAGCTACTTCGCTAGCTAATTGGGAAAAATAAGAACACTAAACATTAAACATTAAAAGAGGATTTGTTTGATTGTTTTCTTTGAGGTATTCAATATTCATTTAGTGAAAGTCATTCACTAAATGTGAAAAATTCACTAAGGCTGTGTTTGGAATGGCTCCCTCCCTATACACTATATAGTACACTATTTGGAGGATCGTCCATTTTGTAGTATTGAATATGAATTTCTGGTATCAAATTTGAACAATTCTCTCAATATTCCCTAAAAGGTAGGGTACAAACATTGAACACTTAACGCTTAAGTGAAGAAAATAGCAACCGCAATGTTTATGTTTAATTGTTTAGTAGTTATTAATCATGCAGAAATAATTTGTACAAGTACACAGCGAGCCAGGAAACAAAAAGAAAATAATAAATCTTGCGCATGGATAAGTAACCTGCTCAAAATCTTTAGTGAGCAAATTTCCTCCCACAGTTTAAGGTATATTCATGCAACAGGCTGTTAGAAGCCTGCAAAAGGAGGCTACAACATAGTTTCTGTAGTTGATGCTTGCATTACTCGCTATTGAGAGAGGAGTTAGGACGGCTTCACTGCTGAGAGGGTTGCCAGTTCTTTCCAAAACTCACCCCAGAGTGGAGGGGCTGGTCTCATTAGAGTTTGGCAAAGACCTGAAGACCAACCAGCTGGAAGGTCACAGGACTCCAATAAAATTAATCAAAATAGCATGGATGGCCAGGCCCAGGAGGGATTGGTAGTGCAGTGGGGAGACATGGATGCTTATTGCTGGACCGGACAGCCTCCGGCCAAGGAAAACAGTTGGGGGAAGCAGCTAACACGCTAACGTTTGCATCCCCTCCTCACTTCAAAGGGGATCCGGCAAACACGATCTGCCAACATGCGGAAATCACATACGGCCACTAAAGATCATCTTGCAGTCTTCTTCTGCGCTAATGTTCTTCTGTGTGAGAATTATGGTAATGTGTTCTTAGAAATTTATCCCCGAGAAAGAAGGAAAACCGCATGATCATGGGCCTCACCCTTTGTAAGAGTTCACAGTAAACGAGGAGGAGGGGAGGACAGAGAGCAGGGAGGACACTGAAATGGCATCAATGCACGCAAGTGCAGCAGCAGAGTGGAACGGAGTGTTTGGCACCAGGGTCTGGGACACATCAAAAACAGTTTTGGACGATGGAGCTCATCGCAATGTACTGCAGAAGGTAAACCTGCGAAAATGTGCAAACTGATTATCCAGTCCAAAATGGTTCAGTATAAAACACTGTCAGCAGTGCTGGTGGAGTCTGTGTGCCAGTGTGTGTGCGTGTGTAACCACATCGGCAAGTCTTCATTAAAACACATGGAAGCTGTCATACCCAAAGGTCACAGCAATTACTGAAACCTCAGGAAAAACAAGCAACCTGTTCCAGAAGAATAATGCCCCAGTAGTTGTGTTTAATTCAAGGCTCCAGCTGGCTGAATGGCCCATCTGCAACCCAATCAGTGTCTCAAATGGCCTCCAGGTGATCTCCTATGTTGCACTCTGAAAAATCAGCTGCCAGGGTCTTTGATACAGTGCTGCAGATGAAAATCATAGCTTTGATGCTTTCATACTACAGTTCTCAGTACAGCACCATTTCAGTCCCTGCAGTACGACAGGCTAGACCTCCAACAGCTGCTATAATCCATGATCAATGATATCACTATCCACCAGGAGACCACCGGTGTGATAACACACGAAACACCACTGCACTTGTAAAGAGATGCACATTGTCTGGGGGGGGGGGGGGGGGGGATAGAAAGAGAAGAAAATGGAGCAGAGAGGGAAGTGATATGAAGAAAAAAGGGAGAAAAGCGAGGAATGTGAGAATAAGCAGGAGATAGAGATAGAGTGAAGGAGAAAGGGTTAGAACAACAGAGCTTGCTGCTCCAAGGTTCAGTGTAGCGGCTGCTGGAACACAGGCTCCCCTGAGGACCAGTTGAATCCTTCAGTAGAGCTCCTCGCTCTCCAAAACAAACACTTACAGAATAAAGGTCCAGTGCCTCCCAGTAAAATCACTACAGCTGAGCTCAATGGCTGTTATTCAGGTCCTTCTCCTTTCTCCCTGCGCTGTAGCTCCTGTGATGTTAATAAGGCAAACCCTTGTGTTTTCCTCAGAAGAGAATGGGTCTTGGGAGAGCCAGAGAGCTGTATCAACAGGGCCTTTTGCTTTCTTAAATAAGGCTCCACTACATTCAGCTCCTTAAATTGATGGCTGTGAAAACATACATTTGGGGGACAAATGGGTGTGTTAGTGCCAACAGGTGCAGTTTCTGCAATTGACCATGATTAAGGCTGGGTGTTTGTCACAGAAGTCATGATGGGTGTCACAGATTCTGAGACTTTTTTGCTGTTTTTGGCAGTTCTGGATATTCCATGGTTTGCCATTTCCGCCATTTCCCGCATATTTAGTACTTTGTGTGATTTCTTGGCAGTTCTGAATGGTAGCCTAACAGTCATCCTTAACATAGCATACAGTGATATTTGTATAGTCCTATGCATTTTGAGGACAGGGATCAAGGGTCAAGGCAGTTGATTTTATTGTGAGATTATTATATTAGCTAGCTAAATTACTATGGTTAAGCGTGTTTTGGTTAAGCAGTTTTTGGCTACTTGCTACATCCCTAGCTGGCTAGCAAACGCGTAGCCCAGTGATCGAGTCTGGAAATCTGTACATTATATGCACTGTATGAACCTAATGAATATCTTTTCCATGAAAGCCAGAAGTAACAGTGAATAATTTACCTTTACTATTTCTGTCATTTGGGGGAGAACGGTCAGGGTGCTGCGTAGCAGCCCAACGAGGGACTCCAGGGGAAAAGCTAAACTTAATACTAAAAGAAATACAATATACTTGGCCTTGATCCACCACTAGCCAGATGTAACTGAGATGTTGCAAGGGCAGGTGAGGGCGGAGAGTTTGGGTTGTGGTTGGGGTTCTAATGATCAAATACATGATGATGATATCAGTTTTGAGGTGGTTGCGCCATGATTGTATGAAGGGGGTATCAGTTCAACGTTTCACCCATGCGTCAGCACTGGCCTCAGCAACCCTGCGGAGGGTTTAACTAAAGAGACAATGCTCTCTGAAACAAGCGGACAGACTGTGGGCATTATGTCCTTTCAGTAGCAGCAGATGACTCAATCCAAGCCCTTCAGAGTGACTCTCACCTGACAGCCACACAAATGCCTGACCACTCACTGACTGAAAAGGTGGTGGCCCCTCCCTGGGCCTGCATTCACAGCTCCCCAGAGACAAGAGCGCATCCTCACAGGGATGGAAGCACAACGCATGTAATCTGCTAGATTAGATCCGTCCCTGAATTGAGTCATGTTCTCAGCTTTCACAGGTGGAGCTACGTGTCCCTCTTAAGCCCAGTTCAACAGAATAGCCCAGTGTGTGGGCCCAGACTTTCCTGCCGTCATTTATGAGCCCTTCCAGCTCATCAGCCACCCTTCTTTATACCCAGGGGTATATAAGCCATTCCTACTCGGATAACAGTGTTCGTTCCCAAAGACACCATTCTGAAGATGGCAAGACCAACCAACTCCGCTTACACAGTGGTTTTCGCCATGGCACTGTTCTCCAGGTGCTACATAATGGCCGCCTCCAGCGCCATACCCACCGGACAGCAGGATGAAGGATGGACAGAGCAGGACTTCAATACAGCCATGGGTGGAGAGACCATGCCGGGGAACTCCATCGGCGCCCTGGCCACCATCCAGAACCCAACCTGGGACAGTGGCCTGTTTGAGAGGAAAAAGGTCTTCATCATCACAGTAGGTTTCAGATAACTCGAATCGTTGAGTCTTCTCGTGCCAGCATCATCCACATCACCACCATGTGCATCACCAACATCAAAACATGTTCAACTAAAACAAAGACTGTTGACATCATCACTGCCAACATAGGCTTCTTTCAGAAATAATTTATGTGAATTCAGGTGCCTCAAATCCATCATAGAACAGCAGGAAGGTGCACATGGAAATTGGTTCTCATTTGCGCTACTTTTATTTAGGTTGCTTAATGTGAATCTTCCTAACAATATTGAGCAACAAAGAAAGTGCAACAGGGGCATATCATATATACCATTTTGCTTCCGTAATTGACTTAACCAGTTTGTGCAACCAGCTGATATAGCTGTATCTGGAATGTTCTACACTTATGGCATGTGAACAGGTATGACTAACTTCTGCCCTGTAGAATTTTGGTCTTCAGAGCTCAGACCTTCTTCAAGCACAACAGTTCCCACACACGCAGGAAGCAGGAGCCACCTCAGATGAACAGATCAACATCAAGTTGCGCAGAGGGGCAGATGAGCAAATCCCCAAGAAGACAGACAGTGAGTACCACCCCTTCATCTCCTGTTCCTCTTACATCGTCTTGATGACAGATGAGATTTTGCTAAATATTACCAAATTATTTACCGGTAGGGAGGTTTACGATCTCTATAATGACCAGGGTACAGGATTTGAGGACTGTAATTCAGAGGCACAGCCATTTTACTCTTAAAGCGAGGTACTTTACCCGAATTGCTTCAGTAAATATCCAGCCGTACAATTGGGATTTTTCTAAAAACAGTATTGCTCTGGATAAGAGTATCCGCAAAATGCAAGTGAAAATCTATTACACAGATCAAAACCTCCTCTACCGGTCACACTGGTTAAAACTGCAATTGCACACTAAATTAGGTGTGGTGACACCCCCCCCACAGGGCAAAGGGTTTCACAGCCAATGTATTCTTCTTCCCCCTCAGTGCACAACTGCATGCTGGGAAGAATGTACAGACCCTGCTGGCAGCAGTAGGAGAGACGACGGAAATCTGGCAGCCCGTGTCTGGTGCTCTTCATAAAACACTCATGATATTCCACAGAGGAGTCCTGACACCACAGTAAAAACTGGACATGTAAATGAAAGTTTAAAAGTTTAATAAAAATTATTTGGAAAGGTGCAAACAAAAGTTGTACATTGATTCATACAAGGCTATAAAAATATCATACACATGAACCTTCATGTCGTGCAAGCCTGAACAAGGGGTTGAAATTGTTGCTGTAAATACAGCAAGCTTATCCATACATCCATGATTAAACAAAATAAATAAATTAAAAAATAATAAAACTTCAGCCCATATTTCTGAGCTCAAACACAATCCTCTAGCGCAGCATTCCCCCCCCCCACACACACACACACACAACTCCCCATTTTCCATACTAATGGAGAACGGTTGAAGACTCTACTGCCTCAGCATGCAATGTCTCAATTAAAAACCTCAACTATTAAATGTTCAGGAAGACGACCACACCACTTACACGAGAGGGGGAGCAGAATCTCCATCACGTCCAAGAGAGCGGGAACCCAGCCTGTAACACCATTCTCGGTTCCCAGCCCCACTCCCAGACACACAAAGAACAACTGTGACTGGGTTATGGAGTGCAGGGCTTGAATTACAAACCACGTCAACTAGCTCAGTCCTAATAAGTCATCATTATGGCGTAAAGCAGAGTGATGGGACACCAGACACACACAGAGGCCGTCAGGCTCCCCTGTGCGCCCCTACAACCTGAAGAAGCCGGTCAGTGTGGTCTGGCCAGCGACCAGCTTCTTCTTCTTGGCCACGTTTGAGCTCCTCGCCGTCGCCCTGGAGGGCAGGTCCGAGTTTTTTTGGGCCTTCGCCGTGGGGCCTCTCTTCGGAGGCGGACAATTCTCCGCATCGCCGCTCCTGTCCACTTCCTTTCTCTTGCAGGCCTTGCTTCCTGCCTGACCACCTGCGCTTCTTCCCTTACCGGACGCGCGGTCCTGGGCCCCCCGAGGGTTGGCACAGCGCAGCCCCAATGCAGGCCTCTGGACTTTCCTCTCCATACCCTCTGGCTCCACAGTACTCTCCCCTGGAGAGAGGGGAAGAAAGGAGACTTATGTTTATAAAAGGACAAAATGGAACAGAGAGCGAGAGAGACGCAGAGTTGGGAAAGCGGTGCCGAGAACACTGCTGACGTCAGCCTTCAGCTTAAAGTGACATGTTTATCCTGAAAACCCACGACTGAACAGGTGTCATATAACGTGATGGAGTACAGCCTGAATCTCAGAATAGGAGAGGGAGAGAACGTGAGATCACAAAAGAGGTTTACTACAGAGGTGGAGGGGCCAGAACTTACAGAACAGGGAATGGGGAATCGTTTAAAAGGTTGATGTAAAGGTTCGGTCCCTGGGCAGGGTTCGAGTACCTGGCCGGGAGAATGCGGTTGGATGTCTGGGCACCTGCCCGAGCGTATGGCGTCAGAGGAAGCAGAAGCAGTCCCGGGGGTCGGGGAGTTCGTTATGAATGGAAACCAGACTCGGGTTTCTGCATGCGATTGGCGGTAAAGAGAAGCTAGGGGGGGCAGGGGGGGGTACGTGCCATATTTTCCGCAGTGGAGCAGGACACGGGCTATACCTGCTGCTGTGTCAGTAACGCAGACGTACCGGTCTGCAGCGACACCTCCTCGGTGGAGCGTTTGGGAGCGGGGTGCACGCAGGTCGGGGCCTGGCTGGCACTGGGGAACTCCAGCACCCGGATCAGTGGTGGGTCCTCCTCCCGGTACGTGCACGCAAACTGAGACCTGATGGCCTTCCGTTTCACCTGCAGGGCGGAAAGGCCATTTTCATGCCTCATTATCAGCACAGCGATTTCACATTGCGGTGTAATGAACCGGGATGTCTTGGCAGGAAAAGAAGCCAGTTTCACACCCACAAGTGCATGCCCAATAAGGAGAATTTGTTTGCCTTGGATCCACCAAATTATTATTTTTTTTGCTTGTGAGAATAGCTGCGGCAGAATGTTCCCTTTTCTTTTTCTACATTTAAAAGAATAGCTAAATAAGCAGCGGACACAGACACAAGACATGCACATATATAGTATATGCGCATACGCACACAGTATTCAAACAGAAACACCACAGTTTCCTTAGCACGTTTCTCCCCAGCGTACAGAGATCTCCAGCACACCCCATTGCCTTTCATCCCGGATTACTGAGAATCCAGGATTTCTCACCGAGCGCGTCTGCAGAAGAGTCCCAGACACAACCCAGGAGCAGGCAGAGCCAGACAGAGATCGATAGGCTGAGAGCAGACAGATAAAAATCACTTTTCAAAGGAAAACTGAAAAAATAAATAAAATGTACAAACAGATCAGGGGGCCGGCTGGCCTGACTACTCGGTAACAAAGCATTTCACAGAAACTCATTCCCAGTGCTCTTTCACATTGGGAGAGCGTCCTGCTCACAGCAGAAGCAGCTCCCACAACTTTGAGGTGCCAGTTCACATCCAGGCAAGAACCACCATAGTGCAAAAGGCAAAAATAAATTAGGTGGGTTCATCGCACACCTTTTAAATGCCTAAATGGTAAGAATTAAGTCAATGTTTACACTGTTCCCAACATGGTTAAACATTGATTTTGTCATGCTTACTCTTAGCAAACTAGGAAACAATCCACAGTTCAAAGGCTTCCATTTTAAAGTTCAGGACTGTTTGGTTATGTGGCACTGACTTCAGAGACAGCAATGATGTTCAGGTAACAGGCTTAGGACACATTTCATAGGTGAGGTGCATTAAGCTACCCTTTTATAGCCTTTCACCTGCAAATTCAAGCCCAAGAAACAAAATGAATTGGGTTTTTTTTTTTAAAGCAGGATTTAAAAAGTCCTTCATGGATTAAATTCTCAGATACTTTAAATGAGAGTAGAATCATATCAGTTCTTACAGTAGCTAAAAGCTAGAGTTAGATTTCACAACGTTTGCAAACCCCCTTAAATAAACCCATGAACAAAAAAGATGGGTTAATCATAATTTGTGGAGGAAAAAAAAAAAAAAAAGATTAATGTGCCTTTCAGAAACACACCCAGAAGCAGTAAATGAGGGACCATGTAGAAACTAAATCTCAGCACCTCGGTGTAGTCTGACGTCAGCACATGAAGAAACTATTGGGACAGTCTGGGTTTAAGTCCTTCTGCAGACAGTAGGAAGTAGCACTGAGATTTCTCATGCTGATTAAGTTACTTGGCTGATTAATGGTCTTCAAAGGCAACCAGCATTCTTTGCATGGAGGTGTGGAAAACGGCAAGAGCTCATGACCCATTAGAGAGCACTAAAACAGTTCGGTCCCTTTCAGCACATAGGAAGTGCCAAAGGCCCATTACCGAACAATGGAGCAGCAAAGGGCCCATTACAGAACACTGAAGGAGTCAAGAACCCATTACAGAACACTGATTTTCACCAAGGGCCCATTAGAGAATGCTGAAATATATCGCATATACATCCACATGCAATACAAAAAAGGTGCAGCTGCAGGTTTTATTTCTGAATGAATATGGCAAGTTTTATTAGCAGGTGTTGCAGGCAGATGTTTAAATACTTTCACAGCCCGAGTACGATACCTCTTCAGCAGCAGACTAGTCTCCAGACAGGGCCAAATGAACTGGTGGAAATGACTGAACTCTTAAGGACCTTACATCTATGCAAGCCCCCACAACCACCACCACTGTAATTCTCATACAGATTTCTGCACAGTAGGTTTTGAGAGAAGGGGCACTGGTACCAGTTGGAACCATTTGAGTTGGGTTTCTGTGCAGAGTGCTATGGGAGAGAAGGGACCGGTACCGTGGGTTTGGCTTGGTCCAGCTGGTCCTGGATGCGGAGCTGCAGGGGTTTGGGAGAGGAGCCAGTGGGAGCCTCAGGAGACCTGAAAAAACCACAACACAGAGGAGCGGATGACCGCATCAGGGCCGGTTTGCAACTACCACTTTTCCATGGCAAGAGTTCAAAATGGAAGGTCCAGTTCTCAGTAGGAATTAAATTTAAGCTAGGTGAGTCGTTTCTTTAATTTCTGCAAGGTTTTTGCCGATTATTACAGCAGACTTCCAAGGCATATGAAGACTTATTGAAGCCGCCTAAATAACTTGAAGCCTCTTTATTATCAGCACTTGGTAATGACAGGGAACACCAGCTATGCGCATGTCAAGAGTTAAGAGTCAAGAAGGCCCGTCAGTGAGTACGACAGCCTGTAAAGTGGAGAAGACTTGGCGTACCGGAAGAGCATGAGGATGCTGGTCTCTCCTGCCCCGTCGAAGGGATCAAGGTCTCCAGACAGCAGTGCGGCCTTGTTCCTGCACGGCGGAGCCAAAGCCTCCTCATCCAGCAGGGCCACGAACAGCTTCACAGCCTCCCGCCCTCCGTACGCCGTGGCGTGGTTAATGGCGTACGCCCTGGGCTGAGAACACCAACAAAAACCAGTATTAAAACTGCTGCGTTCTCCAAACCAAGGACGCAAGACGTGGGCCCGTTTGTGTGACACGAGGCCGGGACCCGGTTACCCGTGCTGGGCTGATCCCCGTGCCGCAGGCCTCCTCCCTCTCAGCGGTGTGGATGCGGTTAATGTGGTGCCTCAGATCGCGGGCCACCTCCTCCACGGCCCCGCCAGCAGGGTCCCCGCTGCTGCGGCCCTTCAGCAGAGCGGCCCTGATGCTGCCCACGATCCTGGCCCCCGCCTCGCTGAGGAGAGACGACCCGACGCTCACTCAAAACAGCAAATGCTACAACCATGCTAACAATGAGTGTCTCCTCTGTGTGCCTTCATGGACAGATGGAAGATATTGTAAGGAATGGTCAGGCCTACATAGAAAATGGGTACTAGGTAGAGCAAGGAAAAATAGGGTTAAAAAAAAGAAATGAATTGGGCACATTGGGCACCACAAAATTAAAAATCTTCAAACAAGTACGGCTATTCTTAGTAAAAGAATTCCCAGGGGTCATAAAAGGCCCACATGACAACAAGGGAAGGTGAAGTGATAACATCAGTCCAAAGGGAGAGGATATCCGAAAACATGGGGAAATTGAGCAGAGCAGAACTGGAGATGTTAGGTGTTTCTCTAACTTGTTTTGCAGTGAGACGGGCCTTGTTTTGACCCGATAACACTGCCCCAGGTTTAAACTGAATCCAAAAACATTATGAAGGATATGGGAATAATCATGAAATAGCTTAATGTCTTTGGAGATATCGGTTTCTTGAAATCAAAAGAAAGAGGTTGACCAAAGAACATGCTTTGTTTAAAATGTGCTTGATGCAATTCAGATAACTTTGGAATTGTTAAAACATGCTTATCAAAAGACTTCCACAAGTCGGCAATCATTAAATGTTATTTGAAGAGAAGGGAAAAAATAAGCCATATAAAAACAAAGGTGGGTCAGCCTACAGCCAAGGGCTTGGAGAAATTACTGCAGAACAGCACACAGAGAGGAGGAATGCCCTGTCTGCTACCACTCTAAAGCACAACCTAACCCCAACCCAGCCCCTTACCCTGCCTTATAATATTAAATAAATTGTAATATTACCCATTACTGCCACAAACACCAACCTGCCCTACATACAATCAAACCCCACCATGACTGCCCAAAACAGCTCCCCTATATAGAACCAGATCTTACCCATTACACCACAATCTGTCCTACATACAATCAAACCCTACCCATTACCGCCCTAAACACCTCTACCTCCACCAGCTGAATTGCGTCGGCTGTTATAAACTCCAAGGGAAATATTGACCAGCTGCTGAAAAAACCCCAATCCTACACAAATGAAAGCATGCACCCCCCAGCCTAGAGAAGGACACAGGGATGAGAAGGCATAAAAGGGTGGGGTGGGGGGGCACACCTGGGGTCAGGTATCTCTCCAAGCAGCTCTTCCAGGCGATCGGTGAAATGCACAAAGTCCGAGAGGCCCTTAATGTGCTTCCGCAGGGGGTCAGAGTCAGCGGGGGCGTACCCCCTCCCCCCTAGCTGGATCGCCCTCACAAACGATGTCGCCGCCTTTCATAAGAGCACAACTGAACGTTAGTGACACGTCACTGCCTTTACAGACCCTGCAAATTAACTTTGTTCCTAGCGTTTATAGCGTTAAGCCACAAGATAGAGATTTACTTACTTTTTCAAATAGGCCATATAAACTGGAAAATTTGAACGCAATGTTATTTCTGAACACGAGCACTGGAGGTCTGACACGGGTCGACTGTTTTGTACGTGTATGCACTTCAAGTTCATTTCTCACTGGCAACCTACAAGGTGGTCGCTGGTTGGAATACAATTGGCACATGATATACACAATAAACATGGTCTCCAAATGACAAACAGCAAATCGTCCTGTAGCAGGCAGAAGTAGTACTCCGTTGCTTCCAGGATTTAAAAAACCTCAATTATAACCTCAACTGAATAAAATAGGCTTAATATTATAACATTTGTTTTCTTTGGTATTTCATGTATAATAGAACAAGTAAAAACTGATTATTTTTATTTCCAATGGTCTTTCACCAATTATGCATGAACTGTACATGACTTTAAGCCACAAATAATTATCAGGAGCACTTTATTTAGCAGTAAAGCTGTGAGCAGCACAGTCATGCTACTCTACCAATCCAGACTCCAGGAATCAATGTTAAAAAAAGGTCAAGCAAGTCCCCATTAATAAGCATCATAAACACTGCCCTCACTCACCCCCCAACCACACTCCCTGACCAGAGATTAAATGAGCAGAATTAATGACCTAAATAATTAATTCAGCTGATTTATAGGACACATGAAAATGGAGATGAGACATCTGTGTGGAGGGTTAGCTGTAGTTTTTGGGATGCAGTTTCATAGATCCCCTCCAAAAATTCACTTCTGCTTCGCACTTCACAGGCTGACAGTAGGGAACCTCAGCCTCCCATCGACAGGCATGTGCAGTGCTTAACACTGGGGTCCCCCCAGCTGGGGGCTCCCAAAATGAGAGATTATGGATTTATGGCACAGCCTTGGAACCAAACCCAATACCTCCAGTACCCCCCCTCCCTCCCCAAGACAAGCTGTCAACCTCCTCACCAGGAAGAGAGAGGTGCTGTTGGAGCGAGCAGCATGCTTCAGGTCTGTGAAAGCCACACGTCCGAGCCCTCTGCCGGGCACGTCCAGCGTGTGTGCCAGCGCCAGGTCATTCTTGGTGTTTACCAGCAGGCCCAAGTATGAACAGAAGAGCCTCTTCAGTCCCTTTTGCAACAGACAGGAGACAAGCCATGAAATGCACATACGAGCACACATAGTGAAGAACAGTTCCGCCACCACCTTCCAACACGATGCTCTCGCCCAGGAAACACCAACACTGCCTGCCACTGCCCACTATTTTTCACAGAAAACAAACCCGAGAGACTAACACTCCATCAGTCCCCAACAGAAGTTCACAAACTGTGACTCCAGCCACTAACACATTACCAACACCATTAATACTGCATATTCTGTAAATGTTTTTTTGTGGGTGCCAAACAAAGAACCATTGGCAGTTTTGAGCGGGTTTTGATCGGCTGCGTCATGGATTTACCCAGTCCGCACAAATTGCTGATCAAACTGTGCAAAACCACAGATAAATCATCGGTTCGGCCAAGAGCAGGGGAGACTGGGCAGCAGTAGCCTCTGTTTTTTAAAATATCCACCACATAATTGAATTCACATTTCCCTCTTAAATCTGAGCAATATGATTTAAGGGTCCAGCTAATGGGAAGGAGATTGTTTCCAGAGTGAGACCGGGTGTTGGCCAGCCTGGGAAAGGAGAGAGCTCAATGGACCAGTATTCACGACAGCTTCACAGCTCAGAGTCCAGCTCTTTACGATTGAGAACATTCAGTTTCTGCACTTTACACAGTACAAGGGACTGCGAAAGCCACCTGTTACACAGTCAAACCAACCCTTGGGAATCGTACCCAATGCAATGTCCATGTTGACACATGGCACTATGTTAACAGCAAGTGTAAAGTCAGGGGGTGAGTATTAACGCATTCAGTCACACAGCCTACAACAATACTCAAAACACATTCTGTATGGGATATACCTATACCACAAAATTAAACCATACAGCTTTCCTGCCTTTAACAGACTGGAACAGTATGGAGCTTCCTGTAAAGAGAACAGTCGACTATGGAGTCAACCAGCGGTCACCTCTAGTCTGGCCATCAGCTTTATAGCACTATGAGTAGGGAATTTCTGGAATTCTGGAATAGTGTCTGGAATTTCCCTTTCCAGACACTACAGAGCATGTCTGGGATTAAGACTGCCTGCAATGTGAAAGGTGAATGCAATGGGTTATGGCAGGGTATACAGGCACCAAAATCAGAATGAGAATAACACAGGGATTACATTTCACGAAGGTGGACCGGAAGATCATGGGGCATACTGTACCAGTTGGCAACACAGAGCAGATACTATGAATCCGGCTTTAATGCAACACGGTCTGGGGGAGCACGGGCTTCACCTGTGAGCTGCCCTGGCTTGGCCTGCTGGAGGGAGTAGTCGGACAAGGAGGGACGGATTCCTTCTCGTCCGTAGTCTCCCCGTCACCGGAGAGGAAGTGCAGCAGCTGCAGCTGAAAGAGGAGACAGACAAGGGCATACTCAAATGAGGTCTGCAGCTCCATGGTCAAGGACGGGAGGGCTGTCAGCAAATCGCATAGCCACTCACCGAGGACAGTGGGCTCTTTGGGTCTTGATCTCCCCTAAGACGCTCATACATTCCATGGACATCTATCAGGTCGACTGCGTTGGTTTGCTTCAGGAAGGAGTCGTACTCTTTCCGGATGACGTCATACTTCGGTAGACGAGGGGACCCGTCGTGAGGCAGTCGGGATTTATCCCGCAATAAGTGTTTCCAGGCACTGATGACATCACTCAGAGCTACTGCAAACTCTCCAGTCTCCTGTTGTAAGCGAAGGGAGAGAAGGCAGAAGACATTGGAGATTTCCAAGACCAGCAAGGTCAATGGCAATAAGGAGTCGATGTAGCCTACTAGTTATGGAAATTTCAGAGAATCTTGATAGAAAATGCTAATATTGCACAGTTAAAAAGCAAACATGTTTTGGCCACGGGAAACTATATTTAGTAAGGAAACCACGGGAGATTATCTTGATGGATTAAAAACACTGAGTACATTTCCTAAATACAAATTCAGAAAAATGCAACCAAACCCCATAACCAAACTAAGAGCTGCATTTTCATGTGGTGGTAAACACATCAGTGTTACTTTTCCACTGATGTACTGCAGTGTAGCAAATTTGTTCTTGTGGTTGCAAAATTTGATTCATTGACGTACCCAGAAAGGATTAACTTTAAAACTTTTAGAACAGGGTGACATTAAACATCTTTTTAGAAATAGGTGCAGAGGTGACGCTACACAATAAGGAATGAGTAAAGGTGGCTTTAAAGAATATGCCCATTAATTAACGGGGAAAAAAAGAAAAGAAAAAAAACTATTAGTTTTGCTGTCCTCTGGGCAATTTTGCACGCCAAAGTTCTCAGGCACACGTTTCTACAAATTTTGGTCTTATATGGGACATGGTTCTTCACTAGCCACGTAGCACATAGCTATATTTAATCTTCAGTCAATTACTAGAAGCTTTAACGCTACTGGGAATAAAAATATACCTCTTTGTTTAATTCGGCCATCACTAGCTGTAGGATTGTGAGCATTCCGTCTGCGCCATGGATGGTAGTCCTCTCTGACTCGAGAATTCGGTGACATTCTCTTCTGAAAATTCGAACCACGGTCTTCAGGTTTTCTTCCAAACTTGCCATTGTCCTCTTATGCGGAGACTGAAAGGAGAGGAAAATAACAGACGGATTATCAGTATGTATTACACTTCAAAGTATTGAACCCAACATTTACGGTATACTAGCTTGTATGTAAGCTAAGGTTAGTTAAATATCCCAATAGGTACCATCATAAAAAATCTAAATCTCACAAATAGTCCAAGTGAAATCAACACCTTGGAAAAGCAGCTAAGCGATTCAAAAATTCAACTTGAGTACGACAAATTTGCCAGGTGCGGTGATGCAGCTGAGAAACCAGGGTGAGGGAAAATGTTTTGAAAATTTAAATCTCTCGGTCACTCGATTTCTGGCCAATACGAACAGGGTAGTCTTATAACCCGGAAATGAACTAGTGGACCAATGACGAAACTGCTATTTTCAAGCATGAATTCCAGGCGCGCATAAATGGCTGTCTTGGTTGAACTAATGCAAGCTACCATACGATGATATTTCATGAACAAAATAAGCAATTATTTATTCAGAATTAGAACCAAAAGGCTTGGTATTCAGGTAAATTGTCAGTAACTATATCTTTTTATGAGAATATTTTATCTAAACCTTTTGATTAGAACTTGTTTGTTGATGTTACTAGCTAGCTATAATTAAACGTAGCTAACTATTAACTACGTAATATAGCTATAGTTAGTTAGCTAGCTAGCTTGTGTTGTATTTTCTGTCACGAGTGTTTGGCAAAGTTGGTGATCAGCTAATATTGCATAATTTATTTGTCATTCAAATACGCTTCATGTTCTGTAATCACAAACGCTAGCACTAACTATTCGCTTTATCGAAGTTACCTGAAGTTCTCTCCATTTGATTCTGTGTTTTAATTGTATTGCACATGGCATAGTTTGGTCACTTGTTATTGACCTGTGTTGACGTTTATTCACGTCAATCCATGTCATTACTGGGTGAGTTAGACCGCGTACTACAGTCAACGCTATACAGTATAACTTCTCGTACAAGTAGTCTTCTCGTGCAAAAGTTGCTACTAGGTATTCACACCAACTGTTGTTTGAACAATATAAACATACGTACCAGTACAAACCAAGGTTAATTCTGTTCACAGAAACGTCAGAACGTTTATATTTGGCTACGGGCTATACATGTGGTTTGCTAAATGGATGTAACGGGGGGTTACAGTGTGTTTGGTTGACAACAGAAAAGGCTATTCTAGCTTCCAGAACGTGATGCAACATCTGTGTCCCCAGGTATTTCCAGTTGCCCTGGGGCTTGTGGATCGGAAGCAGGCTTTGTATTGAACTGTAAGTGTTCTCCGAGTTTTGATGTAGGTTTGGTAGACTGTAGTATTGACAGGTTGTAAGGTTAGATGATACCTCAGTGCCAGGTGTTATATTGTACAGTTCTTCAGATGGTATCCATTGTTGTAAACTTGCACATTGTTGCAACCTCACACATCATCTGAGTGTTTGTGAGCTTATATTTGCATCATGATATATGTGTGTTTAATAGATCTCACAAACCCACTTCCTATTTTGTATATGTTGTATAGGCAGGTGTCCACCCATCCACTAAGGATGGCCTTGTATTGAATAATTGTAGGTTGACGCGGTAGGGAGGTTCACAGTGCATGCTGTGCCTGGTTGGAATTATGTCACATTTTCAAATTACTTCATCAGCTGATGCTTGTGGCGCTGTTTCAGGCTTTCTATAAGCCTCCATCTGCATGACCCGGGACCCCCTTGTGTGGGAAGGAAAGAGGTCACATTGCATGTGCCTGGAAAAGTTTCAGTCAGGGCATGTGTGGATAATCGGTTTCCATGGCTGCAGCTAAAAAAAACAGGCCCGTGCGTGGCGTCGCTGGGCGGATCTTGCTTGACTGTGCACATTTGATAGCTCTCCATGATTACCTCGCAATAGTGGTCCTGCTTACTGTCTCAGGGCTGAAATGCATCCATACTCATTGAGACCTGGAGGCACAGCTGGATCGTTCTTGTCATTACCCTGATAGTGTGTGGAGTGCTCAGTACTTCTAACATGATACAGACCACCACTGCAATGATTTGTTTGACACACAGATGAAATGGCATATGACGTGTAATGGATTATTTTCCCAGAACACTTCTGTCAATGAGTGTACAGAAGTGTTCTGGGAAAATAATCCAAAATAAAGGGCTGGGCTTTGATTGCTAAAACAGTGATTGAATCCGGAACTGTTGGATGAATTGGACCTGTGTTTCCACAAGAGTAACTTTAGTAGGTTGTGCTGAAATAAAAAAAATCTGTGAAGATGCAGCTTCTGCAATTGATTGCATTTATGCTGAGCAAAGTGCAGAATGCAAAATGCAGAGTGCAGTAACCAAGTAATTTCAGAATTTACATAGATTGTTAACGTAAGAGGTAAAGCATGTTGCATGAATAGATAGGATGGCTGTTCTGTGTCAATCAGATAATGCTTTTGCCATTTTTCAGAATGCAGTTCAAGTGTGGATGTGAGACTCAATATATTTATAAAATTATAGATTAAGTCACAACAAATATAATGCTTAGTTTGCTTACATTCTAGCCTATTTGCTTTTGTGAGTAATGGTAGGTATTGAGATATGAGATTAGGACATGCAGTGTTGGGATCAGTGTTATCGGAGGTATGAGTTACTGGAAGGAGGTAGGGAGAGGCCACGGCAGTTCTGGGTAAGTTTTATCAATCAGGTAAAACTGGAAGAAGAAAGCAGCTACTGTCTAAGTCAGTTGGAAAAGTGGAGAGAGAGCTCCATGCTCTTAACTATGTGAAGTAATTGGATGGTGCTTGGATCTTGCTCAGGAAGTGTGCAGTGTAAAATTAGTTGTTGACAGGAGGTAAATCGTGTTTTTCCACATCACCAAGTGCTACAAAAATGGAGTTTTCCCAAGGTGTGTAAGATTGAAGACCAAAGGGCATATGATTTTAACCAAAAGCAATCTATTAATTCATCTGGAAGTTATAAGAGTGCTAGAGTAATGGCAGAATAATAATGTATTTTTATTCCAAAGTTAATAGCAGATATAGAGAGCAGTGAGTGCAAGATATCAGTTGACAATGTCTAACAGTAAATTTTTGTTGGAGAAGTGTTCTCACAGCATTGCTATAGAAGTATCAGGTTGCTACATCATTTATATAATGTGTTGTGGTAGCTGGGTTGTTGTTGCTGTATCAGGAGTGTCAAACAAAGCAACTGATATATTGGACTGTGATCCTGTGGTCTGACCGGAAGATGGTCTACTTGACCAACTGCATTTAGGTGCATTCATATCGTGGTCTCATTTGTGCCAACAGCCCAGGAGGCCTTATGGCTGCATTTCATCAATGGTTTATTTTTCATCCTAGTCTTTGGGGAGCTAGTGACATGCAGAAAATTCAACATGAAAAAATGTTTGACCGTGCTTGGATCCAATAAAATTACTTCTGCCTGTATTCAATGGTCACAGTCTGATTCAACATCGTTATTCTGAAAACCATGCAACATGTGACTGAGCGGCATTAATGACATGAGGCTTAGTCACGGATTAGTTGATGTTCCCCAGCTTACTCAGGGTTTCTAAGAAAATGAAAATTTTCTAAGAAACCCTGGCAATATTCTGCTCCTGCTTCAGCCGTCATGCAAAGTCCCTGCTGATACAATGGAGACTTTAAGCTTGTTTCTCTAGCTCATGTAATGGGCCGTTGTTAACACGCAGAAGAGGATGCCCCTTGTTGGGCGGAAATCTGGACGATGTGGAAAGGGTCTCTTCCTCACTCTCGCCCTGGCAGGTGTGGTCGGGTGTGGTCAGGTGACGGCATGAAGCAGGAGGATGTGCGGGGGCCCAGCTACACGGTGCCGTGCGAGGACTACGTGCACACTGTGGAGTTCAGCCCGTTCCACAGCGGCTCCTCCTCCCTCCTGGCCTACGGGGGGAACCAGCACGTGGTGGTGGGAACCGTCCGCTTCCAGGTGGGCCTGAGAGAAGTGTGGCATCAGAGGTTATGTGGTCATTCTGACAAAAACGGTTGAGATGGAACATCCTCATCACTCTTTTTGTGTGTGTGTGTGTGTGTGCGCGCGCAGGAGGAAGACACAGAGGTGGATGGAGTGGAGTTCACTATTTTGCGAATCTTTCATCATGGGCTACGTGTGGACACCCTTGCTTGGAGCCCTGAAACCCGACTGGACCAGCTTCCCCAGGTCATCAGGTACCACTGCCCTACTACAAACTGCTCTATAAACCCTGCTCACCAGCTACCACTGCCCTACTGCAAACCGCCCTATTCACCTGCTCACCTGGTAAAACTGCCCTAAAACTGCCCTATTCACCTGCTCACCAGGTAAAACTGCCCTACTGCAAACTGCCCTATTCACCTGCTCACCAGGTAAAACTGCCCTACTGCAAACTGCCCTATTCACCTGCTCACCAGGTACATGGTGCATTCCTCTGTACATGGGCTCATTATAAGTGTTAGAACAGTGACTGCAGCTATATGTCTCAGTATGCCTGCAAGGCCCTCCGAATGTTAGTTGAATTTGCCCTCAGAACTGAAATTGACAGAGCATTCCTTCAAGCTGAAGGCAGTTGGTAAGTGCTGGCAGGATCCATTAGCTCCCTGGTCATAGGAAGCTCAGGATAATGGGGCTGTTTGCTTTCAGTGGAGGGACAAACGCTGCTGTACTTCCTGTGACTCTGCTATTAAGCCCTCAGCAGACAGGCCGGGGCTTACTTACTGTACTTAGTCTCTGTGGATAAATCTTCAGCAGAAAGGCCGGAGAGAGAGCGGGGCTAGGGTTCCCTGTGGTTAAATACAGTTTGGAGAGATTCTGGTAGACCTCCTCTTTTGTGAGAGGTTAAGTTAGCTGCATCGTGGAGGGTGTGCGTTAGCGTGCGGTGGTGGCGCCCCGCTCGTGTTCCTTCCAGGAAAAGCGCGGCGTTCCCGCAGGCATGCCTGAGGCTTCAGGGAGGCCTGCTGCTCGGGGAAGGGGCCCAGCGCGGGGGAACCTGGGGCCCGGTGCGGGGGGAACCTGGGGCCCGGTGCGGGGGGAACCTGGGCCGCAGCCAGCCTCCCCAGCCAGCATGATCCACAGCCCTGAGTCAGGAGGGAGAGGGCTGGGAAACCTCTGCTTCTCATATAAAACAACAGATCTGACTGTAGCAGGAACCGACCCACTCCAAACACAAACCAGCACCTAACCTCACGTAAATTCAACCTGCGCTTCCAGTGTTGTCATCTGGAAAATAAATGGTTGTCACTGAACAGTCACGGCCGAGCTGGACTCAGTGAAATATACCGTTCTTCCAACAAACTGCGTGTTGGGCAACACTGCGGCAGACATGACGGTGCACATTTTGCACTGTCCGGGCCGTGAGCTGTAGGAAACGACAAATGAGCGGGGAGGGTGAGTGCCTCTCAGAACAGGATTTGCCTCCTTCAGTGACCCCCAGCTCTCCTGCATTCAGACGTTAAACATGCAGTGACTGAACTCATTATCAAGATGTGGATGTTCTTTCCTGTGTATGCGTTTGTGCACTCGCGTGTATGGTGTAGTGAGTGTGCGTTTGGTGTGTGTGGGGTGTGGTGTGTGTGTTGTCAGAAGTCAATAATGGTGTGGTTCAGCGCTGAATACGGTTGATTAGAGGAAATGGCACA
Source organism: Conger conger (assembly GCF_963514075.1). Lineage (NCBI taxonomy): Eukaryota > Metazoa > Chordata > Actinopteri > Anguilliformes > Congridae > Conger > Conger conger. The sequence goes on from NC_083767.1 coordinate 53,044,396, forward strand.
GGTCATCGTGTTTTCATGTTTATCTTTGCAATTACAATCACTGGGGCAGTGTTTCTATGGATATCTGCCCAAGTCATTAACACACACATACACACACACACACACACACCAAACCACAGAAGTCATTAACACACACGCACACGCCATACTGCAGATGTGGAAAAGCACCCCTAAGAGCCTGCATGTGCTGAATGGCCCATTCTCACCCTTCAAGTCTCAGATAGTTAGGCCAAGCTTTCTCTAGTCGTGTGGGTCTCGAGGCCTTGTTCATGGGCACTCTTTCCCCCTTCAGGTTCTGCACTGCCGGGGCTGACCGGAAACTCAGGCTTCTGACGTCCGACCTGCAGGACACACACAAAATGAAGGTGAGTCACGGCCCCCAAACTACCCTGTCTCTCACGACCTCCCGTCTCTCCTGGCGTGACCGTCTCCTGCTGCATGCCTCCTGTCACCCCACACACACAGGCGTGCGACATTCACCTTCAGAACCGTACACGCTCACCCTTCTCAAACGCTGACGTTGGAGCGTTGCGTGAGGGAGACGTTGCGTGAGAGAGACGTTGCGTGAGAGAGACGTGGTGAACTGCCCATTCCTGGCCGTGCCCGGCTGCACAGTCTTGGTCATGCTGGGCTGCAATGCGCTGAGGAATTAAACGCCCTGTTTCAGACAGGCAGGCAGGCTCTCAGTCCTCCTCCTGCTCTCTGTGTCTGGTCAAAAGAAAATCCCCCCCTCCACCCACAACCTCCAGAAACAGAAAGACCCATATTTTTTGTGTGGAGTGACCTCTCGCATGTAACGGCTTCAAAGGGAAAGCTAAAAGGGCTTGTTTTCAGTGTAGCTGCTGAGCTCATAACTCATTTCAGAGTTTGTGCCGAATACAGCAGAGCCTTTTTAGAGGGAACTCTTTTTTTTTTTGTTACTATTTCAAGAAGATGCAGGCTCCAGCGAGTTTCAGGCAGGATGGTATCCATATTGTAGTTCTCCCGTAGGATGATCACTATTGAATTTCAGTCTATCACACTGATAAACACACAATGCACACACAGGCACTGTACACTGACACGGCACAGAACCGCTGACACATGTACACTGTACACTGACTGACACGCTGGCACAAGGCGACACTAACATGATGGGTACAAAGGGAACATTTTACCACGTGGAGTGGTTCTGAGCTGTGATACTGTGTGCATATTGAGGTGTTGTTCTTCTGACTGCCCTGTTCAGCTTGTGTGTATGTGTCGTCATATGTTGTTCAGGTGATGGATGGCCACACTGATTATGTCAATCATTTGGTGTTTGAACCAACAGAGGGGAAACAGATTGCTTCTGTCAGCGATGACCACACTTGCAGGTCAGTTCCAGCAACGCACCTCACAGATGAACACTAGCCCAAATGCCGTCAAAACATGCGCGCCCGCACACACACACAGACACACACACACACACACACACAAACACATATGCACACTGTCGAGTCACATCCTTTGTGGACAAGCCATGCTCAGCCGACTTCATGCCCATATATGGGCTTCCGTTTCCATGTCCTCCGCTCTAAAACACGCCCGTGGAGACCTGCTGGAGGGTGTGGTGCGCTGAGTGTGTGCTCTTCCAGTGAGACCTCACCGCAACACACGCTCGGTCCGTGGCGGTCCTGCGGCCCCTCGCCGTGTCTTCCTCGCTCTCTGGCCGCTCTTTCCTCCTCCCGGTAACCGTTACCGCGTCAATCGGGCCGCGGAGTAACGGCAGCGATCCGGCCTCTTACTCTGATCTCGGGTTACGTTACGTTTATATTGTCCCAGTCGTGTACCATAACCACTACGGTACAGGCCGCCCCCATTTAGCTGTTACCCAGAGCAACTGGCTAATACCCTGGCCAGAACTGAAAAGGTATACTTAATATCCCAGCCATTTTTGGCATTTTGGCATTCTGATGAGCATCAAGTTCTGATGAGCTCCATTTGTGAAGGTGGCGTGTGACCAAATGTTACAGGTTGACGGTGAAAGGTATACACAAACGGAGAACAAAAGTTGTGCATTTGACCGGTTTCATTTTATTTTGATGAGTTTTAATTCAAAAATCAACCAACAAGTGGGGTCTGCCCTATTCTGCAAGCTCAAGTCCTCAGTAATGATTATAGAACATAAAGCACTAAGGGTCTATAACCCACTTAAAAGGAGTATATCTTTCAGCGTAGCCCCTGTCGAAAAGGCAGCAGCAGCCACGCCCTGGGAGATCGGCTCTCTGTGTTGGTCCGCTCAGAGTCCTGCTGTTTCCTGATGTGTGGCGTACAGTGTTTTTGCCAGAACTGCTCGCGCGGTGGAGTGTTTATTTTCCTGCACTTGTCACCCAGGAGGGGCAGTGTGCAAAGCAGAGCTACCCTGCCCCGGCCCAGGGATGTGGGTAATGGAACTACAGACGCGGAGAAATCTTTGCTTATTGTATTCGGCGGTGAGGTGAAAATGGAGTCCCCCCGCCGACGGCCGCTATCACGCTCTTTGGCGGTCTCTGCAGCTCTGTCCAGCACGCGCTCCGTCTAACTTGCACATGCACAGGCTCACCCTCTCTCTCAAATAGCCTCAGCCGTTCGCACGGCTTCCGCAAATACCCGTCGTGTCCCAGGCCGTAGTTTGGGTTTCCTCTGTGAACGCGGTACGCTCAGAGTTTGAGGAGGCTGGGGAAGGGGTCTCTCTCCCCACCAGATAAGAGCGCAGGGGCGGGCCGGTCCACACTCCTGCAGGAAACACCCGTTCCCCCGATCGGCCGCCCTCTCCCCTCAGGCCAAAATAAACAGAGGAGCTTTCCACCTGCGGGGGGACTTAAAACCTCTGCCTTCAGGAGGAACTGCGGGAGGAAGGAGAAGAGAGGAATCAAAGACGGATCGAGTTCACAGAAAGGCTTCCAACTTGCCCACAAAAACAGCTTTTGATATGCGTGAAGGAGCAGGCCTTACAGTGTGTGAGCTGGTGTTCATATGAGAGTGGATGAAAAAAAGAATAATAATGATATAAAATAAATATATGTAGAGTTAAAAGCAAAGGTATCGGGACAGTGACACAATTTCTGTTGTCCAGCACAATGGGTTTGAAATACAACGATGAATATGAACGTAAAGTGCAAACCGTCATCATTAATATATGGGTATTTGCATCCATATCAGATGCTCTGTTTAAGGATATCGGCCTCTTTTTATACATGGTCCCCCATTTTTGGGGGAGCAAAAATAATTGGACAGTTGACTGCTCAATTGCTTCTTGGCCAGTTGTTTGTCTCCAGCATTAGTTCATGCACAAAACAAACTCACAAAGGCTGGAGTTGATTCTGGGTGTGGAATTTGCGTTTGGAATCTGTTGCTGTTGTCTCTCAACATGAGAAACAAATAAGTGTCCGTGCCAGTGAAACAGGCCGTCATGAGGGGGGAATCTGAATAAATTGATCAGAAACAGGCAAAACATTGGGTGTGTCAAAATCAACTGTTCAGTACATTCTTAGGAAAGAGGAAAGTGTGGAGAAAGAAAGAAACTGCTCATGAGCCGAAGCACCCTCAGTCATCTGTGAAACGTGGTGGAGGCAGTTCTGCGGCTTGTGCATGTATGACTGCCGGTGGAACTGACTACCTGGTCTTCATCGATAATGCGACTGCCAACGGTAGCAGCAGGATGAATTCTGAAGTTTACAGAAACACCTGCTCAGATTCAGCCAAATGCCTCAGCTTCATCTTGCCATTTCTTCTTGGCCAGAAAGTGCAATGTTCTTTACTGGCAGTGTACATGACCCGTCCAGTATCTAATTGAAGATGCGTTTCACTTGCTGAAGACAAGACTAAAGGCAAAAATCCCCCGAAACAAACAGGAGCCAAAGATTGCTGTGAAACAGGCCTGGCAGATCCTTACCAGGGAAGATTCCCAACATCTGGCAGTGTCTTTGGGTCACAGACTTCAGGCAGTCATTAAATGCAAAGGCATTGCAACCAAGTACTAAATATGAGAACTATATTAACGATGATATTTATTTACCCATTACTCCCCTAAAATGTGGGGGCTGTAATTCCTACAAGGGTCAGCAGATATGGGTATACCCTCAAATTAAAGACAGTCTGCTCTTTAATCTCATATTCATTGAGCTGAAACTACCAGGATGAATACACTAATGCTTGCTATTAATTCTGCTCAATTCTCATTATTTACTGTGTATTTATTGCAGTGGTTATTTACCATTTATTGCTTTACTTGTATTGTATTAGTCAGTGGCATCTGGCATAGATTCAGCTCCATCTTAAGCCTTTACCTCAGTTTCTGCTGTTGATCCATTGCACTTCTTGGTGTTCAGTAGTTACTCTGCATTCAGCGAAATGCTATTTATTCTGTTTATGTATTTATTTGTACAATTAATCATTTAACCAATTTCCACGATAGTGGCTTGCAGACTGTGGAACCAGCCTGTACTCCGTGCTCTGTTTGTGCAAGCTCTTGTCAGTATTTGCTGTACGTGGATGAGCAGTTCTTTGAGGTTTGTCTATGCTGGCGTCTGTTCCAGCCTCCATTCTTAATTTGCTTAACCGTTAACTTAATCATTTATTATTCCTTTTATTTTAATTGGTTTGTTATTGGATTCAGATCCTCGGGAGCCACTTTGTGAGATACAGCAGTTCTTCTGTGGTTTCTTATTGGGTTTCCATGTTTGCAAACGCTAATGCGCAGCCAGACATTTTCATCTCTCCCAGTGCTCGGAAAATGAAGTGTATTTAGGAAATTTCACAGCTGTAAATGCATGTAGCTAATGAACTTATTTCAGCAGTTTGGCCTGCCGTTGTCTGGAACAGAAAGCATTGCGCACATCAGTCCCCAGGGACCAAGCCTCACACCCCTGCTGCAGTCCCGCTCAGGCACTGTTTGCGTTCGATTAAGTTGAGACGCTATTTACTTGCATGTCCAGCTCGGCGAGTTTAAGGGACGGATTGATGAAAATGTGTTTTTAATTTCGGGCTGTTTAGATTTGAGAGAGCAGTTAGAGAGCAGCTCTTCTGCCTCACAGAAGTTGGACGGCAGCTTGCTCTCCGAGCGCTCACTTTCCCCCGTTACATCAGGGAGAAGTGGGTCACCCGAGGCCAAGTTCAGTGGGTTCATACCCACACAGAGCGCCGCACAGCACTGCCTGGTGGTGCGCAGGGGAACTGCAGATTGCTCTGTGAAGTCAGGCGGCTCTCTGCGTCGACTTTGACTCTTTTTTTTATTTATTATTTGTTTCTGATGTACAGCTGAAGTGAATGTTATAGTCCTAATGCGATTGGTTTGTCTGCTGTGCAGCTTTGAGTCTGATTGGCTTCCGTGTTCCACAGCAGTGATGACAGGGGCCGGCTTTATAGTTTATTTTTCCACTGAAGGTCCTAACTTTTCTGTGGAAAATTGAGCGATCTCGTTGACGGCAAGTTTCGTAGGAGAGGAGAATTAAAATGATTAATGTGAAGGATATTTAGTGTTCGGCCAATCAGAATGCTCTGCTTTAATGGTGATGGATGTCCCTGTGTGAATAAGTTATTAATCTTGTATATCTTGCATTGTCAGATAAATCAAATCACTCGCATCCGACATAACATTCTCCCATTTCCGTTTATTCTGGAAAAGCATTTATGCCCCAAACACCCGGGCTGTAATATTGTCTGGCTGAACTGTTTTCAGTTCATTCAGTTTATTGCATGTGGAAGTCGTACATTATAGTTTGGCTCAGTTTGTGGCGATGATAGAAACAACACGTTACACAGTGGTTCACTGTGCAAGCTGTTTGAAGCAGTAGGTCATTGTCGTAGAGTATTATATCAATGTGGTACAGACAGTAGTGGAAGTGATATTTTACTATAGTATAGAGTGAGCGGTTGAAGCAGTATGTTATTGTGACATGGAGTTATTGTGACAGTATGTTACTGTGGTATATTGGCAGTGGTTGAAGCTCTTATGTTGCTGTGGTACAGAATGAGTGATTGAGGCAGTATGTTATTGTGATATAGGGTGAGTTATTGTGACAGTAGTTTACTGTGGTACAGAGTGAGCGGTTGAAGGAGTATGTTATTGTGACTGAGTGCTCTTAGCGGTGCATGGCGAAGAGAGAGATTGCTAATGCTGTGATCATAACATGGTACAGTGCAAGTCATTTTTAAAGTTACTATATTTCATCCCAAGTGTAAACGCCAGTCTCCCTGATGCAAAGAGTCTGTCCTACAAGCTTTGGCCACGAAAATGTGACAGTTTGTGTGTGCATTTATTTCGATCGTTGGGTAATAGCCTTTTAGACTGTTACCACTGGGTGTCTCGTATAAAATCTGCGGTTTGGTGGAGATCTCTGGTGTGGCCATGTGGCTCTCCTCTATACCCTGAGAATATCTTTCTGTCAAGATGGATCACACTGATTTCTATGGCGAGCTCAGGGCCATATTAATAGAGTAAGTTTAGTGTGGGAAAATAAGATTTTGCTTAAACCTTGAAGCATGTACTCTTTCCTTTAAAATGACCCATACAATCGCTAAATCTTGGTAGTATGGATGACGATAGTTTGTTATTAGGGGTTTTAGGAGAGACGCTACTGTCATTAACAGTGGCTACAAGAGATGTTCACCATTTTTGTCTGAGGCAGGAAGTTCCCTTTTAACAAGTAAATTGCCAAGAACAATTATGAATAAGGAAAGAATTTTATGTCTGATAACATCAGTCGCATCATTGTTGTGAAAGAACTAAAGGTATTGGTGTTTCAGCAGTGTTACATTTTGGTCTTGGGTTAGGTTTGGAGAACTTTTCTGTTTCATTTCTGGAAGAGGGGAAAAAAACGTTGTCCCTCATTATTTTTAGCTGGTGGTATTAAGCTGTTTAATCCTTTGTTCTCTGGGCTGTCAACACCTAGGCCAGCTAACGTCATCATCCTTCCGCAGAAACAGCCCTGTCTCCAGGGTTTATTTTTAGCTGCGCCAGACTGTCCCCGTGGTTCTGTTAGTTGAGCGCTCATTTTTCGTTCGATGATGCTCAACATTTCTTTCGCTTTTTTTCTTTTCTCAAAGTATCAAACCCGGTTGTTTCTCCGATTTCCAGACTTCCGCTGACTTAGGCATTTCCCAGTGAAAAACCTACTCTACAGAGTTGTACACTCGCACTTGCACCGAGATAAACTCTTAACACCTGTATGTGCACACTTGGCCTTTATTTGACATCACATATTTCCTGCATCTAGTTACCTACCCAGGGGTAATGAAACTATAAATACAGTGAAATTTGGCCTGATGGCTAATTGTGGAACGGCCAAGTGGCACTGTCCTTAATAGAAATGGAGGGAATGTATCTTGGCTGTTTGCATTCTCACCTCTACACACACTCTTGCGCACTCACATTTGTACTATAACCTGTACAGATTCTTGTATACTTTCTTACCTCTATAAACTCAATATATACACACACTCATCTTGCCACACTCAAGCCAAAAAATGTCCACAGCTTTACACAGTCTCTCACATTCATTCATACATACTTACTCAGACCTGTCCTGTTTACTCTTCTGCACTGTATCGTATTACCTATGTACATTCACACCTGATTTTCCATACATGCATATTGTTCTCTTTCTTGTGTATTTGACCAATGTGTGCTTTTTTTCTGCATAAAGTTGCATAATGCCACCTGTGTAATCTCATACCCATATATTGTCAAAACTCTCTCTCCTTACTCCTTTTTCCATCGCTGCCACTGGATTTGTGTTGTGTATACTGAAACACCGGTTTACACTGTCTGCAGGCTGTGGGCTTTGGATGGGAGCCTGACCACCACCTTCCTGCTGCAGTCTCCTGGGATGAGTGTGTGCTGGCACCCCGAGGAGATCTTCAAGGTGAACATCATCCACCCTCCTGCCCCAAACTCAGGAGCACAGTGGAAACTGATTCCTCCGTCTGTCTGTCTGTCTGTCCCTTCTTCCGTCTGTGCGCTGGTGGCGTGGCAGATCTGTGTGGAATGGCCCAGTCTCAACGTAGAGCTCTTTCAGTTGCACTGAAATTGACTTCATTGCTACCATTTCCATTTGTGTCTGACGAGACCATAATGCACTTCTGTGAGCTCAGAGTGACATCTGGGGCAGCTTTACAAATTGGCATTATTGTATTTAATGTTTTGCTCACTAGTAAATTGGGGATTAACTTGTGATGGATGGAGGCTTCTGTGGTAACTCACACACACACACACACAGATACACATAATCGGAATCTTTCAGGTTTTCAGCTGTTTGCAATAAACCAAAATCTGGCCTGTGTAGCTCCCATTAGTGTGTGACTAGCTGTGCATCCCCCATCTCTCCCCTGCAGTTGATGGTCGCTGAGAAGAACGGGATTGTGCGTTTCTACGACCTGGTTACCCAGCAGGCCATTCTGTCCCTGGACAGCGGGCAGAGTCCTCTCATGTCTGCTGACTGGTGCCTCACCAACACCATTAAGGTGGGCGCGGTGGCAGGAAATGACTGGGTGATCTGGGATATCACCCGCTCCAGGTAACCCCATTCCTGCCTGCTTGGGTGTGGTGTGCAGTTGTGGTGTGTGTGTGGCTCTGAGTTGTTCCTCTAACTGTCTGCATTTCTCCCAGTTACCCACAGGAGAAAAGACCTGTTCATGTGGACCGAGCCCGCCTGTTCAGGTACCATTCGCTGTTTTCAACTACGATTTTAAATCTGCCCTTCATTTACATGGGGAGAAAAACATTGTCTTGCATCTGCAGTTGCTTTCAGTAGGATATGCATTTGTGTAGTATTGGTATGAGAGTCTATGTATGTGCTATTCTGTAGATGTGATGATATTGGTTTTCTCAGGTGGTCTAGAGCCAATGAGAATCTCTTCTCCACCACCGGGTGCCCTGGAAAGATCAGCAGCCAGTTATTGGTGCATCACCTTGGTCACCCGCAGGTCAGTGTTTCCTGTCCATGGCTTCCGTGTCTGTGTGTCTGTCAGAAAGTGTGAGAAATGTACCATAACTCGCCTTTTTCTACCTTTGTCGCAGCCTGTGATGATTGGAACATCCACTGTTGGGGCGGGGCTAAGCTGGCATAGGACGCTTCCGCTGTGTGTGGTTGGTGGAGACCAGAAGCTGTCATTTTGGGTGACCGAGATGTAGACCTACGGAGAAATGCTATAGTTAGAATTAGAGGACCAAAATGTATAAATTATACTGATTTGTTTTTTCCAATAAAGTGTTATTTTCAGTAACGAGTAGTGACTGAATTTGTAATTGTGATTATGAAGTATGGGTACCAACACAGATACGCAGACAAATGTACCTGCACTGTACACACAAACATGTGCACACACCCAGCGTGTGGCTGGTTGACCTGCTTTTCTCAGAAGCACGCTTCTCTGTACTTCCCAGTGATGTGATGTTGTACCAGCACACAGTGTTCTACAGGGCAGAAGGTTTATCCTGAACCAGTGCTCTGCCAACAAACAGAATACTCCCCCTTAACCAAAAAAATAACACACCATTTTTTTTAAACCATTGAATGCTTTAAAATTATGTATTTAAAAATATATGGAAGATGTATTTTATCATGTACATACTTGTATTGTTTAATGCATTTATTACACACATACTTTTTCCATTTACATACATTTCAAATATATTTCAATATTCAATAATGAATGAATCAATCAATGTGTTTATACATACATTTTAAATATAATATTTAACTCAATCTCAATGTGTTTATGCATTTCATACATATATTACATGATGTATTTAAATGAGCCAGTGTCTAAGATGCAGCTTACATGTACTTTGTGAAATACACTGCAGAAATTGCAATCCAGAAGGTAAACACAAGAGAGTAGTTCAGTGAATCTAGTGAACATTTGTTGATCTGTCTTTGATTAATGCCAAAGCCAATGACCTTTTGCCCAGTATGACACACAACAGGTTGTGGTTTTCTGTATTATTGTTGGTTTATTTTTATATTTTATTTTATATATATTTTTGTGGAATGGTGGAAGATCTGTCGATGTTTTGGTGGGAAGGGGCTGATTCTTTTTCATTCAACACGAACGCGAAGTTTACATTCTCATTCTCTCACCCGAAAGGTTGCCCCACCTCCACGGAAACGGCACTTGTTCATTTATGACATGTAGAAAACACTGAGCCATCAAAGTTTAATTATAGGGTAAATGAAACGAGCCTCTGCGTGAGCCAGCCAGCTCTAATTGCACTGTCTAATAGACAGTGACCCTGGTGTGCCAGTCCGAGCCACAGAGGGAGGCCTAGTACAGAAAGGTACTGATATGCAGGCACGTTTGTAGTGGTTATTTTTCATACACTGCCGTCTTTGCCGCGTTCGCGTCGGACGTATTTGGCAGCTGTTAACGTTTCAGTGGCGTTAAACGGTATGTTTCACACCTGTTAGCGGTGTATGTCATGCGTGTTAGACAGCACTGCGTTTTTCTTGGACCGTGTTCATAAACCTCCATACATATTTATGCTATCATTATTACCTGCTATCATTATTCTGATCAGTTCTCTTTGTTTGAACAAGTCTAAATGGGATCTCTGCTGAACATTAGAGGAGTTGGCATGGGCCAGCGCTGAAAAGAGTCCGTTGACCACAAAGGGAATCAGCATCGAGCGTCAACATCACTACGCACACACGGAATATTTTCCAATGGGTATAATAACAACTTTTATAGAGATTTAGAATGAGGCAAAGGGGATCTTTTCTGTGAAAAATGAGTCATCAAATATCTATCTCGATCAAGGTTTCCAGAGACCAGTGTTTCATCTCAAGACTGCCATCTGGTGGCACATTTAGTCATTACAAATCAGGTCAGCTGGTACGTTTTGCATGGCATTGCTTCTATTCCTCAAAATTGCGTCATGTTGGATGTGTCGTCGTTAATAATCACCTATGTATCACCTTTCATAGACGTATAGATCCCTTTGTGTTCTTAAACGTGTTTATAAAAATATATAGTCTATGTATTTTAGTCAGCATACATGTGCTTACAGATTGATCTGATAATGTCGGTGTCTATGAAAGAAAAGCTATGTGCTCCTGAGGAGAATTAACTTGGATTTGAGCATGCATTTTAGATCCAAGATTTTTTTTCAGGAACATACAGTGGTTATCTTATTGCTGTGGCAACGTAAATGTTTTTGGAACTGTGCGACTTTCGTTCCAAGCAGTGGTTTCAGAAGGATTTGCAAATTGGAATGAACTGTATTTAAAATATAAAAAAGGTGATGTGTTAGAAAATGGTTTTGGAAGGGCATCCGTTATCCACACATGCATCTAATTTTATGCACGTGCATTTGACAGATCTTATGTGAGGAATTTGTATACTGTTTATGTACTATGTTTGAAAAACATGATTCGAATGTGGTTAATATCTCCATTCCTGTTGCACTGCTGTGTTTTACTGGGAACATACAATGCCATGAAAAAAATATTGCCCCGCTTCCCAATTTCCCATATTATTGCATACGTCTCACATGGAATGGTTTCAGATCTTTAGGCAAAATGTAATATGAGATGATAGGAATCTGAATAGGTGGCACGGATGGTGCAGTGGGTAGCACTGCCGCCTCACAGCAAGGAGGTCCTGGGTTCGAATCCCCGTCGGCCGGGGCCTCTCTGTGCGGAGTTTGCATGTTCTCCCCGTGTCTGCGTGGGTTTCCTCCGGGTACTCCGGTTTCCTCCCACAGTCCAAAAACATGCAGGTTAGGCTGATTGGAGAGTCTAAATTGCCCGTAGGTATGAGTGTGTGAGTGAATGGTGTGTGTGCCCTGCGATGGACTGGCGACCTGTCCAGGGTGTATTCCTGCCTTTCGCCCAATGTATGCTGGGATAGGCTCCAGCCCCCCTGTGACCCTGTTCAGGATAAGCGGGTTCAGATAATGGATGGATGGATGGATGGAATCTGAATAAACATAAGACCTTTTTTTTGAATTATTAAATTTTTTGAATTAAAAAAGTAAAACACCCATATTACCCCTGTGGAAAAAGTAATTGCCCCCTTAATAACTGGTTTCAACTGGACTTCTGATAATTTGATATCAGCCTTTCACATCGCTGCAGAGGAATTTTAGCTCACTCTTCTTTATAGAACTATCTTCATTCAGACCCATTGACCACAAATTGACTTTGACTACACCACTCCAGATTCCAATTGCACTTCAACTTCAGCTCATGGACTGATGGTCGGACATTTTCATTAAGATCTTTCTGGTTCAGTACATGGCAGAATTCATGTTTCCTTCAATAATGGCCAGTCATCTATGGCCTGAGGCTCATTATCCCAAAAGGCCTGGGGACCATCCAGGTGCTTTTTGTTTGAGACGAGCACTGAACACTGGCATTAGCTGAGGCTGGAGAGGCCTGCGGTGCTTTGGATGTTCTGGGATCTTTTTGACATCCTGAATGAGTTGTCACTGTGCCCTTTGGCATGTCACCCTCTCCAGGGAAAATTCACCACTGTTCCACGTGTTCTCCATTTGGAGATAATGACTCTTAATGTGGTGCTGTGGAGTCCCAGAGCCACAGAAACAGCTTTGTAACCCTTTCCACACTGATATATTTTAAAAACTCCCCCCCCCCCCCCCCCTTTTCTGGAATTTCCTTTGGTCGTGGCATAGTGTGCTTATACACACTTTGTAGTGAATATGAATGGTAAGGTTCTGTGAATGCAGTTTAAATCCAACTGGGCTGGCAGCAATCAAGCCTGGTTGAGTTCAATCAGCAAAATCTGATTATCAATTCAATTTGGGTAATTGGTTGAATAACTGAGATTAATTCTCTCTCACACACATTCACAGACTACTAACAAATGCGCATCCACATGGTTTTTATTGTGATAGAATGTGATGCTTGGTTCAGTGCTGAACAGAAGATTTCTTCAAACGAAAGAAATGATAATTTGTCCAAAAAACAAATCTTTAAATTATACAGAAAAAGAAATGAATGTGCAGCTCACAGTTTATACACAGTACAAGCTTATGTGCATTTTCACCTGTCATCGGTTTGAACTTATTCCGAATTACGTCAGAGGTTTGTGCATTTTGGGCCCAATTTGGTTCTGATTCAGACCAGTTTTTCCAAAGCACTATGCAGTATCTTCAAGTCCTCCCTCATCTGGCTCAGAGCGTTCTGGATCTTTCCTGGCTGGTCCAGAACCTCCATGCTGCATGTAAACGGGTCGTACCGAACAGAGAAGGGCTTCTGGATTGTCATTGAGTACCGCCTGCAGAACAGAAAACACTTTAAGGTAAGAAAGTTACCCAGGGCGATTATAGTGTTACACTGAGGACCTGAAAAGATGCTTTACACCCCAAAATAAAGCAATATTGATCTTGGGGGCATAAAAGTCATTTGTTTTTACTCCTGTTTCACTTTGAGCCTGATACTAGTAAGGGAAGGGGTTGTCTGAACTGCAAACTTACCCCAGCTTGGCCTTTGCATCTTCAAAGCTCTCTGACACAAAGTATACTGGCTGGAAGGCCTGGTCTTGATAGGGCTGGACTGCAGCCTCCTCAGCCTTGAAGGGTCTGTACTCTGGCTCATTTGAGAGAGCGTACTGAAAGATGAAAGACCTCCAGAATTACTTCAGAGACACCGGCACCGAGGGATAGATCTAATTTCATTCATGGTTGAGAATTCATGCACATATTAAATCTATAAAATCTAACATCAACCAGGTCTTAAAACGTAAGACTACAGGTGCTAGCTAGAAGGCACATTTAAGTTTCAGCATCAAATGTACATGCAATTCTCAACATGCAAACTATCCTGATATACCTTCATTAATATACATGGAGAAATGTTTTTTTTGTACCCAAAAACATTGTAATTTACCAATCTGAAACAGTAGGTCAAGTTCAATTGAGATTTAGTGTTAGCTTCAGGAGTTATGATAATCAGTCGGTTTCATGATAAAACTCTTTTGTTTGTTTAGCTAATTGCTCAGACTGGCTTCACTGCTTCAGCTGAAAGAGGGTACCACTTGAGTTTGTGTTTGTGTATGCTGTCAATACATTATAAGCACGAGAATCACTGCAAAGAATATGATTATGAATGTCTATGTTCATTTATATTGTAACTAACCATGAGCTCTCCATACGAAGACAGCAGTCCAGCACCGTACGCCTTCACTGCTCCATCCTGTTTACAGAGACCAAACTCCACTGTGAACCAATAGAGCTGAGAGAGGAAGAGAGAAACCAGATTTTAGTTTTCACTTCAGGTCTCACAATTATAGAAATGCAATGCAGCAACATGTCACAACAAAACCAGTATGGAGAGGATATAGAAGAGTTCATCAGGTAAGGCATCCTGTCGACCACTAGAGGGCGCTAAAGGCATATTATCAGCTGAAGCTGGAAACTTGTATCTGGTCAGTATCCTCTGCCTGTTGATGTTTCCTGTGTAAATCTGCCCTAATGAAGCCAGAGTCATCCTCTGGGACAGATTAAAGCACATTTCACATTTGTAATCGAATAGCCACACTCACCGTAGACAGCCTTTCAATGTCCTCATCTGATGCTCCCAATGAAGCTAGACCAATTTCCTTGAAAAATGCACAGGAGGTCAATCAGACAACCAACCAGACTGCACAGTGCTTGCAAATAGTACATTCTTATCATCACTGCCTGTGGAACAATGGGCTTAGCACATCAAAGCTACTATATGCCCATCTTATCAGTCTGCAATGTTTTCATCAATTTGTATTTTTGACGCAGTTCATTTATATTTTTTAAATACAGGTGGAAATGAATATATTATGAATACCAGTTCTTTTTTTACCTGGGAAAACTGGGCAAACTCTCTGTCTGCCAGCATGGGGATGTGACCAAGCAGTTCATGACAGCAGTCACTGTGCAGAGATAAAAATGTGAAATTGGACACATTTTAAACAAGAAATCAAACTCATGCAATACAGAAATATTCCTGAAAGAAATGTATTAAGAATATATAACACTGATGATAAAAGTTGTGACAGAAATGAATTAACACTTTTTTTTCAGGGTTGGAAATGCTAAAGTTCATATCATATTATTCTTATTTTTAAAAATCAGTTTTATCACTACTGACGCATGACAATAGTAGTAAGGATGATAACATACGGCTCTGGAGAGTGCATTGGGGTGGAGGAATGCCGGATATACTGTGTGCACTGGAACACTCGGAATGCCAAGCTGGCCAGGAAGTCTCTTGCAGACAACAAGCCAGCGACCGGGCGCAGCTGAAAACCGGTCCTTTCTATAGGAACGACAGATGTGACATCATCATCATTCAACACTACAGACATCACCGGTAACAGCCAGTTTT
The DNA here is from genome assembly GCF_963514075.1 of Conger conger. NCBI lineage: Eukaryota > Metazoa > Chordata > Actinopteri > Anguilliformes > Congridae > Conger > Conger conger. Next base: position 53,059,719 of record NC_083767.1, read on the forward strand.
TATCAAACACAGTCAAAGACACCACCGACATAAAAGAAAATATTGTATGGTGGGCTGTTATATTTTATCCAAATGATAATATATGTATACTAATTGAATACTTCACATGCCTTTTGTTTTATTGTTACAAATGTTCTTTGAACAGTCAGCGGCTTCTCTTTCTCTCATCCAGAGAAAAGAAGAGCTCCCTCCCTGAACAAACCTTTTAGAAAGGTGGAGACGTCTCTCAGTTGAGGAATGCTGTCTTCTCCATATCCACAGTCCTTCTCCAGCTGCTGAAGGGTCTCCAGGAACTGCCTGCAGGCGTGTGTGGGGTATATGCCCCGCAGAGTCTGGTATACCTGTCTCCTGTCAGATCATTTTCACCATCAGAATTTTTCCTCTGCCCCCTCTTTTTCCTTACAGTTATCATCATTATCAACATCATTTTAATAATTACGAACACTGTCCTGATTTAAATACTGACCAAAATTGTCAAAATCATCATCGATATCTTTAGTGTCTCTTACTCGTCTTCATCGTCATATGTATGTATTCTCCATCACCATTACAGTGATAGCAATCGCCCATTCTGGTTAAATAAAGGCAGAGTTCTTACCAGGTGGCTGTCTCCTCGGGTGTGTAGTCCACTTTGGGCAAAGGATCTCCTCTGCAAGACAGAGCAAAACTCATCTGAACATGCAGAAATTTGGCATTTCTCCAATATGTGCAGGGGCCAAACAAATTCATTTAAGGGTTTGTTTGTAGATTTCGATCCTTATCGTCAATTTGCTCATGTCTCAGGACAGAGCCCACGGTGTATGTCTGTCATATTCGTTTTGTGTAATCTTATTCGATGCACTATGTAACTAGAATCTCCACATTGACTCACTGTTTGTAGTTGAAGGCGAGTTCGGCGATGAAAGCTCTTCTCCTCCTGTACTCCAGATCCCTGTAGCCCTTGAAATGCATAAATCGAACTACTTTAAACTCTGATGTGTTTCATGATTTCTTTCTCAGACCTTTTTCACGTTCATATACGTCAATATGGATTAATCAGATTATTTAGCGCATAATTATCTATTGTCTACAGATGTAGGCCTACATGTAGTTATGCTTGTAGAATCATACTTACAGGGTGTTCTTCATCTAAATCCGGGTCATATTTTGTTATTAAATGATTGCATTTGTCTAGATCTCCGATCTTCCTTGGGAACCAAGGAACTGAATGAAGAAATAAATAATAAATATTCTGAGATTAATTTCAAAGCTCAAATCAGTAACATAAATTTTTATCCATCATTTCATTTTGGCTTGAATATAGGATACGCATCATTACAGCAATACAATTAAGCTACATCGCAAAAAAAAAAACACATAGGCTACAAATAGGCTACTGTTTTCTGCTCTCAAAATAAAAGGTCTACGGTATACAATCAGTTACCTTTCTCCTCAGCGATCGCGCGGACATCATCTGCAACCCTTTTGAGGGAACTGATTAGGACGTCCGTGTCGCAGCTGTGAATCTCACACCTGACGAAGTATTCCAGATCCGCCACCACGCTGTTCTTCGTCCTCTTTCCTGGTCTGGTTTCAATGTGATGGATCTTGGCTTCAAAAGTCTAAATAACAAAACACCATTGTTTATTTGTTTTACCATTTGTTTGTAGTAATAAATAATCAATGGTTGCTGTATTAACATTATTAATAGCCCCTAAATGTGCATCCAAAAATAGGCTAGAGGTAGCCTTCGCTATTGTTCTCAACACTGAAATCATGAATATTAGTCTAGCCTACGGACATGGAATGCAAATATTAGAGCTGAACGATTACCTCTAAAACTTTGCCCGTCTTAGATAGCGCCGATTTCTTTTCGCTACTGAGAGTGAACACTATATTGAGGGCAACTTTTCCATCCTTCTCCTCAAAAACGAAGTTGTCTGCACAACGCGAAGCGCCGGGTGAGGGCAACCCACTCTCACGCTCTTTCCTGGCATCTTCAATAAGGCTACGCTTTCTACCGGTGAACTGAACTACACCCTCAGTCTTCATCGAGTTCCCTTCGTTTGTCGAGGAATTAACAGTTGATAATATGTTATAGGCAACAAATGAGCCGTTCTATGGTAAATTCTGAATGTTTGACGGAAAAACCAAGTAGCCAATTATTACATCAATTACATCAATAACAGATTTGTAGAATCTCCAAAATCAAATGAGACGAAAATTGATTGTTATTACAGTTTAAGCTATCTGGTATCAAACTTCCTTCCAAAGGACGATGTGTGCTACAGTCTAGCAGGCGGCTTTTTATTGGCTCCTCTAAACTCTGTATGTAAATTAGTTGCGTATATTTACGTAGGATTTTCAGGTTTAACGCGTCAGCGTCACATCCCCACTGTTTTGTTTGAATGACATAAAAATAGCAACCTTTTATTAGAATGCCGCGTAAAAGTAAGCCTAATATTTTAAAAGATCAGTCAAAATGACTGTGAAAATATTAAAGCCCACTTTGAAAAGGCTTTTTTAAATAATATGCCCTCATGAGAGATGGATTTAAAATAATAATGCAACATTAAAATAATGATGAATTAATGTGTAAAAAAAAGTACGTATGGAAGTAACAGATGGGTCTTCAGCACAGGCGCATTGGTACGTTGTTTTTGTGCTGTCCAGGGTTCTGAAGTGAATTGACATTAAAGCATTTTTCCATTGCTTACCACATAAACGTGAGCCTAAATCGAGAAAACACTATCAATTTTTGCAAAGCAAGTTAGTAATTTATAGTTGCTCAAATAGAAATGACAAACACGTTTTTGCACATCAATAATCACAAATCTCAACACATTGTGCAAAAATTCAATGACGTCCCATTCAGTGACACGATTTGGTCACGATAACAGAAACAACACAAGTGAAACTATTACATATGTGCAAATGCTAAGTGCACCTTTGTCCAATCTACCACCAGGACATAATCAACTATGAAAGCAGCGAGTGAGTTGGTGTTGTTGGGAAATGGAGGCAAACAGAAGCGAAAGACAGCAACGAGTGTGCCTGGATAACAGGGAGGAAATGTGACTATGTGTATCGCCACCATTGGGCCTTACAACACTGAACACCTATAATAGAATATCATAGAATATAGAATATCCTTCTCTGGGGCCATGAATGGCAGACTTTAACCCCCCTCTAGAGAGGGACCTGGTGGGTGCAGATTTACTAGTCTTGGTGGTAGTCTGGGACAGCGTTTGGTGGTAGTCTGGGACAGTGTTTGGTGGTAGTCTGGGACAGCATTTGGTGGTAGTCTGGGACAGCGTTTGGTGGTAGTCTGGGACAGCGTTTGGTGGTAGTCTGGGACAGCGTTTGGTGGTAGTCTGGGACAGCGTTTGGTGGTAGTCTGGGACAGCGTTTGGTGGTGGTCTGGGACAGCGTTTGGTGGTAGTCTGGGACAGCGTTTGGTGGTAGTCTGGGACAGCGTTTGGTGGTAGTCTGGGACAGTGTTTGGTGGTAGTCTGGGACAGTGTTTGGTGGTAGTCTGGGACAGTGTTTGGTGGTAGTCTGGGACAGCGTTTGGTGGTGGTCTGGGACAGCGTTTGGTGGTAGTCTGGGACAGTGTTTGGTGGTAGTCTGGGACAGTGTTTGGTGGTAGTCTGGGATAGTGTTTGGTGGTAGTCTGGGACAGTGTTTGGTGGTGGTCTGGGACAGTGTTTGGTGGTAGTCTGGGACAGTGTTTGGTGGTAGTCTGGGATAGTGTTTGGTGGTAGTCTGGGACAGTGTTTGGTGGTAGTCTGGGATAGTGTTTGGGGGTAGTCTGGGACAGTGTTTGGTGGTAGTCTGGGACAGCGTTGGTTTCCACCACTCTGCTCCTGGTTTGCAGCACACAGGTGCATCATAGAGGAGTTCCTCCCACCCTACTCCACTTCCAAATCCCATAGAAGAGCTGTTCTCAGCATGGAGATGGAAAGCTTATGATCACCACCCCCCTGTGCAAATGTGCCTCATTGATGCATGACTGCAGGCTGGGACTGGGACTGCCAAGGATTGCTCCAACACACAAGAAGATTTTTCTCTCGCTGCATTGCAAGATCAATTATTTGATGAAAATTGTTTGGCTTCAATGAGCATTTAATTCGAGTGGACATATATTTATATTACATTGGGTTTACTCACTTTTGCATACTGTTGTATTAGTTTATGTATTGTATATTCATTTATTTTACATTTAAGCCTACTGCAAAACAACTATTTTATTTGTTTACAGCATAATTAATTAAATTATTGTATGATGAACTGTTGTGAGAAAATACTGTAAATATATTTTTAAAGTGTTTTACTGAGTGAAATATAATTTCTGCTGTGGTACTCAATTATTACTTACAGTAAAGTGAAATGATTTCTTATGTCCATAAAATCATGCATCACCATGAAAGAAACTACAGAAAGGGTCATGAAAAGAGTATGTGCTCTATTGACTTCTAGTTCATTTTTTGTGCACCTTTGTGCAATGATACATGAGTAGAATTTTTATAAGGTAAAAAATGATTTTGTTTGACATGAATTTGATATTTTGAGAGCATTAGAGCAAGTGAAATGTTTCATTTTGCAGCTAGTGATTCTGTTCAGAGGGTTGTGGTAACAGTGACTTCTGTTTAAAATAATATATATTTGAGCTAAATAAAAATGCTGTAAAAACTAACGCCCTGCATAATATAGGATAACTATGTTGTAATCAAATCACAAGAACGGTTACGAATAACCATAAAAAAGGAAAGATGGATCTGGATCACATTTTAGTTATATTTCTTCCTCCGTTTTATATTGATATGAATTGCAGGCTCACAAAGCGTGTGTAGAATCTGTATTTTCGGTATACTGTATACCCACTGAAATTACAGAGATAGTTTCGGATGGTGTGTAAATGGAATTCTTATTGTTGCCGCACCTGTTGTGACCTTGCAAATCCGGTGAGAAAGCATGAGGTCTGTCGTGTTATGGACTCGGTTCCGGTTATAAGCACAAACACAAAATTAAGACGACAGCAATAAATACGCATTGATTTATTTGTATTTATAATTATTTGTATACATGTTATGTGGAGAATAAAATACACTTTGTTGCATATAGTGATTTGCATATACAATGATTTATATTTTAACAAGCATTGCCGTTGTAAGTATTTACCCACGTGCCATGTCTTTCTTTCAAAATTAGACTTCTCTGGTGCCTGACACATTAAAGCTTTTTTAATTTATACATTTATATTTAGATGTTGGCTAATGCGTCTTATAATTGAAAAAAACAAAAAAACAAACAAAAAACAATTATTTCACTTTTATATAACCCCCGTATTTACATTATGGCCACAGTGACATACAAGTTGCTAGATATATTCTCGTTTTCAAAAAAAGAGGATAGATAATGAAAGATCAAAAAAAAATCACTGAGGTTATAAAATATAATGAACAGGTTATTAAAAAAACGTACTGCTCAAAGGATCATAATAGCTTTGGTGTGAGAATCCTTCTAAGTGCAGATGGTCTCATCTGGATCCTGAAAATTACTGTCATTATCTTCTGCCTACGTGCCGGCGACACCTAGATTTACTCGCGCTGAAAATAGATAATCACTCATCGTTGGACTTTTACAAATAATATTTTGTAAATGATTTGATTATTTATTTTCTTGTATCTGATTCATTTACAACAACAAACAAACAAACAAACTCATAGTTTTAGGCTACTTCAATCATATGAAATGCATATAAGATAAAACACGTATTTAATATTCAAGGCTTTAAAACATTCAGTGAATGCATTAGGTTATATACATTATATTCTGCAAAGGATCATTCGATTTTTGTCTCTATGTCGATTTCAAAAGTATCTGAACCAGATAGGGTTACACTTGGAGAAAGTGTGGCTTGTAATGGATCTTACAACTGGAAGAATTAGCAGGAGACGTGAAAATCATCATTCCATTTTACGAAGGGCGTTGCACAAGATCCCGATCTCACCTGAAACAAGGCAAATCGAAATGTGAGGTTACGTTGTCACATTAGCACTTTGCAGGACAGTTATCTGTCAGTACTAACATTTCGTCTAATTAGCAAATGTGTTCATAAACTGAAACATTTAGAAGCGAACTAATGCATCCCAATAAACACACTGTACAGCCCTGTCTCTTTATTTAAAGATAAATGTTTTCCACCATGACTACATTTTTTGTCTAGTGTATTTCAGAAATGTACGATATTATTTTAATATGCACACGCACTGCTGATGGTGTCGGCCAGGTTCGTGAGCTGCTGGGTGTTGTCCAGAACCTCAATGCTCAGTGTGTACGGATTGTACCGCACCGAGAAGGGCCGGGGAATGGTCGCGGCGTACTTTCTAAAGGAAAGTCAGAAAAATACGATGTCAGAAGAAAGGTCTTTAAACTTGCGGCTGTAATCTTCCATTGTTCTTGTATTATCTACTTAATTATTAACTAGCCTATTCAGCACCGATGTTTTTCTAATATCAAATTATATATAATTCAGGTCTTTTAGCATGTTATAATATATTTTTTTCAACAATATTATTTAAGCCTCTGTATTTTCAAGAACATAACCTGAAGGAGAGATAGTAACTTTGGGTGCTCCACATGATTCAGGACTACAGGACTAAAAATATAGCTACCTATACTTGTGTGGTAGACATTTATATTAGACAGCCAAATATAGCAGTGGTAACTGACCTATTCTGTACAGGATGGCTGCACATAAGAATGGCAGAGGAGTTATTCTGTGCAACCTCTTTGAGGTTGTGTTCCTCATTAAATTAAATGGTGTTTTCAAATAGCATTATTTAAACATACTGTATACAGTGGTGGACATTTGGACCTGCAGAATTATTTTCTTTATTTTACCTGACTTTCTCTTTGGCGTCCTCAAAGCTCTCAGCCACGTAATAAACAGGTTGGAACTCAGTGATGGGGTACGTCTGAAGGCAGGTCTTTTCAGGGTTAAATGGCTCAAGTTTTGGCTTGTCTGTTAAACTGTACTGTAAGAGAAAATCACCAGTGGTATTTACAGTATTTTTTTTATTTGCCGCTTTCAACAAAAGTTAAGTTATCCGTATTCCGGAATAAAGTCATATTTATTACGTCATTAACCTGTATTTGGTTTTATTCCGTTCAACCAATGGTGAATCAATGATGTCATTTTCCAGAGACTGGAGGCTGTGATATCAGCATAATCTCTCAGCTCCAGAAAACAGAAATACATAGCCTTTCAATGAAATCCCAACTGGCATGACTCCGTGGTGTGTCAGTAAACAGGAAGTGCAGGGACTGGCTGAATTAGGGCACAGTTTGACAGTCAGCTTCACTCAGCTCTGCCACCCGGACATCCTCTGTCGACAGAGTATGATATAATTCCGTCCAATGAAATTACAACCTCGTCATTCTCCCCTCTCCCCCTCCCCATCCCTCTATCCCCCGGTTAACTACTAGCCTACTTCACCCATACTCGGTCAGTGAGTCAATAGTCCATTCCCCTCTAGTGAACATCCAGGCCTCTCTTCCCTGTTCTCACCCTGTTAACCCTACAGGTTCCAGCAGGACTGAACCAGTGTGGGCGCTCTCCTCAGTACCTATGAATCCCACACATCCAAGAAACTTCCCCACCTTCCTTGAGGAACCGCCCTCTGGCATCATGAATATACTTTGTGATAGTATCTGAGACAGACCCACATTGAGGAAACACAGACCCTCACACCTGGCCCCTCACTCTTACCTGCAGCTCCCCAAAGGAGGACAGCAGTCCAGCTCCATAGGCCCGTATTTCTGAGTCCTGCCTGCACAGACCAAACTCCACCGTGAACCAGTACACCTGAGGGGCGACACAGGGACATGCGCCCCAGTGTTACTGATGACGATGGTGATGGTGATGGTGATGATGATGATAACAGTACTCCTTTCATACTCACAGTGGAAAGCTTTTCAATATAATCATCGGGCGCGCCCAGGGAAGCCAAACCAATTTCCTGCAGAGATAAAAAAAAAAATTAAATAGCCTATATATTCCCTAATATGATGACACTATTTCACAGTGAAGGCAGCCATCTTGATTGTGTCAGTCAGTGGCGGTGTTGTCCTGATGTAACCAGGTCAGTGGTGATCTCATCGCATGGTGATGAGAATGGCATCCGGTGATGGCAGCTCTGATTATGCCTGTGCAGATTCCCCTGCAGTGTCTCATGTGATATTAAAATGCTCCATTCAACACCGCACCTGTGAGAACTGTGCGAAGCTGGGGTCCGCAAACAGAGGCACATGTCCCAGAACCTCGTGGCAGACGTCCCTGTGGAGAAGGATATTTAGTGTGCCTGCCATTATTTCATTCAACAAATTCACATTTGGAACAAATTGTGATGCAATTACAGTCTATCAAACCCCTGTGTTGACTCCCACGCTCTCTGTGAGTGATGTCACTGCTCCTCTTTCTCTCTTTCTGCTTGCTAAATTATCTTTTCTCCAATAACAATTTGCAGTTTAGTCACTTTCACCCAGAGTGACCTGCAATAAGTTCATTCATTGGGCGGGGTGCTTTCAGCCATGATCCCCTGCTGGAGGTGTACTCACGGCTCAGGTGTGTACATGGGCTTGGATCCGTGACGGATGTACTGTGTTGAATGGAAGACCCTGAATGCCAGTCCAGCCAGGAAGTCTCGAGAGGAGAGCAGGCCAGCCACAGGGCGCAGTCTGAATCCTGTGCAGGCTGAGAGAAAGGGATAATGTGAGTGGGTGTGTGTGTGTGTGTGTGTGTGTGTGTGTGCCCACCTGTGTTTATGTGTGTGAATATATGTCTGTGTGTTTGTGTGTGTGTTTATGCGGAAGTGGGCTATTCAGATATGCATGGCTTCACAGGCTCCATATTGTGCAGGCTTCACAGGGTGTGTATTGTGCAGGCTTCACAGGGTGTGTATTGCACAGGCTTCACAGGGTCTGTATTGTGCAGGCTTCACAGACTCCATAGTGCACAGGCTTGACAGGGTGTGTATTGCACAGGCTTCACAGGGTGTGTATTGCGCAGGCTTCACAGGGTCTGTATTGAGCAGGCTTCACAGGGTGTGTATTGAGCAGGCTTCACAGGGTGTGTATTGTGCAGGCTTCACAGGGTGTGTATTGTGCAGGCTTCACAGGGTGTGTATTGTGCAGGCTTCACAGGGTGTGTATTGAGCAGGCTTCACAGGGTGTGTATTGAGCAGGCTTCACAGGGTGTGTATTGTGCAGGCTTCACAGGGTGTGTATTGAGCAGGCTTCACAGGGTGTGTATTGAGCAGGCCGTGTGTTCTCCTAAAATGGCTGACGGTGTGCAGGAGGGCTCTTACACTGCAGGAAACGTGAGATGTCCTCAAGCTGGGGAATGTTGTCCTCCTTGTAGCCACAGTATTTCTCCAGCAGAGGGAACACTCTATTGTGTTCATGGCAGGCGTGCGTTGGGTACAGGGTCTTCAGCTCCTTAAAAACAGTTCTCCACGTCTTCTTCTCATCCTCTGTATACTCCACCCTAGGAATAGCCTCACCGCTGAACACAGAGACATTGTCAATCACACAAGACTGTGGACCACTGAACACAGGGATATATTGTCAATCACACAAGCTTACGCTCAGCGAACACTTTATTAGATAGACCTGTACACCAGTTTGTTAATGCAAATATTTAATCAGCCAATCAGGTGGCAGCAACTAAATTCATAAAAGCATGCAGACATGGTAAAGAGATTCAGCTGTTTTTCAGACCAAATGTCAGAATGGGGAAGAAATGACTTGGAATGCTTATTGCTGCCAGACAAAGTGGTTTGAGTATCTCAGAAACTGCTGATCTCCTGGGATTTTCACGCACAACAGTCTCTTGAGTTTTTAGAGTTAGGAGTTAAGAAATACATTAACTAATGTCAAGTGAATTTCTTGCTTAATTAATGCATTTGTAAATAACTAATTCCTGTTAACAACTACATTAGTTAATGCCAACTCATGTGACCTTATTGTAAAGTGTATAATAATAATAATGTGGTTGTTTCTATTCTATTGCTTGCACTCACACACACACACACACACACACACACACACACAGGCACAGCTGAGTTGTGGGTGAGGTTTGGGCAGTTGGGAATGAGAGGGTCTACTTCATTATTCTATTAGCGTACGTCGGCCCCACTCCTATGTAAATGTGTTCTCTTTCAGCGGCCCGCTCATTGAGCGCTGGTGCTCTCTGTAGTGGCACAGAAGAATACACCTCAATTATGACAACAAAGCCATAGGCTCAAAATTGCATGCTGGCCTCCTGCAATTTGAGGCCCTTTGTCTGAGGGGTAATTTTCCATAAACAGGTTCAGCCCAGCACTCAAAGGAGCAAGAGAAAACGGGGGAGAGATCTAGCAACGGGGTCCCAGCACTTGTGTGTGCGTGTGTGCATGTGTGTCTGCGTCCATGCGCGTGTGCACGTGTGCACGCACATTTTACAGAGGCACATGAACAGAGAGAGCGAGAGAGCGCAGTGCAGTTTGTTTTAAAGCAGTTCTGAAGCTGTCGAAATAGTTACTGTCTGTAGTTGTAGGCAATCTCAGCAAATTCTTTTCTTCTGGCTCTGTACAATGAGTCTGTGAAGCCCTAGATCATCAAAAATAAAATGAAAAATGCATCAGACCAGAGGATCAGCGGCCACACACTCGGATATATGCGAGACAGAGCTCAGACACCTCTCACTCCCACACTGGTCTGCGCAATGAATCACATTCAAATGAAGCCTTTGTAGAGTGTTGCCTGCGTATGCTAAATACATTTAATTTTAATAGTGGAAGGGAAGGGAGTAATTATTTATAATTGCAGGGACACAATTAAAGTAATGACATCAGTTTGTCGGCCTAGATTGTTTACATGAGAATAGGAGCAGAGAGGGACACAGCGAGTGACGCATACGCACTGTGATCCCGGGGAGACAGAAAGGGAAGGAAGTCACGTTTTGACAGACAGGACATGCATCTACCGTATAACCACGCCACAGAAGTTCTCACTGCCAGGTTTGGTATCATGGCTGTAGTATTTAGAGCAATTTTGAATTTACCAGATAAAATCCATTTCTTTAAGTGATTGGGACCAACATTGACCCAAGGTGGGACACTAGCTACAGTGCAGTCTGTAAGTATTTGGACAGTCGTACATTTTCTGTTCCTTTGGCTCTGTACTCTGTACAGGACAAACAATGAATTATGAAGTTAAAGAGCAGTCTGTCACCTTTATAACATGCACGTATAAGGTATGGTGTAGGCTTTTGTCTTTGGCATCTCTCATTGGCGTTTGTCAATATGAGGACCAGAGTTGTACCAATAACAGTTAAGGAGGCTGAGAAATAAGAAGACAACAGTCAGAGATATAAGGCCAATAAACAGGCGAATCGAAATAAGGTGTTTGGAACATCATTATAAATTAAAGAGGGCTCGTTAAGGCTTCCTTGACTGTCATTGAAACAACTCTGGTTGTTTCAGTGTTTAGGACACAGAGTTAGAGTATTCTCATGTCCAAGGGAAGAGATCTCCTTACAGGGTGGTCGGAGTCCAGTTCAGAACCATAGCTCAGGATCTGGTTGGCGAGGAGATCCATGTCCTGAATATGGTTGGGAAACCATGGCACTGAGCAAAGAGAGCAATGACAGCACCATGTGGTTACAATCTCTTCTAACTGACTAGCTATTAGTTTTCAGCAGTAACAGTAACAATGGATGGTTATAGTTGTAAGCAGGATGGTCAGAGCTGGTTCAAGGCATTCTGTCTGGAGGGGCTCCCAGGGCCATAAATTGCAAAGCCTTGTGCCTGTGTAGAGTATAGCTCATTTTTGTTTAGATAGTTTAGTTGATAATACTCAGCCCTGAGTATTATCAATCACTATATCATTAATTTTTTTTCGTAAGTGAAGCATTAGTCAGTGGTTAGTAGTGGTTGTAATAAGTCGTAGTAGCAGTAGCATATGATTCCATTAATTCCCAGAAAATATCTTGTACATGAGACTTGACATTACTGATATCAGCATCACATTTTCCAGAGCCTGGGAATGAGGGTGGTATTAAAGAATGGCTTGTTAGAAATACAGTTAAAGAGAAATATAGTAACAAAAATACAGAATCATTAGTTTAGTTATTGTAATGACATTACAATTATGTATGACATTAAATTATTCAATACTTACTGCACCAACCATATCCTATGCAATGTATACAACATTTAACATAAAAATCATTATGTGTACGTACTTTTTATTTTACATTTACAGGAAAATATAAAAATTGGCTTCTGCTGTAAAGTATGTGATTTCTAAACATGAGAGTTGGAGTTCTGCAGAGGTTGTCTGTTCTGTTTGGATATTCCTTTCAAGGTCATTTATGATTGGCAGCCCACTAAGTGGTAGCAAATCTGATTAGTTAAAATATAAATGCCTAAATTTATATTATGCAATAAACATGGATAATAACCAATACTGTATCCTCCTGTATAAAGCAATATTATAACTTTGTTGCTTTCGGGATAAGAAATACAACGTACCCTATAAAGTATATAAAATGGGCTTAATATTATAGTATTATTTATCGTTATTCTTTATGTATCACACATATCAACTATTAAAATAATGGTGTTGATTGCACGGGGTCTTTCAGCATTAAACTCATGCTGACATGCAGATCATAGGATTGAAAGAAGACCAGTTTGACCAATAGAGGTCAGTGTTGCTAATGTGTGTGTGAAAGCAGACCATTCATGTGTCTGGATTATGGGGCCACAGTGACACAAGCTTATACAATCTTTGTCATGTTTCAATGGTAACATGTGTGGGGAAAATAACTCACAGATCAGGTTAAACATACTTCTTCAAGAGGACAGTATGACTTGCCCTCTTAAAGAACTGAAGTCCAGACTGCGCATCAAAATGTCATCCAGGCTGGGTCTGGCAGACAGGGCCACATAGACCTGGCACACTTTGCTTCTGACTCCATAAATCTACCTGTTTTTCCCCATTCAAAGCTCTGATTCTATCCACCCACTGTGCCCAGTGGATCCACAGCGGATGTGGACATGGAGCACTGTGTGAAGCTCAGTGCACTTCCTGGAAGGAGAAGACTGTGGGGTAAGAATACTGCACTGAAGTTTGCCCAGAGCTACTCTCTGGCCAGGGTAGCCAGGGAGGTCAGCTAGCAGGGTCAGCTGGATTTATGACCATTAAGCACACTGAATTCTACATCTCTAAACACATTACACCAGTGTGGTCCTGCCCCAGGGCATGACAAACAAAAGACTTGTGCCAACAACCCTCTGATACAGAGCCCCTACCCTCCCACCACCCACCCCAGATTCCCCAACTACAGACTTGTCTCAATGACGGGCCATAAATATCCTTCCGGACATGTTTTTTTATTTGGCAGAACAGTGGACGGTGCTGTCTGGAGACCCTGCAGCCAGTCTGGCCTTCAGCAGCTTCTGAGGAGCCTGGCTGTCTGTCTGCTTCCTGGATGGGGAGTGACCTCATTAGGGTCCCCCTCACCAAGTCCATAACCCGGGTCCTCTGTTCCCCTCCGCTGGGCCTGTTTGTCCTCAGTGACCAAACTAATGCAATTTGGGGAAATAACTAATAACCCACGGACCGAGCGGCCTGCTGATTTGTCTCTGCCGTGACATTTATTGCCCGGCTGAAGCGCCACCCGGAGCTCTCCTCCGGGATCAACAGCAGTGCTCTGTTCTGCGCGCCGCGGATCTGCCCGACCCGATCCACACTGGCTGAGTATCACCATATGAGCTGTGGAACGCAGGACTAACCTGGCCTGCCTCAGGCCAAAGACATCTATTTCTCTGCCCGCTTCCTTCTTCAGACACAGTTGGGCCCAAAGGTATAATCACTCAATGTAAGCTATATCTATATCTAAGAGGACGGCTGTTTGCTGTTTTAACTAAAGATAAAAGCGGGAAAACTCCTTTAAAACCACAAGGAATATGAGAATCAGAGGTGGCACGGTGCCCGCGCTAAGCTGACATACAGGTAACAGAATATGCCAAGTAAATCTCACTGAAAGGATCTACTTACAGGTCTTAAGTTTCCATCTGCACTGAGCCTATAAGAAATCATCAAGGGGACATAGCGGTAACCTTTTACACACTGGTATCAGACACACACGCACACACACCTGTGTCCTTTTGCTTGTTACGGGAGAATTCATACACATGTCCACTGATCTGCGAGCCGAGTCCTTCGATGACCTCTTCCAGGGCTTTGGTACAGGCACTGTCCACACTGACAAGGAACTCGTACTCCTGCTTGCTCGTGCTCGAGGGCCGAGACTCAATGTGCGTCAAGTTGATGCCCTTGTCCTGCCATACACAAGAGCAAAATACTCTTAACATATCTACCCATTGTTTTAACCATTCTTCCCTTTGCATATGCATCTTTCTTCTGAGAATTCTGTAAGTGTTGCTATGGATGTCTTCAATAAAGTTCTATTCTGGATATGCAATTCATTGGTTTATTGTTTGTAAAGTTTAATAGCTGGATAAATGCAAACAATTAACCACCCACCCACCACCAGAAAACACAATATCAATTTAGGTTCATTGTTTGTTTTGCATTTTAGTGGGCCAGAAACCCAGAATAAAAAATTATAACAACACAAAATATCTTCTTTGAAAGCTTTCTGTAGAAAACAGAGTTACAGCTTTAAAAAAAACTGTATTTGAAAAGCAAATATTTAGTTTCCTTCACCACCAGACAGATCAAAAAGCAAATGCATTTTTGATTGCACCTTTGATTTTTGCCACACACACACACACACACACACACACACACACACACACACACACACACACACCAGTGGTTGCAAAGAATGTCATGTTTACAGTGAAATATGATGGTGGTTCTTAAAAAATTTTCTCAATGAATTCAGAAGGCAATCCACACGTGCAGACTAAAGAATGCAAAGAATTAAAGATACAGTGGTCAAAGATATATTTTTTACAGCCTTTTTTTTTAACTTGTTTATCAAGATGCCAATTATTTTGATGGTCCCTGTATAACTATCAAAATCCTAGGCACTTACAGTAATCCCACTCAACAGTCACTGTTCAATATTAAGCACAGTATGGAATGCGGCTTCAACATATACTGTAATCAGTTGAGTCCATAGGCAGTATCAGAGAATGTGTTTGTGATATCCTTGTGTTGCATTCACGGGGAGTTGGCTGGGGTGTGTGAGGGTTGGGGTGATGAGAGGTGGAGCGGGATAAAGAAAGCTCATAGGCTGAGGACATGACCTTGCTTGCATCCAACACTCTGCAAACACTTGTTATTGATCTGTAAGATGACAAACACATTTAATTTCCACATTCATATACCTTTGCCCTTGCACATGTATAGTAGTGTGCAAAAGTCTTTGTTTAATATAAATTTGGTCTTAGATATATATACTTATTCGTTTTTTGTTGTTGTCAGTGTGTCAGTAGACACTAGAACATTAGATATTTCAAAACATTAATTTTCCAAAAAAGTTAATGATACAGAGACTTTTTTGCATTTCATTAAATAAAGTAACATAGTAAGTAATAGACCACTTTTCAGATAAAAACTTGATTGAGGCTGTCTGATAGCCAGAAGCACGCAAGAGTCAGAGACTGCAGAAGAACTGTGTTCTCCAATATGTTTAGTACAACCTACCAACTGCAGGACAGTGTACCTAAGAGAAAAGAAGCTGTTTGGTGGTCAACAAATATTCATTTAATTTAGTTTTCAAGTATTCACTGCTCTTTATAGTTTAAAAAAATTTTTTAAATAGTTTTTTCAATATTAAAAATGGAATTTACAGGGTTTTTATTTTTATTTTTTACATGGGCCTGACTTTTGCACAGTACTGTACAAAGTCAAGGATTGGACCATACGCATGCCCTCTGACATGCAAAAAAACAGGGACATACCAAAACACAGATCAGTAGAGTGATTATTCCAGCATAGCATAGCAACAAATTTACAGAAGGAATGGAAAAAGGCTTTGTAAAGAAAAATACTAAAGCAGGTGTATTGTTACAGCTTAACAGCTTGACTACAGTTAACAGTAAAAATGTGCTGTAGAGAATGAACTGGTATCTAAAGGATCTAAAGGATGAACAGAAAAAACAGAATGCACTTTGATACTAGATGGTCTTTTGGAAATTGTACAAATGTGGGTACGGTCAGCCCTACACTAAAACATCAACCAGCTATTTACTCAGCAGGATCAGTCCGCCTGGCAGATCTCCATCGACGTCAAAATGTATTTATTTCACAAACATAAACCTCAGATAGCCATGGATCAAAGACCAGCGTGACCAAAGGTCATCCAACAGAGGGGTAGCCACCCAGAGCACTAAAGACACAGAGCTGATAGTACAGACTCTTAAAGTCTCATAGGAGATCTTATAGGAAAGCCTGACAATGCAGGAATAACTAGCAAAGATGTGCTTACTGGTGCACCAAAACACAGAATGGTGATCTTATCAGAGCACAGAGACAATAATAGAAATGGTCTGAACTGAATGACAGAGTGTGAAGCATCATCCTCTCTGTGAAACTGAAGCCTACTCTTGATGGAACTATTAGGTAGTTTCTGCTTGACAGCAGGTTAGGGCAGTTTGTCTCCCCTGCCCTGCCTACAATCGGGCAGGCGT
Organism: Conger conger; assembly: GCF_963514075.1. Taxonomy (NCBI): domain Eukaryota; kingdom Metazoa; phylum Chordata; class Actinopteri; order Anguilliformes; family Congridae; genus Conger; species Conger conger. Next base: position 53,076,413 of record NC_083767.1, read on the forward strand.
CCAAACAGATTCACTGTCATCGTCAGGTCTAGCTGGTTGACCAGTCAGACCAGTTCCATACTTAACACGGGCTGACCAGCTGGTTGCTGGTATTTCAAACTGGTGATAGCTGTATTTTACAACAGGGTCAGTATCTTTATCAGATAGCACGAGTGTTTCTAAAAGTGCATTGCTGTTTTTATGCCATGCATTTGTTGGTTTGTGGCATTTCTGGCGTTTCGCCAGCTGAAAATCAAATACAGTATTGTAGTTAAACACACCATACACATATGGGAAAATATGAAATATCAGAAAGCAGGAGGGTGGAGAAGCAGTGATTATGATGTCTTGGCTCACTGCCTCCCACAGAGTGTTTTCCCAGGTCCCTGCCCTCTGAACTGAGCTCAGGCGTCTTGCGTATCCTTGGCCTTTCATTCCTGGGACGAACAGTAATCACAGCCAGAGTGGCCAGGGATTGTAGGGACCACACTTTCATGTAGTAGTACCACACTACATGGCAATAATGCGTCAGCAGCCCAATGTAAGTTTTCACTGACATAAGGTGGGAGGTTATAGTGCAACAGACCGCGTCTGTGATTGTGTGTGTGTGTGTGTGTGTGCTGCATAGGGACACTCACCTCAAAAAGTCTCAGTGTTTTTGCCAGAGCCCCCACCTCCTCCTTCAGAGAGAAGATACAGGACAGCACACCTGACTTGGTTGTTCGTTCCTCCAGGTACATGGAGCCCTGCTTTGAAGCACAGCAAACACATCATCTATCTATCTCTCTCTCTTTCTCTCTCTGTCTCTCTCTCTCACTCACTCTCACACTCACAGTTTCTTTCTGTCAATCTTACAAAATAATGCAAAACGAGTACCTTTAAGTATAGATATACGTGTGTGTGTGAATATGTGTGTGTGTGTGTGTGTGTGTGTGTGTGTGTGTGTGTGTGTGTGTGTGTGTTTTATGTGAAACAACATTGAGGATTAAACAACAAGGTGTTATTTGTTAAAAAGCATTATGTGTGCGAAGACATGCATAGACCAACTGCTTAAGGCCTCCATGATCATCATTAATCCAGATAAATACCTAAGTCCAAATTCAATAAACTTACTGTATACAGTATATATTATTTTCCTGAGAATAAAAAGTAATGACATAAGTGCAATTGGTGATATATACTAAAGTATGACGATGCTGATTATTATTATCATTGTTGTTGTTATTATTATTATTATTATTATTATTATTATTATTATTATTATTATTAAATCACCTGAGCGGCATTGTCCCCGTTCACCTTTCGGAATGCTGCGTCCATCCTCTGTTATTGGAGCAACAGATTCTTGCAGTGATTTAAGTTATGCCTTAGTCCGAGTTTGTTTGTGTGACGCTTCCCAAAATCTTTGTATATAAACGGAACCACGTGATACCACACCCCCTTGTGTCACTGGGCCGACTCGGTAGGTTTGTTTGTTTGCATAACTAAGGGTCAGCAGGATGTTTGTTTGGTTTTTCTTTTCTTTTTTTAACAGAGATAAAGATACTGTTAACCAAGCTTCAGGAACGCCGCAATGTTACACATAGAACTAATGGCTAGTTATTCTTTTAGGAGCGCCCTTACACGAGCTGGCCTTTTCAGCATCGGGGAGAGATTACTTTTAACCAATGGAAAACGGCAACAGTGATAAAGCGAAATTATGCCTGAAACCCACGTGGTGGCGGCAAAGGCACACGCATACACACGCCAACGTTTCCAGCAGAGTTTTCCAGCGTGCAAAAATATAAATATAAGAAATGCACGTTGTATTTTGCTACTAAGATATGCTAAGATATACGACTTATATGCTAAGATTGTTGCTTATGCAGCCTATGCATTATATAGCCGTTTCGCTATGTACAGTAGCCAAACATCAAAATTACTTTTAAACCCCTTCGGTCGTGTCATTGCGAAAGCAATGCTCATTACCGGCTAATGCCGCTAGATGACAGTGCAGTCCATGTTTATATTATTCTGCATTTGAGTTCATTTAAAAATAATAATGTTTTTTTGTTGTTAGAGAAAAATATATGTCGATATATTAGTAGGTGTACCCTATTGCATAGGCTATAGCATGTGCAGCTTGTTTTTATTGACGGATTTTTGTTTTATAAATTAGTAGCCTACTTGTGTAAATTTAAAGTTGTATGGAGTTATTTAAATTTAAATTTTAAATTAAACTGGATATTATTATTGTTGTTGATGATGTTATTGTTTTATCACAGTGAACATAAGTAGTCTTGAATATCCCAATCAGTCTGTTAAGCCTACAACTTCTTGACCGCAGATAGTTAGATAGTCAACAAAAAGCCTCTAGGGGTGGACTTCGGCCACTTCGGCATGTACATGAACTGTGCCGTATCTTCTGATACCAAGATGCTCTTGGCCATTATAGAAGGTCGGTATTATATTACATCCACGAGAGACACCGCGTTGTGTTATATATTCTGGTGGAATTGCTTCCCATTGCAGCCTACTTTCCAGAGTACAGGTCGTTCATAACTTCTTCATAGTTGTGGTATGTCATTGTTTCTTTCAAATCGTTAGGCGACGCGTGGGCTCTATTTTAATCTACTCTGCTTGTCGCAACAAGTGGTAGGCCATTCTACACGTGCACAATACCGCAGAATAATTTCATAATGTGTTCCAAGGGCAGGGAATCCCGCTCGTGCGCACCTGGTCTCGCACCTGCCGCCCCTCTCTACTGGTTAACAAAAAGTAAATAAAAGACAGCTTCCATGAGCGTGGCAACACATTCGTACCCTTTTTCTGGCTATTTGGTCAACCCACAAGTTATGGGGTTTTTTTTTTTTTAATGTATGAATCACAGTTAATTATATCAGTCATAAACTACAATAAATAGTTGTTGATTTTAGCACCTTGTTGGTGGGGACACCATACTGTTCCTTCAAAATGTAATGACAACTGAATTATGACAAAAGTAATTTATTGGCACTCACTGTGAAAAGTTTAAGTTGGTAATAACAAGTGGATTAAGTAATAAATGCAAGTGGAAACTTGTCAGAATTCTGAATAGCTAGGAGATTATTTTTGCCTAGGATGTAAGAACGTTCGAACTGTGAGAGCTCACTGCCAGACAGGAGACGCGTGGCTGCACAAAGAGACACACGACTGGCCAATGCCTCGGCGCCCAAGTTGTTCCCTGGTCCACTTTAGTCTGCAAGAGTACACTATTTAATATCGACCATCTCCGCTGTCTTTCCTCAGTGCATCAGTTCCTCGGTCTTCCTTCAGTCCTCAGTGACTGTTTAAACGATAATCTCACATTGCTATTTATACGCCAGGCCACTTTTGATTAATAATATACGGGATGTGTTTTTCAACTAAGCATACTTTTTGAACAGTGCATACTAAAAATGAATGACTCATAGAAAGTTGTGACAGCTGATAAGCTGATATGACACATGCAGTAACAAACATTTTCTGACGTTTTGACTATCAGTCTTTATTTGAAACAATGCACATTCAGATAGGCACTTTAATCAACCACGTTTAAACTGCACCATACAAAGGACTTAATAACAACTAAATTGAAAAGGAATCCTGCATATCAGGCAAGGATTATAAACAGGACTGTCAGAGTCTGATGTGCACTGTTTTCTTTCGCGCGATCGTAGGCAGCAATAGTAAACTTTCGCAAAAAAAAACCCTCCCAAAAAAACAGGAGAAAAAAGCCGAAGTGTTTCTATACAAACTTGGGCGTCCAGTTGTCATATTAATTATAACACCGAGCGATGACTGGACCCGTCCGAATAGAGGGAACTCTCTCTCTCTCTCTGTTTCTGGAAGAGCGTGGAAGAAAGAGTCTTTACAAAACGCTAATTGGACCCTGGAACCGCGCTGACAGGGCATGTAGATAGGTTTCAGAAAGCCCGGCGATGGCGAGGGAGCGGGGGGAGGTTGAATAGAACCCACGCTTCTTTTCTAAACTCTCTTGCTGTGCCAAAAAAAGACGAAAAAGAAAAGAAAAGAAAAGTTGAAGGGTGGGGGGTGGTCTTCGACGCTGGCCTGATCTTGAATACCGGAGCCAACAGAGAAAAATTGCGCTATTTATTGTATTTTTTTTCTCGTCACCCTCCAGTCATTCATGGGTACTATGCAGTAGAATCGGTAGGTTTTGTTTGGCGTGAAAGACCTCTTCTTTTATTCTCCCTTTAAAAAAAATGTCGAAATGCACACTGTCTCGTCTACTGTAACAAAACAGGGTGTTACAAATCATACACAAAACCGCTCCGAAAGCTAGGCGTCTTATGAGCGCGAAGATTTACCCCTCCGTTCCGCCTCTACGACCGCGGTGATTAGTTCCAAGGGAAGTGGAAAATCTGCCTGTTCTGTGGAAAGCTAAGCGCTGCAGCGTTGTTGTTAAGTGTTAACAATGTGCGACGGGTAACCCAAGACTCCGCGTCTATATCTGCGCCAAGGTGACAAGTGATCCACCGTGAATTGGGAATTCACCACAAACTTGCTAATGTGTAACATGGAAAAACAACACACATTTTCTAAATAAATTACGAGAACCGTTCGTCTCATTATTGAGCACTTCTCAAAGTAAGATAAAGGAGAGCTGTCTTTCAGCACTACTGTAAAACCAGTGATTTACTCAACGGCAAGGCTTTTGGAGTTCTCCTGCATACACTTTGTCACTCCTTGGTCCTACTTCTTAATAGAGACTACTAAAGGGTAGTCTATACCTTTCAATTCTTGAAAAGAGACTTTTGGAAAGGGAACTTTTATGACTGTTGTAGATAATAGTCTAGCCTGAATATCATTATTATTGCCTACCTGAGATCGCTCCCCAGCCAAGTCGGAAGCACGAGACTCCACTTAGAACTGCTGTTTTATTTATTTTTTTACCGCAGAACACTCACTACCTGACACCAATCCGCAAAATGGGGAAACACGATAAAACTATCGCTCTTGTTACCAACTTTTGTACCAACAAAAATGTACTATTTACAACTTTTAGCAGCAAGACTGTATTATATATGATACAATAACGTTTTGAAAAAAATTGGCTGTATCTGGAACTTTCCCTACTGAGTCTATAGTCGGATTCAAAACCATCTGAATAAGTTGTTTCACTACAGAGTAAAAGAATGTTGAGTAACTTTTTACAACGGTATAGTATGCTTCTTCTGGGTTTGCTATCTGCTGGCCAGTAATAGCTGGACATGAGCAGGACAGGTCGCACTGCTGCTATTGTGGACAATTGTATTGTTATTTATCAAAATAATTACATTTTGTTTAATGATCTCAATAGGCTTCTTTATTTCTATACCAATAACATTTGCATAAAAAAATCTTAACCGCATTCAGTAGGCTATTGCAAGCCGTTCTTTATTGTTGTCACATTTAAAAGTTTTTTCAGAAGTTTCAGAAGCATAAAGATTGATGGGGATACAGACGCGGTGGAATACGCGTGCATTTTTGTTCGACACTAGTGTGGCATCTGGTAGAAACCTGGAAGCTGGTCCCAGTTGTGCTTTGTCGACTGTTGTTTATTCAGTGGCTGGCGTGGCACGCGCCAGGCGTACGCAGTGCTGTAGAATTCTGAGCTAAGGTGAATACAACAAGCGCGTGGAGGCGTGGTCAGATCCATCGCGTGGGACAGCCAGTGTATTGAAATACCCCGCTTCTGACCGTTCACAGCACACATTGTAGTTTTGGGAGCGTGCAAGGCGAAAGCCCTGGAGATTGCTTATAAAAACGACTAAAGGGTGCACATTAAGCCACACGCGAACGCCACGAGCTGGGCGCATTGCCTTCAAGCAACCCAGAGGACTTGAGTTTCTTTTGCTTCTATTTGCTCTCGACGCTCCCTGCCGATGGACATCACTGCCAAGATGGAAATAACCGTTAGCCAGCAACAGTTCGTGCCGCCTGCCTGCTTCTTTGCTGCTGCAGCTCAGAACATACAACTCAGCCCGATCGAAAGCCAGTGCAGCGGAAAGTCCGCTTCTAAGCAGGTGAAGCGACAGCGGTCCTCCTCTCCCGAGCTGCTGAGATGCAAGCGGAGGCTCAACTTTGCGGGGTTCGGGTATAGTCTGCCACAGCAGCAACCACACGCGGTGGCCAGGCGGAACGAGAGGGAGCGGAACCGGGTGAAGCTGGTCAACAACGGGTTTGCCACTCTTCGGGAGCACGTTCCAAACGGTGCAGCCAACAAAAAGATGAGCAAAGTGGAGACTTTGCGCTCGGCGGTGGAGTACATCAGGGCGCTGCAACAGCTCCTAGATGAGCACGACGCCGTGAGTGCAGCCTTTCAGTCCGGGGTCCTGTCTCCCACGATTCCGCAGAATTGTTCCAACGACATGAACTCAATGGCTGGCTCCCCTGTATCCTCGTACTCCTCGGATGAAGGGTCGTATGACCCACTGAGTCCAGAGGAGCAGGAGCTACTGGACTTCACCAACTGGTTTTGAGCTTCTGCCAAGGTTCGCCAAAATTACTATTATTAATATTATTATTACTACTGCTGCTACTACTACTACTACTACTACTACTACTACCAATACTACTACTACAATGTATGCACATTATATTGCTTTTGTTTATTTATTGAAACCTCTAACTCTGTTTATTTTTTATTTTTGCAGGAATATGATTTGTATTTTCAACCAATTAATATTCTCGGCGCCTGCAAGAAATTATAGAACACAAAGGAGCTGGTGTGCCCCAAAACAAAAATTAAACAAATGAAGCACTGCTTTTGCGCTCCGGTGAGTGCGTTGGAACTGAAGGCGCTTAAAACGCCAGAGTCAAGCGCTTCTGAACTGTGGAGAGGACGATTCTCGTGCCAGACACCGATGACAGCGTGGGAATCTAACGTCTTTTGCGCAATTGTCCACGAAAATTATTCTAAAAAGTGACCTTTAACAACATGATGGCACACAGAAATACTTTGTAAATGCTGTTCTTAAACTATGCTACACCCAATCAAAGAATTTCAGTAAACTTCTGTGACGTTTTAATTATGAAATGCTTCCATCTCTGCGAATTTTATCATAAGAAATTCTATTTGTATCAAACATGTTGTTTTGAAATATATTAAGCTATTTTTGTATATAAGAGAGATTTATAGAACTTTTGTACACAGCGTTTTACCATGTATATATCTTGATGATATATTGATATGTTGCTTATTACCTCTGCCTATTTAGACTTGTAGTCTACATTGTTTTGCAACTGGCAATTCTGTGTATGGTGTATGAGGTTTCAAAGAGGAGTTTGACACTCCACAGTTTTACTCTAGTACCAACGTGTCTTATTTAATAGGAAGTATGTGTTATTATAATGTGTCACGGAGTTCACTATGAACAAAGTTTATGCAGCTATTGTCCAAACGCAGAGGAGACTACAAGGATGGTGAATTGTCCCTGTACTGCCTGCTTTACACTGCCTTCACTGCTATTGGGTTTATCTGAGAAACAAGAAAAAACCTATTAACCATGTTTCCATGCTATAGTTTCATAATAAATACATTTTCTTAAGTATTTGATTTTGTGAATATTTCGCTTGGGTGTATACCAGACCACTGATGCAAACAATAATACACTTATCATCGACTCTGAACATTAAAAATATAGACAATTAGACAATTGACAATTGGTTCAAACATTAACAAAAATTGGCTGTAATACAGTCCACAGTTTCAATGTAATTGGCTTGGCTGCAATAGTTAAAGAGTATAAAGTCTTAATTAAAAATATAACGCTAAGCTTCGGTGAGATTAAATGCTTAATTATATACCAGGGATGTTACATTCATGATAAAGAGTCATGTCAGTCATTCTTCTGAATACAATCCTACTTTGGTGTTCTATTTTAAACAAATAAGATTGCAGGATTAATGAATAGAGACGAGTTCCTCAGTTCGTTCGCTTGTTGTCAGGTTAGCGTGGACGTGACATGAATATTCGTGCTTTTGGTGCGTTGGCTTGGTTCCCCATCAGCTGCATGGATATTCTGCTTGCGTGCGTCGCCATGTCAGACAGAACCATCATTAAATATGAGGCCCCAGACAGCGAAGAAACTTGATATAATCGACCAACGTTCAAACCCCCACCAAATATAGACACACGCTACCTCACACAACGACCAACAAGCCTCGAAAGAAAAATATTGAAATAAAAGTAGCCTATGGCAAAAGAAGAGAATTATAATTTCAAGGACATATTTAAGCGAGAGACTGAATATTTGACTTCAAACTGATAACATCTGAACTAGGCTATTCGGCTGGTCTAAAGTGTGCGATGCTCAGAACGGAGATACATCTCACCACAATCGCACTAAACTCGCACTAAAAACAAAGACCACACTTGTTCAGGAAAGGTCTTTTATCCTCACTGACCTGACCTCTTGGTCTTTCCGACGCCTAGGCTACATATATCTAAAGACCTTGTCCTCGGACACCTTCCCAACTCAAAACTGTCCTGTGTCACCAGGCGTAATCTTCTTTAAAGTTATAAACGGTAAAAAAAATCTTCACAACTGGACGCTCATTGTTTTGTTGTGTAGGCTGGGCTACTTTAATGCGGTATTGTTGTGTAGGCTGGGCTTCTCTGCTATCGTTAAGACCCTCATACGGGGCGACTTATCTTTACAACTTTGACTAAAGGTTAAAGAATATAAGATTACCTTCAGAGGCATGCACAGCCGACTGCAATATGCAAACTATAAAACGGCTATCTTTGTGTGAAGTTCATACTGTGAACATGGCAAATCACGAAACCAAGAGGCTACAACTATTAAAATGGGCTATATTTCAATCCAATTAGAACCCTGCTTCATGAAAATGCTTTAAAGTATTTTTATTAAAACGTTTTTTGGCAAACAATTTTAAAATGTGTATGAGGTTTTTTTTTTGTTTGTTTGTTTGTTTGTGTAGGCTACAAAAATGCGCTTCTTGAATTTACCTGCTTCAAAGTAAATATCAACAAGTATCTCAGAATACTTTTAAGGTTACCTTAAAGGGAGAATCAACGAGGGACATGTGTACAGGCTCGCGTTTGCAGCTGGGCGCGTGGCTGGTTTAATGAATGATCGAGGTTGTACTCTGGTTGAGTGGAGTCGAAGCGTTATATTGGCTGAGGGCGCGTGCCTTCTGACAGCAGCGTGCGACCACTTCTCAACAACCGCCCTAGGAAAAAAGAACTTTTCGCTGGAGTTGCGCCATTTGTTGCTGGCAGGTGGCTGTCAGGTCATCAAAGGAAGAAGCAGTGCCAAGTTGTTCACCTGTTATCTGAAACATGTGTTGCGCAATGTTTGTAAACCATATCCTATCGTCTCCAACATTGCTAGTGAGGATTAAACAGGATTTTATCTGAAAATTCGTCTAGTCTTATTTTTGCAGTTCTGTAGGCCTAGGTAGTCACAGATCCACTAATTACACTTTATTTTCGTTTTAATTCGTTAGGTGGAACTTACATCTTCGCTACTATGCCTATTAAAACGTAGCTTTGGTATTTTAAAAACATTTTGGTGTTAGTGTAGGCCTATTCGTAATATAAATGTATAACTTTGTGCATCTGTATTGGATATAGGGACCGTCAATGGATTAAAACTAGGAGGTTACCTCAGACAAAAAAGCTTTTTGAACAACGTATGAATAATGCGTTCTCTTGGCTCCCAACTGCGCGCGCTCCTATTTCAATGCACCGTGCGCCGACACAAGAATCTCAATGGAATACTGCAAAGCTAAGTCGTGACAATTACTTGGTCGTCTGTCAGAACGCATTACCGCCTTCAGCCCCAACTCTGTGAAGCGTGATGGAAATAAAAACTACCGTATCCAGTTGCTCTTTTCTCTCGGGACTTTTCCAAAATCAAACTAGAACGGGAAGGGTGGAACGGTATAAATGAACTCCAAACAAACAAACAAAAAGAATATTCAGAATCTTTTATTTCAACTTTACGCCTTTGCAAATGAGAACATTCGGGGAACTTTAATGAGGAAATATTAGCAACGATTAATAGCCACTCGCAGGCCTACTTTCCAGCTGTCAAAAATAGCTACGAATAGACTATGGCCAATGCTTCTAAATATGGAAAAGTTCCATACACACTGCGCACAAATGAGATGAGGTTGAACCCTGAGTGGCCCGCTTAGCAAATCAAATTTTCCCTGTCCGCCCCCTTCCTAATGCACGAATCGATTAAAGTGGCGTATCATTCTAGAGCGAACTGAAGAGTACTGACTGCGTTATCCCAATGGGACTGAACCTCGTACTGATCAGGTGTGAAATTCGGTTTTGATTGAAGAGGGGCACCATTTCAGCCGGATTACTCCACATGATTAAAAATCAAATAGGGCCATATGGCATGAACACGTTCTTTAACCTTGCCGCAACAATGGCCGTCTAACTACGGAGAATTCATGATTAATTTATTGCCATATTATTTTGAGTAGCCTATGTCAAATTCAAAGTCAAATAAAGGGGGCATTGTGGATCAGTAGGTTTATACAAGACCATTTACTCTAAAATGGGTGAAAGAAACTTGCTACAGTAGCCTAGGTCTGTTGCATTTTTCCCCTTGATTTGTGTGGGCAAATGAAAGTGGTTTATCATGCTCCCCATTGACTCTTTAAACAGCTGGGAAGCATGCAACAAAATCTTTTATTTTGCAAACATCACAACCTACTAAACGCTGCCGTCAGGTATGCTACTGCGCTAATTAACTTTATAAATTAACTTTGATTGATTGATTTCTAGTAGGTACGGGCTCCATCGTCAAGTGAATTACATAACCTCTTGCGCAATGGGGGCTGATAGAGTTCAAGGCAGCAGTACAACGCATAGAGTCATGTAGATACGGGTCAAGAGCTTCATTTAATGTTCGCATCAACCATCAGAATGGGGAAAAGTGTGATCTAAGTGACTTTGACCGTGGAATGATTGTTGGTGGTAGACAGGGTGGTTTGAGTATCTCAGAAACCGCTGATCTCCTGGGATTTTCACGCACACTAGTCTCTAGAATTTTCATAGAATTCTAATTTAATTGCATTAAAACATTTTTTTTTTAAATCCAGTACAATCGACAATACATATTCAAGCCGTTGGGTATAGTGACACAGAGTTGCCTTGAGTTCTCCGCTCCATTACCACCTGAGGCAGTTATGGGACTTATTATGCACTTGGATTTGAGATCAAAACACAATAAGGAGACAAAAATCCAGATTATCAGCTTTTATTTCATGGTATGTATATGTTTTACCATTTTACAGAAACTGCTTTTTTGTGTTGTGTTCCCCCATTGTCAGCTGTGCAGAAGTAAGTTAATAGATGACTGACGGGTGTAACCGTTGCTTGTGTGTGTCCTTTTGCATTGAAACACCTGAGCAACAAAACAGCAGTGAGTGTCTAATTGTTCAGCAGTGTCTTTAGTCTGTGGAGATTTGCATTTGGAGTCAGAAGGCATACACCATCATGAAGACCAGAGGACTCACTATGGCTGAAACAACTCATCAGTAAACCGAGAGTAAATGATAAGGATGTCTACCACAGAGACTGGGTATTTTATTACAGCAGTTTGGAAAGTCTTGAAAAGCAAACCACTTGTGGACTCAAAAATAAACACCATATAGGTTGGCCAGTGAAGAAAACTGCAGGTGATTACAGATTAATCCTAAAAGCTGTAAAGAAAAAAAAAAGAAAATTAGATTAGATTACTGTCAGCAACATCACCAGCAGTGTCCATAGTGCAGGGGTGAAAATATCACAGGGAATTGTGTGCAGATGACTTTGAGAGCAGAATAATAGAGGCTACACTTCAAGATAAAACATTTCTTATCAGTAGCAAGTATCAAATGGCCAGACGCGATTCAAACAGCCCATAATCCAAGCATCCCCTTCAATTGTGATGGAGTGTCATGGCGTGGGGATTTACAGACTCATTAATCTTTATTGATGATGTAATGGAGGATGGCAGCAGTAGGATGAAATCGAAAGTGTAGAGTCTGGTTATGTACAAGAAACTCCTCCAACCTCATTGACTGATGCTTCATCCTACAGCAAGACCATGCCCCCAAACAAACTGTCTACACAACGAAAGCATTCATCAATCAGGAAAAGTGGACTGGCCAAGTCAGTCATCTCTGATATAAATTCTAATGCCCATGTATTTCACTTGCTGAAGAGAAGACTGAAGACAGAACCCCCCAAAACAAAGATTGACTGAAAACAGCTACAGTGAAGACCAGTATTTCCAATGAAGATATCAAATGATTGGTGATGTCAATGAGTCATAGACCTGATGCAGTTATTGCATTTAAGGGCTATGCAAGAACATATTAAGACTTTAATGCTTTGATTTACTTTTAGGTTAATCCATTAATTTATGGTTTCACTGCTGAAGATGGGGGAATTTGACACAAACCAAGCAGCCATTTCTCTAAAATGGTAAGAAAAAATATATATACACATGTAAATACAATGAAATGAAAGCCGATTGTATATATGCCTTATGTATATAGCAAAATGAACTAATTTGACCCTATTGTGAAATTCATTACATATTTCAGTACCACAGACAGCACTATAAACATAACAGTGTCTCTATTTCATAATCTGTGAAGTTAAGTGAGTCAAGAGTGCCCAGTCCCACTGCCTAGCCTTCAGGACCCAAATCAATCAAGGCATTTGTGCACAGGGCTACTGGCCATAGTAGGAGCAGTATGTGGGTTCATCAGCGGAGGAGCTGCATGAAAGATTCATGGCGTGCCTGATCAGCGTTTGTGTGGCTGTGGGATCACTGTGTCACAGACTCCTGCTGTCATCCAGTGGGTTGGCTATGACAGAGTTGTGTATGAGGAGGAACAGTGGAAGGTGGGCCAAGAAGTCCAGTAAGTCCAGGGACTTGACACGCCGGAGTTGTCTCGTGACAACCTCCTCATGCTCTGGGCAGAGCCCTCCAGCTCTCAGCTCCATCAGCAGTTGTTCGGTGCTGAGCAGGCCCGTTTGGGCCGGCGGGAGTCCGGCCTGTGTTTCCAGGAGGAACAGGAACAACTGCTACAAAACCAAAGGGACATGAGTGGTCAGGCTCAGCGTGGAGCAGGAGGAAGGTCTGCAGGGTGAAAGAGTAGGAAGGGCAGGGTAGAGCAGATGGGCGTCCATGGTAGTGTTGTTTGGATGCAAGGGAAGCGTATTTGAAATAAACATTTAAATGAGTAGAAATACGTTTCCTCAAACTTCTCTTCACTTTGTTATGACCATCACAGCTGTAGGCCTTATTTATAAATGGAAAATTGAACGAAATATTAAAATATGGATGCCACTTAACAGATATAAAGCAACAGCCGTTCCCAATTTATGCAGAAATAGGGGACATCTATGCATATGGACGTAATCGAAGCAAAAGGACAGACTTTGTGATCCACCTGCAGGCCAATAGCATCCAGCTGCATCCTTTTTATTGCAGAAACTGATTAATCTGTTAACGGAGCTGCAAAGTGTAAAAGTGTGTGCATGTGTGTAAGAGAGAGAGAGAGAGGGAGATTATGTATCTGTCTGTGGGTGTGTCAGGTTACAGTGGCCCATTTGTTGTCCAGTGTGAGTGCACCTGTTTGCACAGTTTAATGCATCCTGGTTAATAATAGGGAGGTAATCCTTTGGTACTTACCCACCTGACATCAATCCTATCCCTACTGGCTCTGTAATTACCTCCGCAAACCCCCCAAAAGTTGGCCATGGATTTCCACACCAATATCAATACGCTTTCAGGACCTGCTTACTAATTACACCCATCAACCCCCCCACTCCCAAATCTGGCAGTGGCTTTCCACATAGATATCAATATGCTTTCAAGTCCCACAGCAGGGCGGGGAGGTGAAAGTGGAGCTCCTCAATCCGTCTGACTGCCTTTGGTCCTGAATTGCTATACTACACTCCAAGTCCATCTGAGTGGAGCACCTTGTCTTGGACTGATTACAGGGCAGAGGGGACACAACGTACATGACTGGGTATGTTTAATAAGATTAGGGCTTTTAATACAGGAAAGGAGAAAAGCACTTTTCTTACTTTATCACTTCAATGCAGGCATTACGCTCTGCAGAAAGAGCTAATTTTACTCCGTTTGAACGGCTCTTTAAACTATTGGACGGTCTTTATTTCACTATAATTATTCTGTTGTGTGGCGTTCCTCTGTCTTATGGGTGCAATGATACCAAATGCTTCCATCTGCAACCTAAAATATATAGAGAAAGGGTGATACAGGCAGAGGGAAGCAGAAGGCAAAGGGAAGAATACAATTTTAACTTCACAACCATCCTGCATGCGTATAACATGTAGGCTAATACATCCTGTTAGACATGGGCCCTACCAATAAAATGTACTGTCAGCAAATACCACTCCATAAAGAGATGACAATTTGCAGTACACATACCTAGATCAGGATGGCATCACAAGCAACAGCAGGTGTCTTCAGCAGAAGGTTTTCTATTGGATTAGAGCCACTTACTGCCCATTAACTAGCTAACTACCCCTGGAAAATGTTAACTACTGTAATACATGGCAAATCAAACAAAAATATCCATACCCCACAAAGCAACAATTTGTTGAATATCTTAAAGCAACAACATATTATTAGTAAATTATTCAGATCATAACTAAATATGTCTCCTAATTATTACCTTGGCTCTGTACAGCTTCATTTCCACTGTCCTGAAGTCCAATTTTCCAATCAGAGACCGCGTGAATTCACTGGAAATACACAATTAATAGCTATGTTAAAGCTGACATTTATCACAAGTGAAAATGATTGCACAGTTGAAGGCCCACTCAATAATTTTGGTTGCTAATAAAATGCCAATGGCTGACAATGAAAGATGAAGATATGGCAAAATTGTGTAGAATTATTCTCCTAATAAAAAGAATGCTAAAGAGCCTCATAAAAAGCACTTCAAAAGAAAGTATTTAAAATAAGTGTCGGACCAACAGTACTTCCTTGTTCATCTTCTAACTCTCTCATTTCATTTTTCTTCTTATATTTTTTAGCTCATCACCGTGGAAACAGAATCATCACTCACTCACTCATCAGGTAACATATCAAAAATTGTAGTTTGCTAAATAAACCGTGACTAACTACCTCAGATGCACTTGACATTGCCACAGCAGAGGAAGCTGCTGGCAGTGGAGGGCTAGTACTGGGGCGGTATCAGAGGCAGTGAATAGGGTCAGTGTGGTCCCACGCGGCTGGGACAGGACGCAGGACAAAATGAAGAAGCCCGCCGGGAGGATGATGCATTTCTGGCGGGCACATTTTGGCGGGGACCTCTCATGCAGCGCACTGTCTCGGGAGGAGTGACGGTAAAGCATTCTGAGCCTATTGTGGTTGCTCACAGCGCCCTGTGACTCAAACAATTACCTCTGGACGTAGGACGTCCCCCTACAGTAACGGATAAAACTGTTCTGGGGTGGCACCCTGACCGCTCGCTGACTGACACAAAACACTCGGTTCAGATAATTACACACAGACAGAGGTGACTGTGTTCAGACAGTGCGGCGTGTGGCACAGCGGCGGCGGTCCGGGGCCCGTTAGCCTCCCCCCGCTAACGAGCGCTGAATGGCCAGTTAAAGGGTGATGCTCCTAGCGCAGCACTTCCAGGTCGAGTGCACGCTCGAGTGCCCTCTGGACTGCGATTGGCCGGGGTCCCTGCGCGGCGAGAGTGCTGGAGGGGGATTTGACGGGAACGAAGGGAGACAGCGCAGCTAATGATCATTAATCGCACTTGGCCTGCATTAAAAGAGCCCAAATTAGTGTCTAGGAGGGACAGCGCCCAGGACCACAGGCAGTCCAACACGGGGACACAACAACCCAACGCAGGGACACGACAACCCGAAACGGGATCACAGCAGCACCACGCAGGAACACAACAGCCCAACACAGGAATGTAGCAGCCCGTCAAAGGAAAGTGACAGCCTGAACACATGAACACGGCAACTCAATACAGGAACACGGCAATCGCATGAGTGTCCAGCACAGGAGTGCCACAGCCCAGACCAGGAACACTGTGACCCAATATAAGAGCACTGTCACTCAGCAAATTTGTTTAAGTTCCTCCTTGTGCAGACATTAGCTGTGTGGCGCTCAGACCACTTGCTTATGCAAAGCCCAGAATTTGGCAGTCCTCGCACTGGGGGGGGGGGGTGGGTGGGTGGGAGGGAGGGAGGGGGTCTGCTTGTTTCGGGACACAATCGCCGGCTGACCCAGTTAAAGTGTGGGGGAGGAAAAGGGGAGGAGATCTTGTGTTTGTGAGTGATGAACTACCACTTATGTGCCCTACGTGGTGATGGAGGTCCACATACAATCAGCTATTGTGGCTCTGCGGGTACAAAGAGAGAAAGCGATGCATTGTGGGTCAGAAAAGTGTAAGTTGTGAGTGGAATGGGAGAAGTGCATTTTGGGTCTAATGTATTCACATTGTCTCTTTCTTGTGCCTGTTGGAGAGGTATGATAGCCATCTACTCTGTGAGACATGGGAGGGAAATGGAAAGACCAACACCAGGGATTTACTATGGAAATCTGCACACTAATTTAAGGAAAGTACATTTATTTGTATGTACCTTCCATTTATCCACACAGGGCAGGGTTGATATGTCTCATTTTCACATGCAAGGCCAAGTGAATACCTTTATACACACAGGAAAATATGTCCATATATATGTCCGTATATATGTTATATACACAGATTAGAGCTTTTATATAAATGATCTATTATATGACCATTTAATACACACATAAATGCTTTTTCTCTTCTCCACACAGAGTGATTATCTTCTACATACGTTTATATACACAGTAAAGGGTGGATATATCCCAGTCAGACCCTGTACATGGGAAATATAATCCATTCACATACACAGTGAAAGGGGCTGGATTCTATTTCTACACGCAGCAATAATACATTACAGGTGAATATATTCTGTTTGAAAGAGCATTCAGAATGTCAGATGAGTTTAGCTGTGTTGAGCTGTGTTTCCCTTTTCCAAAATGTACAATATGGAAAAATAAACTTATAAAATCTTTCCATTCTTTCAGCCTGCCTAGCTAAACTAGACGTCCCACTTGCCTGCCCTCCTTTCTACAATACCCAATAAACAAGCAGAACTGAAATTATATTTTATCCGGGGTCGTTAGGAAAATGGAGTCCGGACAGCCCAGTGTCTGCTCCAGAAGGGGAGCTCTATTGGAACTCAGGTCATGTGACCTTCAGCGGGGGAATGCCTGAGAGCATATGGCCAGGGGACAGATGGATGGGGCTAGAGAGCTGCACGCCCAAACAGAGGGGGAGAAGGGGGGGAGGGAGGAATCCAAGGGGCAAGAGATGCTTCTTCCACCCAGCACACTGCCCTGTCTGTAAGGCTTTCATTTTATGCTGAAAAAGACATACTCACACACATACACATTTGTACATTTGATGATTAAACAATTATATCAGGTAAAAATGTACCCTCAGTGAGCACATTATTTGGTATTCATTAGACTTATTTTGTAGATGTATTGGTCTTCTACTGCTGTAGCCTATCCACATAAGAGGTTTGACGTGTTGTGTGTTCAGAGATACTCATCTGCATACTACAGTTGTAACGTGTGGTTATTTGTGTTACTGTCACCTTCCTGTCAGCTTTGACCAGTCTGGCCCTTTTCATCTGACCACTCTCATTAACAAGGCATTTTTGCCCACAGAACTGCTGCTCACTGGATGTTAATTCTCAACAAATTATGGAGACTATTGTGTGTGAAAATTCCTGGAGAACAGACGTTTCTGAGATACTCAAATCACCCTGTCTGGCACCAACAATCACTGCAAAGTCAAAGTCACTTAGATCACATTTCGTCCCCATTCTGACATTTTGTCTGAAAAAACGTTAAACCTCTTAACCATGTCTGCATGCTTTTATGCATTTAGTTGCTGCCACATGATTGGCTGATGAAATATTTGCATTAACAAGCTGGTGTACAGGTCTACCTAATAAAGTGCTTACTGAGTGTATAGAAACATAAACACACTCCTGCTTCAAGGGCAGGTCTTCCTTCCAAACCAATGACTAAGCAGTACTCACTCCAGAGAGGCAATTTTCTGTGCCAGACTGGCCACCACAGCAAAGAGCCTGAGATCTGTGAGCCCCTCTGTCACTCGAAAGGCCACCATCTCCAGGATCTGGAACATATGCACAATAACACAGAGCAGTGGTGGATTGGGAAGAATTACAGGGTTATAAAAGTTTAACACCTGACAGCCATGAATTTAAGTTATTTAAGTTGCACCGTACACAGGACTGAAATACATACATATTTAAGAACACAGACACAATTTTATATTCATAAACATTTAAAAAATTAAAAGTACAACACATATTTTTATATGGAATCTTAAAGCCTTCATTCACAAATCCAGCATATATTCTCTGGCTTGAAATACATAAAGCTGGTCGGTGCCTTGCATGGCAGCCAATCGCCACTGGTGAGTGTGTGTGAGTGTATGAATGGGTGAATGAGAAGCATCAATTGGCCAGTGCTTTGGATAAAGGCGCTATATAAATGCCAACCATTTACCATTTACATATTAACTGAACAAATATTCTCATTAAATATATATTTAAATCAAATTTGCAATCATAATTGAAAAGGTATCTCAAAGATCTTATGTGCAAGACTTAACTTAGGTTATGAAATACCTGAATATAATTTCTACCTTAAAGTACAAAAGGTAAAAGATTAAAATGTATGCACAATAGAAGTAGTGTGTGATAATACACATAACTGTTACCAACAGACCATTATATTGAAACAGAAACATCTCTATTATATATTAATTACATTGTATATGCAATTTAATTTATAAAAGAAAAAATATTTCAAGTATGGATTGTATGAAAGGTTTAGGATGAGTATTTGATTAAACTTCTTTACCTCTTTAATTTGTAGCTCCCCAGCAATCAGTACTGCAAACACAAGCACAAAAACCGACAGACACGGGTGTGTCTCTGCATTTCTCTGTACTGACCCTATAGACGTAAATCTCCTCGGAATCAGAGAGCACCTCCGGAGGCACGACCTCTTTCAAGGCCAGCAGCACTTCAAAACAGGTCAGGTATCCATCCCCGTCATGGTCCACCTAGAAACGCAGGCAGCAGCCTTAATCACCGTTCCCATTATCCCCCTTACAGCAACTGTCCTTCTGTAAAGGGGAACACACCGTGTATATCATCATCAACAACTGTCCTTCTGTAAAGGGGAACACACCGTGTATATCATCATCAACAACTGTCTATCTGTAAAGGGGAACACACCGTGTATATCATCATCATCAACAACTGTCCATCTGTAAAGGGGAACACACCGTGTATATCATCATCAACAACTGTCCTTCTGTAAAGGGGAACACACTGTGTATATCATCATCAACAACTGTCCATCTGTAAAGGGGAACACACCGTGTATATCATCATCAACAACTGTCCATCTGTAAAGGGGAACACACCGTGTATATCATCATCAACAACTGTCCTTCTGTAAAGGGGAACACACCGTGTATATCATCATCAACAACTGTCCTTCTGTAAAGGGGAACACACCGTGTATATCATCATCAACAACTGTCCTTCTGTAAAGGGGAACACACCGTGTATATCATCATCAACAACTGTCCTTCTGTAAAGGGGAACACACCGTGTATATCATCATCAACAACTGTCCTTCTGTAAAGGGGAACACACTGTGAATATCATCATCATTACCACCATCACCACCACCATCATCATATTTCAGCCTGAGATCAGCCTGTGGAGAGAGATACAGAGAGATAGAGAGAGGGAGAGAGAGAAAGAGAAAGAGAGAGAAAGAGAGTGATAGAGAGAGGGAGAGCGGGGCAAATACATTCTTAACACTCACTGCTTCAAAAGCTTGTTTGTACACGGACAGGGGAACACACCGTGTATATCATCATCAACAACTGTCTATCTGTAAAGGGGAACACACCGTGTATATCATCATCATCAACAACTGTCCATCTGTAAAGGGGAACACACCGTGTATATCATCATCAACAACTGTCTATCTGTAAAGGGGAACACACCGTGTATATCATCATCATCAACAACTGTCCATCTGTAAAGGGGAACACACCGTGTATATCATCATCAACAACTGTCCTTCTGTAAAGGGGAACACACTGTGTATATCATCATCAACAACTGTCCATCTGTAAAGGGGAACACACCGTGTATATCATCATCAACAACTGTCCATCTGTAAAGGGGAACACACTGTGAATATCATCATCATTACCACCATCACCACCACCATCATCATATTTCAGCCTGAGATCAGCCTGTGGAGAGAGATACAGAGAGATAGAGAGAGGGAGAGAGAGAAAGAGAAAGAGAGAGAAAGAGAGTGATAGAGAGAGGGAGAGCGGGGCAAATACATTCTTAACACTCACTGCTTCAAAAGCTTGTTTGTACACGGACAGCTTCTCCTGGCTGAAAATGCAATATTTTGCAAGGAAGTCAACTGCAAAAGAACACAGGACATGGAGAAAGAGCTCTTACTAAAGCACTTCCTTGTTTGTTTATACACATCTAGCCGGCATGCTCATTTATACAGTATTATACATGACCTGGGAATTCATATTTGTCCACTGGTTTTAATCTCGAGAACCATATATTCTACTATGCTTCAATAAATATAAAGATAATATTTTGTCTGGAACATGTTTTTGCCATCAACATTAACCAGAAACTGACAGAAAGACTGATGGCTTGACCTGTTAAGAAGGCCCATTAATAAAATAATTGCACACAGTGGTCAGGCAGAGAGGGAATATTGCGATTAGTATTATATTAGTTGTGATATTTTCACTCTCTGATTTTAAGGTGGTGAAGGATGCAGCTGTGTTTGGCAGCTAGTGGCAGAAGCTCTGCACCTTCGCACCAACATATCGATTATCTCCAGCAACAATCAGGGTCTAGGTCAGAAGAGCCTCCCACCCCCCGCACCCTGCCCCCACCCCCACCCCGCCCCCACCCACAACAACTCCCATGATCGGCTAAACAACAAGTACTAAACACTCAGCTTAAATATCTCACCACAATAGTCAACCACTCTATTCTCATTTTGTATTTCTCAATGCTGTGTAAAGATTGAAGCACCTGTAATCAATTTTATATACTTCTCAATTTTATATAGCTTATATATACATATATATAGAGGGAGACAGAGAGAGGTAGAGAAGTAGAGAGAGATAGAGAGAGAGTAGAGAGAGGGAGAGAGGTAGAGAGAGAGAGGGAGAGAGAGTGAGAGGTAGAGAGAGGTAGAGGGAGAGGTAGAGGGAGAGAGAGAAAGAGAGAGGTAGAGAGAGAGAAAGGTAGAGGAAGAGAGGTAGAGAGAGAGAGAGAGATAGGGAGAGAGAGATAGAGAGAGAGGTAGAGGGAGAGAGAAGTAGAGGGAGAGAGAGGTAGAGAGAGAGAGGGAGAGAGAGGTAGAGAGAGAGAAACCTGAGAGAAGAGACCTGAGCAGCAGCTCCAGCTGCCATGGCTTCGGTTGAGACGATAAGAGAGAAGCCATTTTATAATGGATTTATTCATCCCCCAGAGGTAAAGGCAGGACGCCATTCAGATCAGTCTGGAATGAAAGCCCGGGACCTATGGGATTGTCAATCTGCTATTTATCTGTTCATTCCTCACCAAAGGCAGACCTTCATTTGCCCCACCCGCCTCACACACAAAGCATTATAGTCACTTGAGCTCAACTTTACTTCTTAAGGCTTGACTGATCAAAAACCCCGAGCCCTGCATCGTGCATCTGTTTGCAAATGTGTGTGACGGTCCCACTCGGGCCCGACCCAGGCCTGCGGAGCGACCCGTGTCCTCGAACGCCACCCTGATCCGGCTTTACCCTCCGTCAACCCCCCTTACCCCCCCCGACCCCCCCCCCCCCGCCCGGACGCAGCCGCGCCCGTCCTGCCCCGGCCGCGTCCCCCGCGCGTGGGTCCTGTGCTCTGAGAACGGGGCCCCGGCCCTCTGCCGACGCACCGCCGATAACATCAGCAGCACGGGGCCGCTCCGCTGGGAAATCAGCCACACAAAAGGTGCGTTGGAGTGAGAGATTAGGGAGGGAGCAGGCAGGGGGGGGGGGGCGGGGACAAAGCAAGCACACTATATCCTCCCGCCTGATAGCCTTATCTGATTCCACCCCGAAGCTTGACGGCTTCTTTTACAGGCGCTTTAAAGCGCACAGGCTGCTCCTTTGGTGTGAAGCCTAGCAGAAAATGTTCATCAGGGAAGGGATTGGGAGGGGGGGGGGCGGCGGGGGAGGCGTTCGGCCCGGGCTGTAATCTGTAATGAAATGAGGGTGATTCAGAAAGCAAGAATAGGGACGTGCTGATGAGGAGGGCCGAGGTTTACTCTTTCATTCTTGTTTGTTTTTCTTTTTGTTCTCCGCCTTTGAGTCACAGGGCCGCTTTTTGGCTCTGACACGCGATAAAAAAAAGAACTTCACTAAACGGCTCATCACGTCAAACGCTTCCTACAGGTGGGTCCCTGTGTCCAAACGACTCATTGTTCGGTTTACGAGCTTGGAAAAAGAGCAAAATGTTTTTTTTTTATGAACTGACCAGATAACAAGGAGACGGTGCAATAGAGCTGATAAAGAGAGGGTGTGCTGGGCAGAAGGCCACTGCAGAGCTCTGTGTGGATGATGATGATGAAGATGATGAAGATGATGAAGATGGCTCAGTGACAGAGCGGTAATTACTATGGCAGTTACAGGATGAGTGGAACACCGCCTACAGAAGGGTTTCCTCTAATGGCTCACAGCATGATCAGCAGTATTAAAGCACCATTTCCATTGGTCACATTTACACAGACCCGTAGCACACACACACACACACACACACACACACAGAAGCACATGGACACACAGACATACACACACACACATAGCCACACACTGACACACAGAGGCACATGGACACACACACACACACACACACAGAGGCACATGGACACACACACAAACACACACACAGGCACATTGACACACACACACACACACCATGATCCAGTACAACTGCTGTATTAGAACAGCATTTCCATAGGTCACATTTAGACAGACCCATAGGCAGACTAACACACACACACACACACACACACACAGGCACAGGCACATGGACAGACAGAGAGACACACACACAAACACACACACACACAAGCACACACACACACAGGCACAGGCACATACACACACACACACACACACACATGCACATATAGCCACACACTGACACACACAGGCACATGGACACACGCACACACACACAAACACATACATGCACACACACACAGCCACACACGGACATACACACATACACACACAAACACACACATAGCCACACACTGACACACACACACACAGGAACGTGGACAGATACACACACACCCACACTTGCACACACACAAACATATACGCATACTCACAGACACACACCCACACGCACAGAAGCAGAGTCAGACACACCACGCATACACATTCAAAACACCATGCAAAGACACAAACAGTGGAAAACATAGAGTCTAAATGCCAGTAGCCAGCCATCCACCAGCATCATCACTGCACTTGTCTAGTCTGTGAAGAAGTGGCCAGGTGCCACAGCACTGCTCAGCAGTAGGCTGCTGTTTGTCCACCCTGTCAGGCACAATGAGATGCTCCTGAGAGAGGGCTGAGCAAACAACACCAGCATAAAGGCACTGTATGTCAGACACACAGGCATATCCATGCACATACACATAGACATACGCATGCCACAAACACAGGCCCACACAGCCTTTCTCTCTCACACACACACGCGCGCGCACACACGCACACACGGGCAGGACATGGTCGCCAGGTGCTCCGCTTCAACATTGCCATTCAGTGTGAACAAAATCTCCAGTCATCACAACTGTGACCACAGTGACCGCACCTGACAAATTCTATTCGGCGTAGGAACCAACAAGAAAATATATTTCAAACCATGAATTAGTTCATGTAAACAAAGAAAGAAAGGGAAGGCAGGAAGAGGGAAATGAACAGTGGAGTTGAGCGAGAGGGAGAGAGTGAGAGTGAGAGTGAGGTGCGTTGCGATGGAGAACAGAGGAAAAGCTGGCTAAGTTGTGAAGCTTCTGGGTGTCACTTAAGCCATAGTAGTGTGTTTCTAACCGTAGCATGGAGCAATGGTAACATGTATTGGACATCACAAATAGATACCGTATACACACAGTCACACACTCGTACATAAATGCATGCACTAACAATATGATTTGTAATGATAAAATATGCTGCTCTGCAAATAAGTAAACAATATTTTGCTTACACAATGAAGTCTAGAGTATCCAGGTGTCCATATTTGTCTATCGTTTCATTAGCTCTAAATTCACATTGGTGTCATTAGTTTTAAATTGAAAATCTGTTTATAAGTTCAGTATTGTATGCACGGCATAGTGACATCAGTAAATCATATTCTCTGAGACACAGGCAAAGTGAAGTCACTCCTAACAGACAGAGCTGGAGTCTTTTATAACATGTGGACAAAACAGGCAATTAGGAGCCACTTAGAGGCAGTCAAGTATTGAGTTACTAGCCACAGCCCGAGGGACACAATAGCATCTAATGCACGATTTGGCTTCTCATTTAAATGTTTGCCAAAGCTCACTATTTTCAGAATATACTGTCATTCTTAAAAAATCCACAAATAGCATTTATTTATCCTCTATTCATCCTGACATTAAAGGAAATTAAAATAAACTCTGGCTGTCAATAAAACTCTATTTAAATAAAATATAACCTGTGTACATAACATGGAAATTCATTTTCACCATGCCAATAAAAAAACGGAACTATGATGCTGTGCGTGAGCTCAGTGAAACTCATCTGGTCGAGGCTGTGTGCGCAGGTGCACGTGTGTGTGTGTGTGTGTGTGTGTTTGTGTGTGTGTGTGTGACTGCTGAAGTTCAGCACTCTCCAAAGTGGACAGCAGTCAAGTGAGCCTCGCATTGTCCCAGACTGAAATGTTCCCAAATAACTTCTTCTTTATGGAACAGATTTCCTGAATGTACCCTGAATGGTACTATAATGTTATTTGGGTACTAGTAAGTACCTTATAGGAGCAAAAAAAAGTACAACTTATGGGTTAGACCCATGGCTAGTACAATTTTATACACCTATAGGGTACCACCCCAGCGACAAGCTTTTGTACCATTTTAGGTGAGTTTTTTTTCTGAGAGTGTACCTCTTTTTTCTCACTCTATCTTCCATTCACACAAGCATACATGCACACACACACAGACACACACACAAACAAAAACACACACACGCGTGTGTGCACACATGATTGTTTTGGTAGTACCTGTCCTGAACTGGTGGTTCAGGTGTTGGTTGATTACCGCTGAACAAACCTTCTGCAATCAGCCCTATTCAACCAAGGCCAGGTCTACAGACACGCCTTCATAGAGCATGACAGCTGGCTCCGTAGCCCTTAGTGAAGTCACAGCCCTTTCCATCTCAATGCCCTACACACTAACACAGAGCCTCCCTCAAACATGCTAACACACAGCCTCCCTCAAACAGGCTAACACACAGCCTCCCACAAACAGGCTAACACAGAGCCTCCCTCAAACAGGCTAACACACAGCCTCCCTCAAACAGGCTAACACACAGCCTCCCACAAACAGGCTAACACAGAGCCTCCCTCAAACAGGCTAACACACAGCCTCCCTCAAACAGGATAACACACAGCCTCCCTCAAACAGGCTAACACACAGCCTCCCGCAAACAGGCTAACACACAGCCTCCCTCAAACAGGCTAACACACAGCCTCCCTCAAACAGGATAACACACAGCCTCCCTCAAACAGGCTAACACAGTGCCTCCCTCAAACAGGCTAACACACAGCCTCCCTCAAACAGGCTAGCACACAGCCTCCCACAAATAGGCTAACACACAGCCTCCCTCAAACAGGCTGACACACAGCCTCCCTCAAACAGGCTAACACACAGCCTCCCACAAACAGGCTAACACAGAGCCTCCCTCAAACCGGCTAACACACAGCCTCCCACAAACAGGCTAACACAGAGCCTCCCACAAACAGGCTAACACACAGCCTCCCTCAAACAGGCTAGCACACAGCCTCCCTCAAACAGGCTAACACACAGCCTCCCTCAAACAGGCTAACATACAGCCTCCCAAAAACAGGCTAACACACAGCCTCCCTCAAAAAGGCTAACACACAGCCTCCCACATACAGGCTAACACACAGCCTCCCTCAAACGGGCTAACACACAGCCTCCCTCAAACGGGCTAACACAGAGCCTCCCTCAAACAGGCTAACACACAGCCTCCCGCAAACAGGCTAACACAGAGCCTCCCTCAAACAGGCTAACACAGAGCCTCCCGCAAACAGGCTAACACAGAGCCTCCCTCAAACAAGCTAACACACAGCCTCCCACAAACAGGCTAACACAGAGCCTCCCTCAAACAGGCTAGCACACAGCCTCCCTCAAACAGGCTAACACACAGCCTCCCGCAAACAGGCTAACACAGAGCCTCCCTCAAACAGGCTAACACAGAGCCTCCCGCAAACAGGCTAACACACAGCCTCCCTCAAACAGGCTAAGACAGAGCCTCCCTCAAACAGGCTAACACACAGCTTCCCTCAAACAGGCTAACACACAGCCTCCCTCAAACAGGCTAACACACAGCCTCCCACAATCAGGCTAACACAGAGCCTCCCTCAAACAGGCTAACACACAGCCTCCCTCAAACGGGCTAACACACAGCCTCCCTCAAACGGGCTAACACACAGCCTCCCTCAAACAGGCTAACACAGAGCCTCCCTCAAACAGGCTAACACACAGCCTCCCTCAAACAGGCTAACACACAGCCTCCCTCCAACAGGTTAACACAGAGCCTCCCTCAAACGGGCTAACACACAGCCTCCCTCAAACAGGCCCTCAACCTTTGTGTAGTGCAGGGGTTCCCAAACGTTTTCATCTGGGGGCTCCTCAAAAGAACTACCCTGTGGCCAGACCTCCATCTCAGTAAAAAAGTATTACCCAACACCCATTAAAGACTCAAATGCAGTAATTATGTAACACGTGAGAATGTAGAACCATGTCAAATGTAATGCAACATAATGTACAGTATGAATATGACCCGCAAAGATGTTATGATGTGTTCATAGGGGATTTAGACTTCGGACAATATATGTTGTGTAAAGTGTGAATTACAAGAGTAAGAGCAAACTCACAGTCCTCAAACCTGGAGAGACTGTTGCATCCATTGGCAGGGCTCTGTGCAGTGCCACAGTCTTTCAGCTGGGAGTAGATATGCAGAGCTCTGCCTTTCCTCCCTCTGTCCATCCTCCTCTTTTCCTGGAGCAGATGCTCCAGCTTCCAGGACCCTCTTTGGTGCTTCACAGCCCCCTGACTGCCCTGGCAGCCAGGCTCGGGGTGAGGCTCATCGGCCTCTGGGGCCTTCAGGGTCCTGCCGGAGCCTGGAACACAGGGAGGAAGAAAGGCCCAGTACTCATCACTGTTATGAGCCTCGTTCAGGAAGTGACGGCACGATGACGGAGAAGACCCCAGGTAGCAGTTAAGGCCTGCAAAAACAGTCATTCCCGCAAAACTTTTGCATTGACATGCGTAGTGATGAGAGCTGGGAGTCTTGTGTAAAGGATGTTGATTTAACATTGACATATGTCTGTCTTTTATATGTCTTTTTTTTAATCAGAATGGCTCCGTTTAATATTAACAGACAAATATTTGTTCCGATTTTTTCTGGGCATTATACTTTTTCATATATTACTTCCAACTGAGAAGTTTGTGGTTGTTAGTTACTGCAAACAGCATTATCTCTCAAACATTGCTGTCCCCCTTTTAACTCCTGTCTGTAGCAAGAACACTATCTGAAGAGTCACCACACAAACCACAAAAAGCATGTTATATTCTGGAGAGGGTGCACCCAAAAATATAGCGATCATGGGAACTGAACACAGGGGTGGGGTGTTGTTCAGTTTGTCTCAAGGATGTACAGCACAGACGGCAGTACCTGTACAGCTCAGTCAAAGAGCTGACAACCTCATCAATCAGAACAACAACGCACCTAGAGTCCAAACCATTTTTAAAACAAAAGGTCATCATTCACACTCAAATGTCTGTTCTGTCCTGTGTCTCATTGGTCACCTCTCCAGGTGGAAAATGGCACGTTCCATTTCGTGGTCTGTCTTACACCAGGGACTGCAGCACTTTTGCCACCCCCACCCCCAACCATTAGCCTCCTGCCTGAGCAGGTCACCTCCCTTCCATCTCCCCCACGCTGACCCTCCTCCATTAGTCATATTCATTGGCCTCAGACATCATTCATGTTCAATGCATTTGAATTATAAAAGAATGTATGCGATCGCAATCACAAACCTTGCCACAGGAAATGCATCACAGACTTGCCATATGTATTTGAGGAGATTTCAGCTATGTCGGGGATATTTATCATCGACAGTTGAAAGTTATGAAGATGGGAATTCATTCTGAATGTCGATTCGATTGAGAGCGCTGAGACGAACCCTTGTGTTTAATGTCTTTTATGGTAAAAGAGTAACAGACAGTATTTCTATGACAAAATCGTGCTGACATCTTTCCATTATTCAGTATTATTAAATAAAAAATATCTGAGTAAAATTATTCAGGATTTTCTTCCTTTCCTTTTGGAGCTTTTTCATCTCATTCACAGTTAAATCCTTGAATGGCATTACAGTTTTTATTTGCTCAGTTACAGCTGGAAACAAGGCGATGAAAATGCTTAGAGACCATCTAAACCAAACAGACCAGGTTACCATACCAACAGAGCCCTCTGAAAAAGGTAGATAGTCGGATTTGGCTGAGAGGAAGCCTTGTCAAATCCCTCACATATGCACTCCCGGATCTGGACAAGCAACAGAAACAAAAAAATCACACACACACATCCTCCATCCTTCGCTCTCACTCTGGAAACAAAACACACCACACAGGGAACCAGAGAGAGGAGGGAAGACAGGGCTTGTATCTCTTTCTTTGTGTGTTTGAGAAAGGGATGAGACTTAGTGCTCTGGGTCATCGGGAGATGCCACCCAACGACTTGTCTACTCTATCGCTCCTGGCCAAGGAGGAGCAGGGGAGGTGCTGAGAATAAGAAAGAGCCACAGATTATTTATTCATAGGCAATTGTCCTGTCCTGAGCCTTTTTGTCCTCTCCCCCAATACAGCGTCCTCTCTATCAGTCCTGACAAGTGCCAATCACAAGCTTGATGTCCCGGTTTTGGGGGGTGAAGGTAGAAAAGAGGGAGGATTTGGACACAATAGCCACTGAACTCTCAGTGTCAGTGATTTAGAGACAATGGCCATGGAAATCTCGGGGGGTCAGTGTGTGGTCCTGATTTTGGGGTTGGGGTTTGGGGGGGGTGGGGGTGGATGTGCAGAGCCGTTTCTAACACAGCTAATCTCTGTCCCAGTGTCTCCCTCTTTCAGTCCGTTAATCTGTGCAGCGGCTCCCCAGGCTTCCGGAACAATCCGCGGGGTCAGTTCAGATTAGCCCCCTTTTGTGCGCTCCCGATCGTTACATTTATTTACACTTTAACATCTTCAGTACCAGCTGAATGCTAAACACCCCGCCGGGCACTCTAAGACCGACCAACCCAGAGTATTACACAAACTCATGAAATAATTACGAGGGCGAGGACAAAAGCCAGATTGCTGATCCTAGGACACCAGGAATCTACTTTATGAGAAAGAAAAAAAACGTGTTCATTTATCAGGAAGACGTGCATGTCCACGCTACATCACCGTTATTGATCTTCATGTCAGGGAAGCAACGGAACGTCACCGAATCTGACAGTCATCTTGATATAAATGAATTGCAGGAAGTTGCTGTGAAGAGCGATGGTATTCCTGACAAATAGTCTGACAGCTCAGTCAATGTCAGATGTCCCTGTGCAATAGATTAATGTGCAACAACTCCCTGTGACAGAAAGACATTAGTACAAGCTCTCTCGTTTGCACTCTGCAGGTGGATGAAAGTTACAATAGCAACTCCCAGCAACAGCAAACTCATACCCCTGCACACTCATAAAGACTGACAGTTATAGTCCGATCAAAGCTCATTTTCAATAGATCAAAAAGTCACGGTTTTTCACACTTCCTTTGTTACTACTCCATTCCTTGATCCACAACATGCTGTCTCTGTCTCACGTACGGGTACTGTCATACACACACCGCGCCCTGCCCCCCCCCCCTCCTCACAAAAAAGAAACTGCCCAACTGCCCCAAACCCCTCCCAGAAGAAACTGTGGCAGGTCTCCTAAGTTATCTGACCCCAGGAGTGACCCTCTATATGACCCCAAGCTGACCCCCCCCCTGGGGTTTGACCATGTCTTTGGCCTCTTAAAGGCCAGTGTTCTGGAACAGCTCCGACAATCGCCAAGGTTAGTTCAAGTTTTGACATCTCTTTCCGCCCAGTCATGGCCTAATCAATGAAGCCCTTTTTCCACACAGCATTCTGCCCACGGAATCTGTCTGTCTGAGCGTATCTTATTCATTATCCATTGAGTATGTGACATTGACTGGTAATGAACAAGTGGGATGGCAGAGGAATCTATCCATGAAACAAACAACACATCCAGTCTAAGGAGGAGAGAGGACAGCGTTCTTACCAAGGGTAATGGACTCCTCTAGAGAGATCCTCTCATTAACAGAGAAAGATAATCCACAACAGAGATCTGCTCACCACAGGGATCCTCTGACACACAGAAGGGTCTATTCACCCATAGACCTCTCATCCCGAGGCAGGTGTACACTCTGGGTGTGCCCTCTCCCCTCAGCTCCACCCCATCTGTATATGATAGACACGGGCGGTGAGCCCAAGTGTAGTGCAGTTTGAAGAGACACTGTTTGAACAGTCCAAATCGAGGGGGCTGACTGATTTAACAATACAGAGGGCAGAGCTCAGCATTATAATAACAGGCCTACAGCAGATTACATGATAAACAGGCCATATCTTGTATCAGTTCCAAAACCAGGAACTCAAGGGTACAGTTATTACCACCTTACAGTTCTACATTAAATGGTAAAAAGGTTAATTGTTGGCCTTTAGCCAAAGCGCTGTACAATTGATGCTTCTCATTCACACACTCACACACCAACACACCAACAGCGATTGGCTGCCATGCAAGGCGCCGACCAGCTCGTCAGGAGCATTCGGGGGTTAGGTGTCTTGCTCAGGGACACTTCGACACAGTCCGGGCGGGGGACCGAACCGGCAACCCTCCGACTGCCAGACGACTGCTCTTACTGCCTGAGCCATGTCGCCCCATACAAGAATATGTAGTGCCTAATGTAGGCACTACATTAGGCACTACACCCCACAGGGAGCATTGGGATTCCACGAGGAGGTCTTCATGCTTCTCTCCATTTTTTTGGGTGACGTCGATTAGACGTCTTTGTGTACTACAAAGTGTGATGAGGGAAGGGATTGCCTGTAATGTTTGACATTCTAGTGTGATGAAAATAGTTGTATACTTTTATCACTAGTATTTAACTGGATGTCATGCTTATCACAGGTCTTACTCTTCTGTGTGTACTGCATATCACTCTGCTCACATCTCTTATGATATGCATTTTATGCATCCTGCCAGGATGGGCCTCTATGTAGCTCTGAATAAGAGTGCCTGCAAAACAAATACACAATAAATAATGAGGCTCAATACAGCAACCATTGTCCTCAAACCCTACCCTCTAACCCTCAACCAAGGCTCTAGCCATCAGGAACACGCCACGCCCGTACGTACACTCCCCACCTCCATCAACAGAGCCCTCGCCCAAGCTCTTGTTCCTGATGCAGCTACACACACGCACGCACATGCACACACGCATGCACGCACAATAGCCTTTTCTATCCGGCAAAGCCCGTTCTTCGTGTTTCATACAGGACCGTACACTGGGCTTTTCAACAATTATTCATCTGTGTACACAAGACCTCCAAACAGAGAGAAGATCAACCAGCTGATATTTATCTATAAAAAAAAGATCACAGGGCTTAAGTGTACTAAAGACAGAGGAAAGACAAACAGAGTCCGACAGGAGAGAGTGCCTTTTACTGGGCCCAGCGTGTGACTGAAAAGAATGCTTTATGTTGCATTCAGCTTTATATCAGTCTCTTGCATTTGTATGGGGATAGACGTGTCTGTGTTCCTCTCTCGCTCCAAACCATCCGTCCCCAAATCCTGTAATACTTCAGAGCCCACGACAGCCCGGAGGAGCGCAGGGCAGTGCTCTTAAACTCCCTCGCTTTGGCTAATCAGCGATGGTATCACCTTGCCCCAATGTAACAACTCTGATATGCAATGTAGCAACAAAGTATAAGAAAGTTTAAATATTGTCCCACTATGTACATAATTCAAGAAAAATTCTAAACATTTTAATAATGTTTAACACAGCAGTAGAGTAACAATATGCCATAAGGTATAGCATGCAAACTACAAACATGAAATATGGCAGATCCCTTAACAGTGAATATGAGTATAAGAACATAAGAGTACATAATGATGAGGCTAGGCTAGGCTCATTGTTTACCTACAAACTAGAGTACCCAGCTTTCAAGTTAATTAAGCCTTTGCATTAGAGGGTTAAGGGTTAAATTATTTGGGTAGATAACATATTTGCAGGACAGGATATGATTAATACCTCAATGACCATATAACACACAGAAGTTCAGGTTCCTTATGCAAATTTATAGACAAAGCCTTTTGTCTGGTCAGATTATGATATGGTGTTCTGATAACACCTTGGCATTCCGTTGCAACCCAGTTTTGTTGGGAAACGTAACAGTCATGTTGTTTACACTGAGAAACAGGATGAAGGTTGAAATAATACCTATGGACTGGCAGGAAGCACCTCCACTCCCAACAGTCAGGGCAGAATCCGAGAGGAATAATTCTGGGAAACTCGAGGACAGGTGGCTGGTTCTGTCTTCTGAGGAGGCCTGCATTAGTCACACAAACACTCGTCAGGACATGTAGAATTTAGACATTACTGGGTCCCACTTTGCATCCATCCCAAAATCTGAGTAGCTGTGCCTACAGGGGCTTAATGTCTGGTGTGTATGTACGTCTAAACTGTACTGTACTTACAATTGCAAAAACTGCCTCCTTATTTCATATAAAGTGCTTAAAACTATCAATCAGATCAGACAAAACCGAGTGGAAAGTGGGCCAATAAAAGAAACTAAGAGCCAGTTTCACAGGTGCAGATGAAGCTTAGTCCTAGACTAAATTGAGTTTCGTATGGAGAATCTAAATTAAAAATTGAAATTGGTCAAGGGCGAGACTAAATCCGTCTGTGAAACAGAATCCAAGTTCAGTATCAAAGCTGGACAGATAATCTGGCATTGTTATCTCAAAGTAAAATCATCACATCTCATGGCACACTCATTGAAACAAATAAATGTCAGGCAAAAAAGCTTCCAGACATGCAATTCTGCATAAATGTAACTGGTTATGGTAGGCAGAATATCACTACAATCTTCACAGGACAGTAATAGCTAATAGCGACAACATAATTGCAATAGTCTTGCTAATTCTCAAGTTTATTTTCTTTGTTATCAAGAAAATAGAGTGACTTTTGTGGAGAACAATGCAATGCAGTAGCAATGCCAATATTCACATTCAGTATATACTGTAGGTATAGGATAGCTATGCGATCTTGCTGCAGCTACCACCTACAGCCATGAAAGGTGCAGCTTGCATGCTGTGGCCATCTTGTCAAGCTCCCCTTGTTCAATAGAACCAATCGACAAGTGTAATGAAGCACTATGATGGTGGAATGGAGCTTAGTTGAAATCAGTGAGCTTCACAGAGTGAGTCCAACCTACCTCACACAGAGAGGATTAATGCTCCCCCTGCTGGTGCACCTGCATCCATTCCACCATGACCCTCTACAAACCCAGCCGACCCTGACCCTTTAGCCCCACAACCCAATCCCAAGACATCAGCTGCACACCCCTCTCAAAGGGAACGCAGATGACAGCGGGGGACCAGGGAGCCCAGAGGCAGAGCCTTCCTATTTCAGCCTTTACTGCCAAACTCTTCCCTGAGGCTCAGACCAATACACCATAGATCCTCCCACTCTCTCCATCTCCCTGTCAAAACCAGATGTGAAAATTCCACAGGTTATCAAATAGGAGAAAAGAAGTTCTTGAAACTATTGAGTGGGTGTACTGAATACTGGGAATATAAGAGCTAAATGTCTGAAGGGAGCATCACGTGGTGTACAGCATTTGGCAGGGAATAGGGAGTATTAGAGGGTACTGACTACACAGGTATTGAGAGATAAGAAGTATAAGGTTGTCTCAAAGGCATGTCTCAGCTGGGCATTCTTTCCTGTCACATGCAGTGTATACTTTACATAATACCCAGGAACTGTCCAGAGCTTCTCCTGAGCCTGAGAGATGAAGCTGCTGTCAAAGTTATACAGTTCTACAGTCTCTTAACATATCTAACTCAGATAGAGTACAAGGATTTCCATCTGCAATCTCCACTACATTAATTTTTCTTCATTCAATTTTATCCCTCCATTTTCTTTTTGTCCCATTTTGTCACGTGCCAATTATACCACTGTAATGTGTTCTGATCATTCATGATAAGCAGGCATTCTCCTGCAAGACTGCCATTGCATACCAGAAAGTGATCTCTGTGCTGAAGCCCAGTCAATCTGTAGAATCCCACACCAGGAAGCCCCATTAATTAAGATTCATGAATGATATGTCCACATATTAAAGTTATTATTGTGAATATTGTACTGATGCGATTTGCTCTTCCTGTTAATGGAATTATTCATAATACAGAGCACTAAGCAGATACACCAGCCAGGTATAGGTACAATATTTATCTCACTGGACTACAAGAAGGAATGCATCCGAGAAGCAGGAGTGCATGAACGGCCGCTTTGACCTGAGCTCAGAGCTGATAGTGCCACTTAAAATGGCCTTTTGTTCCACTACGCAGACCCACCGTTGTGTGAATGCTCTGCCCCTCAGCTCCACTGGTGCCACATCTCTCCAGCCCAGCACCCTCTCCACAGCCTGCAGGGGTGAGGGGCGCCAGGGATCCTGACAACACAGACAAAGAATTGCTCACTGAGATAGAGACGTAGAGAGGGAGAGGGAGAGGGAGAGAGAGAGAGAGAGGAAGAGAGATGGGGAGAGCAAGGGAGAGCGTGATGGGACAAATATGCTTGAGTGTGGTCTAACCATGCACCTATCTCCATGAAAGGGAGATATTACCATGGTTTGTAGTAGTAAAGATCAGATATAGAGATATAGATCCTACATGAATAAAAAAAGTAGGATAAATTCTACTGTCCTGTTTTGAGGTTCAACCCGACTCAAACTACACACAAACACATTGAAATTTACCAATAATACTGTCCTCACATGTGTCTAGCTATTTTTAGCTTAGAATTGTATTATTATCCTAAGCTTGTATACAGGCTTGCCGATTAACTTGAAGATGTGAATGCGCAACAAATAAAGTGAATTTTCAGTTGATGGAATATCAGCATGGACTATCATCAGTACTACATGCAGACATTTTCTCCAACTTGTTTGGTGATTTCTGCATTTTTCATTGTGTAAAGTGTTATGGTTTGCAGATTAATTATAAACTTTGGTTTGGTGGTTTGACCAGCTCCGTAAAATGTAACCCTCCCAAGCAGAGTTACCTCCCCATACCTTTATTGTTTTACGGGTAAAAGACCGGCAGCTGCCAGCTGGAAAGATGACTGACAGGCCACCGCTGTCTCAAAGCCAGCGACAGAAGTGCCGTTTTACACACACAAACTTTAAAAGCCATTACTCTCAAGGACGTCCAGCAACGGTCACACCCATGACACCCTGGTATTCCCCTGTCTGCCTGTTTCCTCCCAAGGAGCCATGAATGGAGTACCTGTTTCTGGGCTGTATCACGCTGTCATTTATCATAAGTCATAAAGAAATAACTGCCAATTCTGTCCACATATACTGATTTGCCAGGGCTGACTTATCAATGCACTTCTAGCAATCCTTATCCGCTAACAGTGTTCTAACGTTCCCCGGAGCTTTAGAGGATAACATACAGAAACATCCAGTATCTTAAAACAAAACAATTTATCACTTTGGACAAAGTAATCCAGTGACGTTGGAGCATGCAAACTCAAAGCCTGTCAGATAACTGAAAAGTGTACCGGGACAGTATGGCTCCAATAGCTTGTGTACACTTAAGGGTGCCTATCCCCACTGCTGCTAGTAAGTAGAAGATATCCTGCTTCTGTGGAATTTAGCGGTAATTAAACTCACAGATGTAGATCACTGATTCCTTTATTGCCGTGGTATTGGATCAGCCAGTAAAGTGCAAGGGATAAGCTGTAGAGATTGAATCAATTTAAACAGACCTGTACTGATTCAGAGAAGCTATCCCAGACCGCACATTTGCAGTGTTCAGTGCTCAGTAGAAAAAGAAGAGACAGATACCTGTGGACCAATCCCCTCTAAGCATCCTGTAGGCCCTGCCTGCATCCTCACTCTGAGGTCCCGTGCTGTCTGTAGAGGGCGGCCCACACTCTGACACAGGGGAGAAGGGCTCCACGTCCTCACCGTCAGGGTGGTCAAGGAGCAGGAGGCGTACACGGGACAGGGACCCCAAACCGCCAGGGCTGAAGCCCAGAACCAGGGAGTCTGACCGCTGTGACACTGCTGAGAGAAAGCATTTCAGTCAATCACAACCTTAATACTGCAGAGAGACAATACATCCAAGCAATTTCATTCAGGCACTGTAGACAGTACAACCAGCCAGTCACAGCACTGTACAGCCTCAGGGACAATATATCCGGCCAATCATAGCTAGACTTTACCCCCCCCCCCCCCAGTTAGAGTCAGTGGATTCCACAGAAGGGTGACCAGGGAGTGAGGGCTTTGAGCTAAGCTGGTGTGGCAGGCAGTTTCAAAGGAAGACACTGGGTCTGCTGGGGTCCAGGATGGGCCTTGCTGGAGGAGGGGTTGCTGGGTGCTGGACAGATGCTAACTGAACAATGTGATTTGGGCAGAGATGACAGGTGAGGCCTGGGTCCAGCTTCCACGGTCACACCTCATTTAAACTGTCTGAGCGAGACTGTTGGCCCTCTGCCTATGCAAATCCTGCCAGGTCCACCAGAGGGGAATTTCACAGGGCAACTGGAGGCATGACATTATGTCCACCGGTCCAACACCTAACACCCATGTCATATCTCTGTTCATTTCACTACTGTAACCTCTTCATTCTCTGTTTATAACTGTTAAAATTCACTTGGGTAGATACCAGTGTCATGGATATCCTGTCAGGGAAGGGTATTTCATTATAAATTAGGGAATTCCTGCAGCTGCAACAGAGCGAGAGACCAACGTTGGGTTTAAACGTGCGATGGGGTCATTTGATCCTGAACATAAAAGCCCAATTAGCAGAGCAGGTGGGGGCCCATCGTGAGGGGACTCTGGCCTGGGAAAGGCTGTTGTCAACACCATCTCTAGGCCCTCCTTAAGTTGTTGTCCAGAGAGATCACCTGGATCAGGAAGCAGGGCAGGTAGCCTTCACACACATGCGGGTGGGAGGACTTGCCTCACACAGCCAGCAGGGGGCAGGAGAGAAAGACTGGACAGTATGCTTAGCTGAGTCTGTCTAGAGACACACTGCGACAGTATTCCCTGCTCTCATATAAGTTTACTGTGGTGATCATTTGCTGTATTTAACCTTTAACCTTTTAGTCAATGGAACACAGGTCACAGCCTTTATGTAGAAAATTGTGCCTCAAATAAGCCCCCAGGACATTTAGCTGACGACTGGAGACTTGCAAGCTGCATGTTCTGGAGGATGAATTAGCCATTTAGTATCATTACAGACAGACATGTTATATCTGTCTGAGCAGAGCTGATGAGTGAGGTCTGCACAAGGAGGTTATGATCAAGTAATGACCAAGCATTCTCAAGCTCAGTGTTACTCACACTGGGTAGTGGGGGACTTCTGTATACGTTGGTTTTCGTTCCAATCACAATTACAATACGAGAATTTTTCTTAATTAGACACTTTTCATGTTTTGAGGGATTATTTGCCTTCATAAGACACATTGGGCTGTTTTCAGAGACCCAGATTTAGTGTAGGACTAGACTAGACGTGTCTACGAAACTGGCCCATTATGTCAGAAATAGCTATGCATACCATGAAGAATAAAAACCCAGTGTTCACATTGCAAATGATTGCATAAAAAAGCTGAAGTGAATCTGGTGAAAGTGTGAACATCTGGCCACTAAAACTCATGGTTTGTCTTTGGTAGATAACTCAAAGACAAAGCA
Organism: Conger conger; assembly: GCF_963514075.1. NCBI lineage: Eukaryota > Metazoa > Chordata > Actinopteri > Anguilliformes > Congridae > Conger > Conger conger. The sequence goes on from NC_083767.1 coordinate 53,114,863, forward strand.
AATGAAACCTGTGTTGTATAAATATTATCTTTAAAGAGAAAATTATAACAAAACCCAGCATACACAGGGGTCCCACAGAAGTGAGTTTGAAAATCATTGTTCCAGCTAAGGGCCTGGACTGTCTGAATCTGTTTGAATAATACATTTCACATATTGTGAGCCGTGGAGTTTTACATAACAAATGGAGAGTCAACTGACCCTGGGGCCAGACGGTTCCTGTCCCTTCCCTTTCATTCCCCACCACCATAATGAATTCCCCTGATGTACTAAGACCCTTCGCTGATGGGACCTGTGGAAACGCACTGATGGAAGCGCACAAGATGAACAGGGCAATGTTGTGCCATCTGTAGAGCAGAATTGAGCAGAACCCCCCCACGCCTCCACTGCACAGAGTAAAGTTGAGGGTGACACCTCACTAGAGTCCAGAAGACTGAAGGAATTTTGAGATATTCACACGGAAAAGGGTTACTTTTGATTGGGTCATACCTGCTCACACACAGGCAAATAATAGCTGGCAAAATTAAGTTGACAAAAGGAGACCATGACCTGTATTCAATCAGAAATGGTCTTTGACTTTGCCTTAAAAAACATTATACTCAGTTTTTTCACATCAGCTTGTCATCTTAGTTTAGGGATTGTTCAATGCACCAAACTAACCACTTTTAGTGGTTCCTCAGTGTTAAGAACAAATGTTAATTGAATTTCAGACCAAGTTTAATTGAGGGCTTAAAGAACACAACAGTGGACATTATTACAGTGGTAACAGTCAGGAGGTCTTTATATGTCTTTCCTCCTCAAATTTATTTTCTTTAAACCTCATTTAATTATGAACAATATCCTGGAGATCAAGAGGTGTATCTATGTGTCAGTACAGTACTGAATATGTGTCACTAGAGGTGCACTGGTGGTGTTTTGTTTATTGGTACTCTATTCACATGGCATTGAATAAGGTGCATAGTTTCAACTTAAGTGAGGTATGTCAGTAAAGTTCTGAGTGATGCGAATTACCTGTGCCAGGTGAGCTGCAGTCTCCATGAGAGCTATTGGAGTGCTCCTGGGACAGACAAGAACCTGTTCGTTGTGCGATGGCATCCAGCTCCTCAAAGACGTCTGACTCAGTGCCGCTGACTGGGGAAGAGGGGGACCCCCCAGTCACACTGGCTCCTAGAACAGTTCAAATACACAATGAACTCTGCATGTACAATGTGTGTGTGTGTGTGTGTGTGTGTGTCTGTGCGTGCCTAAGTCTGTGTGTGCACTTTTGTGCAAATATATCACTCTGTGTGCATGTGTGCGTGTGTATGTGTGAATGTCCATGTGTGACAGACATCCATGTGTCCCATTCCATCCTTGGACCTCCAAATGAGAACCAGGGAGAATGACTGAGACTGTCCCTGAAGCAACAGCATCACGTCACATCCCACCTCTCCTATGAAAGACCCATTATACTAAATACACATTTTTCTAAGATACCACCGACCCTCTCATTACAATAAACTCCACTGGGAGGACAGTTAGTCAAAACAGGATTTATTTTCCTTTGCCAGTAATTTGCATGAGAAAAAGACCCTCCCTAGTGTTGTCTCCACACACTCGCAGGCACACACAGAGTCTCACACACACACACACACACACACACACACAGTCTCATACATGCAGCATGCACTATGGTCAAGAAGTTCAGATGTTTTTCAGACTAAATATCAGAATGGGGAAGAAATGTGATCTAAGTGACTTGGAATGATTGTTGGTGCCAGACAGGGTGTTTGAATATGTCAGAAACTGCTGGGATTTTCATGCACAACAGTCCCTAGAGTTTGCAGAGAGGGCCAGACTGGTCAAAGCTGACAGGAAGGTGACAGTAATGCAAATAACCACACATTACAACAGTGGTATGAAGAAGAGCATCTCTGAACACACAACATGTCAAATGTTAAGTGAATAGGCTACAGCAGCAGAAGACCAATAAGTCAAAAGAAAAGTCTAATAAATACCCAATAAAGTGCTCACTGAGTGTATACACACTCTCTCAGACCCACATACACACACACACACACACACACACACACACACACACACACACACTCACACATTCACACACACAAACACAATGCACCACGCACTCCAGTGGCCTGACTCTCTCTCTCAATGAGACAACAGGGGCACTTGACTCCACACTTCAGAGCACATTGCGGCTGTCAGCTCCGCGGTGGTATCCACCTCCGGGCGCAGGGGGGACGGGGTGGAGTCAGTTCCAGACCGCGGGCCCCTCTCTGCCCCCCCCCCCCCTCCCCGCGCCACAATGCGGCGGTGGCGGCCCTCACTGCCACGGACAGTCACTCTCTGAGGGCCCGGCACAGAAGGGGTCACGCGGGGTCAGGCCTATCGCTGGGCCCCAGCGGCAGACCGTACGGAGGACACAAAGAGCCCTGCCGTCTGAAAGAGCCGCAGGAGCACCGGGCAAGCCGAACGCCCACTCCGCACACACACCCGGGGGAGAGGGCGCCGTGCCCCCTCAGCGGGATAGTACACACAGAGCAGGAGGGGGACCCCAGCACAATCCCCCCATTGTTCTCCTTCTGTTATAAAGCCAATTCAAATCTCATCACTCATCGCTTCTTGTCCTGATTCGGACACACAAAATGCTGACACGGGGCTCGTATGAAGAGACCAAGGTGTTCCGCTAAGTGAAGCATTCGGCCTGTTGTCCTCTCTCTGGGTATAATGGCCAAACCATATATATATTTATATATGGTTTAGCCAGGGGAAATATATTTATATACAGTATCTATGCATTTATTTTTGTTCAAACCCCCCCACCCCCATAACCATTTTATCTCCAAGGTCTTGAAATCGCCCTTTCCCTGTTCTCATGTCATTGTTTCCCACTTCACCCAAACCTGCAGACAGTGGGTTTCATCATTCAGGGGGCAAACCAGGGAAGGTCTTTAACTGCAGTCAGGGAGAGCTCTGTTTACCAGTTTGTTCCTCTCCAGTGTGGAATCGCTAATTGTCCCTGCTGAGTAACTGCTGTTCCACTCATTCCACTGCAGCTGAAGCCGATGAGCACAATGACACAGCCCAGGCTCAGGCCTGCTATCTCCAGGACACAGGACCTAACCTGGGGTGTCTTCTGAGCCCCTCTTGGCTTTTTATGGTTTTCCCCCTTAAGCTTTCTTTGCTCACAACGTGAAAAGCCAAGTCAACATCCTCCGTCAGTTCAGGAGGTAAACATAAAGCCATTCATCACGTGGCACTCTGCAGTCCAGAGGCTGACTTGTGCAGTGGTTGTGCCGGAGGTCAGCTTTTTGGGACTTTTTGGACTGGTGGAGGGCTATTTACACAGCTGCCTCAGGCATACTTTCGACAGATTTCAGACGCCCAATCGGCCACTCAAACCACCACTCTCGCCCTGATAATGTATGTTGGGGAATTTCCCAGCAACTAAAACCCTCACTCCTTGGGAGAGGCTATGAACAATCATGCACCGTCTTGCATGAGGGCTACCAGCCACAGCCACAACTGAAATGTTTCGGACTTTGACCCTGGATTAATGGGGCACATCACAGCACTCGCTAGATTAAGCAAAATGGTATTTTCACACCACAAACTCAGACCTTCCATATACTTTGATTGTTCTCGTAAGGTTTATCAGCACAATGGCTTCCTATGTCCTTTCTTTCTTAGTGCATTTACTGCTTTATGGCAGTATTGTGTACAGCCATAAAGCATAACAGATGTTATTTTATAGGTGTGTCGTTTGATTTTGCACATCTTGCACTGCAATAATTATCACTATGCAGTACGTGTACAGTTAAAAGTGTAAGCGGCTTTAGTCAGGATGTTGGACACTCACTCTGAGCAGAAGTAATCCATCATAGGTCTGATGTGCCAGTGAATGTGTGCAACACTGTATTAAGGAGTAGAACAGTGTGAAAAGGTGAATCCAACTTGTTTTAAAATGGTTCAGGAAGCATCCTGGCTCTCCTTGATTGAGTGGGGAAACACTATCTCTCTCTGATTGAGTGGGAAAAGACTCTCTCTCCCTCTTTCACCCTCTCTCTGATTTAGTGTGAAAAGAGTCCCTGTCTCTGGCTGATTGAGTGGGAAAAGAAATGCTTGCATGGTTATTTATTATGAGAGGAACAGAGGCAGCTGACAGAAGCAGGAGCTTCTCAATGAGAAGCTGAGGAGCGGAACATCTGAAGACTCTGGTCTGTGTATCTCTCTTTCTTTGTGTGGATATCCGGCCACGTTGAGCACAATCGAACCCCCAGGGGTGTGGCTATTTAACTCCAGACACTGGGGGTGTGTGAACAGTCCATATGGGGACGGGGAGGGGAACCACTTCTCACCTCTGAGGGGAGGGATCGGGGGGAGGACAGGCCAGCACCGTGACATCTGACCCGAGAGGGTGGAGGGTGGGGTCACCCCTGGCCGAGAGAGGCCGTCCCGTTCTGCCCGACTCAGACCGAACCCGTCCCTGTCACCATGGTTACCAGGTGCAATCAGGGATGATCTGCTGAGGGTTTGGAGAGGGTCCGGTGGCTGGTCAGGGAGGGGGCCCAGGGAAGAACAGGAGGAGGCCAGGGCAGACAGACACAATGAAGTGGACCGGACTCCACTTATACCTGGTGGATAGAAGTAAAAAGCAAGCATATCTCAGATTATTGCATTTGCATGTGTGAAAGAGAGAGAGAGAGAGAGAATGAGAGAGAAAGAGAGAGGGGGGAGGAAAGTGTTTGACATAAGTTAGTGTGGAGAGAGGATACGAATGTTTATGATTTTGTAGAAACAACCTGATGATGGAAGAACTAAATTCAACTAAATTCAATGGCAACACTGATACAGACAAGTGATGATTGATAGAAGATAGAGACAGTGTGCCATAGACGGGACAGGAATGGGGGTGCATGGTGACCCCCATCCCAGGGTAGATCAGGGTAGAACATACTTGACAGGACACTGCTCCTTCCGCTGGAGAAGTCAGAGTTTCGGCTGAACTGGCTGGACGGCGGGCGGCTGAAGTCAGAAAGATCAAGGTCCGGGGTTACCGTGGCAACCAGGGTGACTGGCGTGACTGGCATGACTGGCATGACCACATCCTCAAACTCAGAGCTAGGCCTCTTGTCCCACCCTGGAGAGCTGGCAGCTGCTGAGGGAGCAGAGAGCTTTCCATCCCTCCAGCCCTCATCTTCCTCATGAAGAGCTGAGGTCCGTGCCAGTGATGGGGCGGGGGGTGGCGGATGGGGCTGCACTGGAGGTGGAGTGGTGGGGCGCGGCATGGTCACTCGCTGGCCTGTCCTGGCGGTGTGTGAGGATGGTGATGGTGAGGCAGGGGGCTCAGGAGAAGCCCTGCTGGGAGGAGGAGGTGATGGGATGGAAGGATTGCCAATGTCCCACTGCAGCCTCACGGAGCTCCGGGGCTGTAGGCCTCTCCTGGGATCTTGAGAGAGGAAATGAAACACAGGAAGTTACCGTCCAGTTATAGACTGTGGGGAATTACAGCCAGCCCCCAGCCAAGACCACTGCCTAAACCTCAACTTGGCTAAAAGTGAAATGCTCTACTTCCCAGCCGATTCTCCCCTCTGCTTGAATTTCAATCACTTATGGACAGCCCTGTTAAACCAGCACTGTCCTCACCACCTGTTAAACCAGCTCTTGGTCCAGATGTTTGTCATTTAGCAAATGGATGACTGCACCTCCCTCCTTGCTGATCTCCCTGCCTCCTCAGTCAGGTCTCTGTAGCTTATCCATAACACAGCTGCTCGCCTGAACTACAACCTCCCCAGACCTAGCCATGTTGCTCTCCATCTCATCACCCTCCCATCACTTTCAATTCAAAACCTTGTAGTGCCAGCTTATTAGGCAGCTAAAGGGACTGCTCTGTTACTCTTCATACCAGCCCCACCAAAAAACAAGACCTCTCCATTCTGCAATGTCTAGGCACCTGGTTCCTCCCCGCCTGCATGCCTACACTTCCCGGGTCCATCTCCTGTCTGTTCTGGCCCCCTGGTGGTGGACTAAGCTTCTCTGGTGTCAGGACAGCATAGCTCCCCTAAACCTTTTTAAATATACGTTTTCTTTCTTTTTGGATTTCCTTTTGAGATACTAATGTTAGAGACATAGCTGTCTGGGGATAGGTTAGCAGTGTAATGGTATTTGCTTTTGTTTACAATGCTAATATTAGGTTTCCTCAGCCACCTTATTTATTATAAATGATCCTTCTGTGCCTTCTTGGTGATATCACACGATTGGGACTAACACTGATGTGCTTCACTTTTGCATGTCCCTCTGGATATGAGCATCTCCTAAGTGACTGCAGTGTGATGTAAGGAGCCCCTTAGCTACACGATACCTAACACGGCCCACAGACTGTTCAACACCCCCCTATATGGCCCCTTGATTAACCTTTCCATAAATGCAATCTCAACCCAAAACTGTCGTCCAGACCACCCTACTCCCCCCAAACCCGGGTCTGGAAAGAAGGAGATGAAGCCAGAGGGAAAAAGACAATCTGCTCTTGTTCCCAACCATGAGACAGAGTGGAGTCAGGCCAGGGAATAAAGAGGAGAAGTCAGAGAGCACATTTCTGCACTGCTGTCCCCACAATGCACTGCTCCTTCCCATCTGTTACACACCGAAGGATTTCGGGGGGCGGGGGGATTATATGAATGGTGTGTGTCAGAGTACACTACCCCCAATCTCCACCCTCCCAAAACGACCACAGACACACAGCACTTTTTCTAGGAGGGGCGTCGGGGATGCTCATGGTTGAGATGATCACCATATGGCGGAATAATTAGGAAGCCCCCTGTGCAGACAGAAAGTCATGACCCCCGATGTGTGTATTAATGCTGGCCAGAGGACAAATACCGACACATCAGAGACCCATAAGCCCTGCCCTGAGGGAGCCCGGAAGGCTTCTGAATGAAAACCTCAACAAAACCTCAGTGTTATTCAGTGTATACCACAGTTTCAATTAATATATGTGTGTACGATTACTTTATTTCAACTCCTGGCCTTGAGGCTTTCACCAGATTAGGGGAAGCATATGGTACATTGATCCCCTTTAATTTGGGCATTAGGCTGGTAGAGAACTAACACAGTATATACTGTACATATTCATATTAAAGCGGTTGGGAGGATGAAATGAAGAGGGGTGGTATACTAGGGTTGGGTTACTCTTGGGTAGGTGGACAGGGTTATGCTGAGTCCCGGGCCAGCTCACCTGTACACCGGCGGATCCTAGGAGCACTAAGGGCCTGCTGCCTCTGGCTCTGGCCCAGGTGAGGAAGCTTTGGCCTGGGGTGACTACTCAGGAAATGGGGTGGTCTGAGGCCTGCGGGGCTGGCATTCATATGGCTGAGGAAGCGATGGCACAAAGCCGGGGGCCCATCGGTGGGAGATGAGTCCTGGAAGAGAAAGGTTTGGGACACTAAAGGTGTGGATTAACCATACTAGCCATGTCTATGATAAATATATGCATCTAACTTTTTATTACGGATTAGCCTATATATTGACTATTACTGTCAGTTCTAACCTTTTCCCAGACACCCTGATGGCATCGGCACTGTTTGTTGCTTAAACATTTGGGTATTCACTTACACAATTCATTTTGGATAAGATGATCTGTAAATTTACGGTACTGTAAATGAACATTTTAATCTGGGTATCGACTTTCCTCTGTTGTGTGTGATGGTAAACACATGCCATTTTGTTTTCAAAGCCATATAGAACTCAAAGAAAAGACTCAAAGAAAGCAAAAGGATAACAGAAATGATGAATGCTACACTATTAATGCCCCTCTGTTTCATAGTGTTGTTTAGTGAAGTGTTGTTGCTGTGAAGAGCAGGCAAGTGCAGATGGAGGGGCACCAACCCAATGTGCCTTTGTTGTGATAATTGATTAATACTTGCTGCTGTCATTCATTTGCATTCATTAATTTTAGTAAAATATAATCTGTATAATAACTGGATGTTGTAAAATAACCAAAGGCTTGGCATGGACCTGGTTAAGAGAGTCTTTGAGGTTGGTGAAAGGATACTTCCACTGTATTACTTCTACTGTTTCATCAGGACTGCAAAATCACAGCAGGTCCATCCTCACTAGCACCTCCAGTGTACAATGTAGATGAGTCCATACATAAGATGAGATATCTGTCATCTCCTGCAGAGTACAGACCCCCCCCCCCCCTGACCCCCCACACCCACCCACCCTCATTCTCTCTCTCTCTCTCTCTCTTCCTTTCTTCAGGTCCTGCTGCATACTGCGTGCTTCTTAATTCCTCTCCCTGCCCACCATCATTTTCTTCCCATTTCCCACTTCCCTCTTCTAACTCTCTCATCGCAGTTACTTTCACTCTACATTTGCATACATACACACACACACAGACATACTACACACCCATGGACACACACACACACACACACAGACATACTACACACCCATGGACACACACACATAAAGACACACACAGTCATACCCATGCACACAGACACACACACACACACGCACACACACAGTAACTCCAGGATGCTAAGTGCATTGTGCACATGTCCTGACTGCACTTCAGACAGGGCCGGTTGCAGATAAATGATGCTGGCATGGTAAATATTGATCTGGTTGACTGATGGGGTTGCACCCCTTCTCCCACTGCAGGTCCTGTGCCAGGAGATAATTCACCCCTGCCGGCGAAAGAGCTCTGCCAGCGGTATGATTTGATCCCTCTCTCTATTCTCTGGCCTTTAGAAAGCAAACAGCTAAATGCAATAAAGCGTTTTCACTGACACACTCACATATATAACCTTTTATTTGTGTTTGTCGGTGGCCACCTCTTGGTTACACCAAGCAAAGTTCACTTTCACTCTTCCCCTGCCTTACTTTTTTGTCTTAGCAGCTGGCTGGGAGGGCAGACTGTCTCTTGCGCTAAAACAAAACAAACACTTCCAAAACCCAACAGCTCCAGTCCTTCCCCGTCTGTCTGCTTGCAGTACTATACTTAAATTACACAAAATGTTTTCATAATTGTTTGGCCAACTGAGATTTACTAAGGTTCGATTGTAACTGCTGTGATTTTAGACACTAGCTCTATGGACATCATTATTAACCTGGTGTTTTGTCACAATGTGTCCCCTATGTGAGAGGCTGCTCACTGAGGACCACAGCATACACTAGCTCTATGGGCATCATGGCAGTTACAATTTGTACTGAATTTGTTCTGCGTTGCATTCATAGACTCATATTATTAGTTAAAAGTGAGTTTCACATTAGCATACAGTAGCTATTGCCAGAAACTGCATTTCTATATTTCTATATCCTTGATAGCAAGACATATACTGGTAGCCCAGTTCTGTTGCAAGCATTATGAAGCCAATGAAGAAAACATTTTACATTGTCAAGACATGCAGTTTAGGCTGATTGGAGAGTCTAAATTGCCCGTAGGTATGAGTGTGTGAGTGAATGGTGTGTGTGCTCTGCGATGGACTGGCGACCTGTCCAGGGTGTATTCCTGCCTTTCGCCCAATGTATGCTGGGATAGGCTCCAGCCCCCCTGCGACCCTGTTCAGGATAAGCGGGTCAGGATAATGAATGAATTAATGAATTTCCTTAATTTAAATATTCAATTTACTTTCATTCAGTTTCTCAGGTAACAGCTATTATAACTCTAATCTAATGAATGAATGAATGAACGAAATCTCACTTTTTTACTTTCACTGTACAAAGAAACTCACTGCATCAGGAAATGATTCAGTTCAGTAGTTCATATGTCAGAAATCTTTAATCTTTCACAGGCAACCATCAGTTTATAGTGGCTGTTTTCAAGGCCACTTGGACTTTAGGGATTCACAAGGGACAATTGAATCTAATCCACAATCTTGAATTGTAGGCTTAGTCACAGAAACCTCACCTGTATCTGAGCAAAGGCACTTACAGTAAAAATGAAATATAATGCTCCTGTTTCTGCAGTTGTCTAGGAGGATGATGGGACACAAGGCCACTGGGGTTTAGAGGTGTGCCCCCAGTGATGGAATACAGATAGGAGCTCAGAGACAGACACACACACATGGGGATCATCACTAATCCAGCCCTAATCCATGTAGATTTCTCCCCTTCAGATCAGAGGGGAGGACAATTTTCCTTCTTGAGGGGTAAGAAAGGAACAAGAGAAGAAGATGGAGCCAACAAAAGCAGGCCTCCTCCCTGACACCCTCCCTCGTTACTCCCCCTCCTCAGGACAGATGTGCTCAGCAGGCCTGAGAGTTGAGCCCACCTCGTTTAGACCTGTCAATTAAGAACAAACTCACACATACACACAATCCATACCTGAAAATATCCCCTTGACATATTTCATTATGTAAGTGCAGTTTCCGAAAATCATGGAAAAAATGGAAAATCTTTCGTCAAAATGAGTTCACAGTGCCATAGTAACACAATATGTAACCAAGGTAAGTAAAGCTTTTAATATATGCGAGGAACATTTAGAAGGACACCCACGATAGACAATCAGAAGCATACATACCTGCACACAAGTAGGCATGTGAGCTCTCAAATGCACACAGACACACACACATACACACAAACACACACTGCACATGGACACGGACACACGTGTACACCTGACACACGTGTACACCTGACACACGTACACGCACACAGTGCTGTACACTGATCGCACCACATGAGCCCTCATACAGGAACCCTGGTGCATGACCGTCCCCCATTGGCCCTGGATCTGTCCAGTCCCCATGTACACAGTGGCACCTGGAGCATCACAGATTCTGTGACGCAAGCAGAACGGACCCCACTGCCACAGGCCTTCAGGGGTGTCTCAGTCTGCTCAGGTCCCAGGAAACAGACTGAGCTCACAGCGTCACATTAAACACTCCAGATAATGCCCTCATTACTGTATTTGTGATCAGCAGCCTGCTGATGGAGCTGCCCGGGAGATGAATGTAGGAAGTCTATTAGCCAGCGCTGCAGATGGCCTGCAGAAGAAAGTTGGCGTTACTCCCCCCCCCCTCCCCAGTTCCTAATGGCACTGACACTGGGTGAACCCTCCCACTGAGAAACAGAGAGCCCCCAAAACGACTCCAGGCCGAACAGAGGAGCACTTCTGTCCCTCTGTCCTCAGGAACAGTGAATTCCTCACAGCTCTGACGGGTAAGAAAGCCAGGCTCTGCGCTAACAAGGTTAAAGCCCGCGCAGGACTGCCCCTGAGAAAAGGCACTTTTAAAACGTGGAGATTTGTGTTTCTCTGGCCAGTAATTAGCTCTGCAGTGGGGAGGGGGACAGTGGGGAGCATTGTGGAGTCCAGCCGAATCGGAGGGGGTAAATCTGATTATCAGCTCGTGTCAGAAGCCAGGCTCACATGCAGCTTAGCATTCAGATGGGCTCTCTACTTTCACCCAAAGACAATGACCCTGCTTTCCAGAGCGGGCAGACCAGCAGCGCAGCAAACGCCTCCAAAACAGACCGCTACCCCCTCCTGCCACGGCTCCCCCAGAGGAAAAGAAAACGACGCAAGCCAGGCATCCTCCCGCCCTGCAGGCAACACAAAAACAGACACACAATGACAGAGGTGGAAAAACACACACACACACACACACGCACACACATACGCACGCACGCACACATACACACAATGTAAAACATTCACAGCAAGTGTAAACAGTTGGCCAGAGACACAGCTCTATCTCCTGTCAGTAAATAATGATCTACATGTTATAACTGCCATCTTCTGGTACAAAACTAGAGGTTGAAGTAGGTAGGAATGTGAAAATGATACGATAAGAAGAAATTCACTCAAACAGGATGATTTTTGTACAAATTCAGACAATGTGATAGAAATATGTGTTTTCCTCAGATTGGTCATTAAGGTAAATGTTCAAAGTTATTGTAAATCTCACAAATAATGAATATGTTATTTTAAAATAGTAGTAATAGTAGATCAGCTAGAAATGCACTTCACCTTTTGTGGGTAGAAATGCCAATGCCATGTACCTGCAGCTAGCGAGTGATTGGGTGGTGAGATGTATCATAGTTTCATATGAATTTGACCAGGATACATGGCGTGATAGCTTCAATGACCACAGTGAAACAAGACCGTAGCTTAACCTTTCATTTGAAGGATGGCACTCTTTACAGCAGAGAGCCCCCATAACTGTGCTAGGGTATTGGATTTCAGTTCAGCCCATAGGGAAGAGTGCCCCCTACTGGCCTACTAACAGCCATCTTCCCAGGAGGTCTCCCATCCAAATACTAAACAAGCTCAACCCTGCTTATTTTCAGCAGTTTGACAAGGGTCCACAGTGGTATGTCTGCTCATAGTAAATAGCAGTATTCATTTTAGACTTGCTTTTTCATTTATTTTAATATGGCTAGAATATCCTTGTTTTATTGGAAAAGAAGGGCTTATGACCAGCATACGGCTTTGCATGGTGAGTGTGAATTCAGTACAAACCCATACCCATTAATGTATCAATGCCATTGATTCATATTCTGTATTTAATAGTCATAGATAATAAGTGATAGGATAAGAAACACTGTTTGATTGATTTATTGGCTAATACTGTAGACTCTGTATATATATATATATATATATATATATATATATATATATATATATATATATATAGAAAATGGTTTTTTACTTGAGTGTTTTAGTTTCTTAAAGTATATCATCTCATAGTCTCATAGTGAGACAAGCTCAGTTGAGTCTCAGGTTTGGGGCTTGGGCTCTGCTATGTCATCAGCTGACTAGAACATCCATAGTGGCAGGATTTGATCATGTCCTGCCAAGGGTTGGGAGGGTCTAAATTACCCATAATTATTTGACTAAGCAATGACCTACTGTATTAGTTGTTTCCTGTAATACTGTTTGACCAGTAGTGTGCAAAGTATGCTTGCAGACCAGTTTACAAGTATTTCAGTTTTACTGGAAGTGGTCTGTAAATGGTAAATGGTAAATGGTTGGCATTTAAATAGCGCCTTTATCCAAAGCGCTGCACAATTGATGCTTCTCATTCACCCATTCATACACACACTCATACACCGACAGCGATTGGCTGCCATGGAAGGCACCGACCAGCTCGTCAGGAGCATCACAGGCTGTAGGTGCAGGCATCACAGTGAGGCGCATGCAGCCCAAATTGGGTAGAAAAATAAAAAAGAGAGAAAACGAATTTGAAAAAAATAAACGCTAACTCGTTATGGGGTGGATACATCACAACACCAGAATACATTATTACCACTTAAAGAATACATATCTTCAACCTGATCTGGGTGCAGTTGTACAGCACAGCTAGCTGAGAGCAGTCACGCCTTGGCCTGAGTACAGAGACGCACACACATAAAGAGGGTGCACGGAGTGCGCTGAACTAGGAGGCCCTTTTACATCAAAGCATCCTTCAGTGGGCCTTCAGTAGTATACCATGCCTCTCTAAACACTCCCGTCTTCCCATAGAAACAGGCACAGCAGCCTGGCACATTGTGGGCAGTGCTAACACTGGCACAGTGTCTGCAGTCAAACACTGCGAGAATAATGAATGTCGCTCCTGGTATGTTTGAACACCTGTGACGTTTGTCTTTCCTGTGTGGGACGGCACAGTCTCCTTTCTGCAGGCTTTCCGGCGCTGCGTATCGTACCCCCCCCCCCACTGCCACAACCGCAACCACCACAACCAATGCCACCGCCCCTTCCACCTCGTGTCCTGGGTGACAAAGTGGGCTTTGAAATATAACCAGTACATTGGGTCAACAAGCTCTCCGCCTCATTCAAAGGTCTGTTTAGATAGAGACTCCAGTAAAGTTCATCTGGAGTTGAATGTCACGATACGACATGACCTATTTACTGCTATTCATACACAAAACATACAGCCTGCACTTCATCCTGTGTCTGTGTGTTTACAGGATGCCTTTCTACTTTATTAAAGAACAGAAACAAAATGTAATTTTAAATATGTTATATGTTAATTGTTTGCTTGTTTATTTGTTTGTTTGTTTCATATCAAGTTCATATCAAGTCTCCTTATTATAATATAAATTATATATTATATTATAAATTGTAATTTGTTGCATTGTTATATGCATTTGATGGGGGGGGATTTGTCTTTTGTTCCTTTTTCTAAAATGCTGCATGGCATTTTAAAACTGGATAGTTCCTGTCATACTAAATCTTGTTTGAATTCCTTCATTCTTCTTCTTTCAACAGACAGTTCAGACTGAGAGAACGGAGTGTGTGTGTGTGTGTGAGAGAGAGAGACAGACAGAGAGAGAGAGGGAGTGTGTGTGAGAGAGAGAGAGAGAGAGAGAGAGAGAGAGAGAGAGGAACACTGTAGTAACAAAGAAAGCTTGAGTAGAGGTGGAAAAAACGGTGTGAAAGACAGAATAAGAGAGAGGGGGAGTAAGGGCAAGAGAAATTGATGAGAGAAAGAAGGAGAGAGACCATACATTTGAGTAACAGTCCCTTATGAGAGTATTTCAGGACTCTGTAATGAACAGAGTCCTGAAACACAGTTGTGCTGTATTTTGTGTATTGCTTGTACACAGTGTATTTGATAGGATATTCCACCCTGCACTGTGCTCCACTGTGCTGGAGAAGAGGAAACAGGAATGCTGAAAACCGTTGGAGATGTAAATGAGGCTCTGAGGACCAGCGGGGTCTTTGTGTCCTGTTCACTGCTTGTTTGACCAGAGGCCACGACAGGAAGCTGGCCCACACAGCTCCGCCGTCACCATGGCAACCCCCTTGTTGACTAAGGCAAAGCTATAAGGCTTTTTCAAAGAGGTAGAGTGTGTGTCTGTCTGTGTGTGTGTGTGCGTGTGCATGTGCGTGTGTGTGTGTATGTGTGTGTGTGAGCGTGTGTTCTGAGTGAAAGGTCACCTAGGTTAAGCTTTTGTTGTGTTAAATTAAGAAACAGGGGACACTAGACATGAAAATTAAGACATAGTGGGCTAGCCATTTCCCTGGATTAATTAATTGTGTGATTTAATCCGTGTGTGTGTGTGTGTGTGTGCATGTTTGCGTGAGTGCATGCATGTGCCTATGTGTGAGTGTATGTTTCAATGTGTATGTGTGTTTCTATGTGTGAGTGTGTGTGTGAGTGTGTGCGTGTGCAAGTACGTGTGTGTGTGTGTGTTTCTGTGTGTGTCATCACTGCCTACACATCATCATTTTCATCTTCCACTAAATAAATGCAAATTATCATCGTTATCATCAATGTCCCCAATATCGGATGGTAATATTTTATTACCATCATCCATTGGGGAATTTGAAATGAATGTACTGCACATAGCTGAGCTATGAAGGGCTCTGAACTGTCACTGTTGAACAGAAATGTTTCAGAGCTGAACTGTGCAGTGCTGGCACACTGGCGGTGGCTAGTGCTAGCATACTCACCGAGTAGTGGTACAATCCTCTGTCCCATAACATCGCCCCACTGACAAAGGATACGTAAGATGGAGGAGCCTGCAAGATGGAGGAACAGTCACTACCCACCAACATATCCACACATACACACACACACACACACACAAACACACACACACACATGCATACACGCAGACATGCAAACACACACACACTCACACACATACAGGCGCACACAGACACACATGCACACAGACAAAGAAGCAAACAAAACTGCCACAAATATATGAGCACATACTCATACACGCAATACAAAACAACCAGCGTTCGATCAAATTCAAAACATAAATCAATTTTGTGACTGTGGGAAGGTCCTTCATTAAAATCTGATATAATAATCATATAGAGGTTTATGCAAAAATCACACACAGATTTATCCAGAGATCACGCACAGGTTTATATAAAGATCATACACAGATCGAGCACAAGGCCTTTCACATACTGACAGAAGAATAAACAAAGCACACACAATGTTTATTTGGTTCATTCTGTTCATTTCCTCTAGTGCATCCTTTAGCCAAAGGAGACATTCCATACTGCTCCAGCACTCTAGCACACAATGACACACCCATCAAAATGACAAGTGCTTCAGCTGATGGATGGACTATTGAGACTTATGGCTCTCAAGGACCAGACCTCCCCGCTCCTCTGGGCTGAGAACAATATCTACACCAAACAAAACAAATAAAAAGCCACACAGAGAGCGTCGGGCCCCTCCCCGAGCCCCAGCCCGGGGCCCCAGCCCCACCATCACCAGGCCCCGCCTTGTCCCCCTCCAATTTCCATAGTGCATGTATTGCCCGTCTGCTCTCTGAGTCCACCCGCCTACCCTTCGACTATCAGTCAGAGAGTCAGAACATCAGCTATGTCTGACCTATTTCCTTATATTTACATTTATATAGCGCTTCTCATACTCGTCTGTACCACCACCAATGTGTAGCACGCACCTGGGTGATGCAACGGCAGCCATTTTACACAAGAATGCTCACCACACATCAACTGAGGTAGAGAGGGGGAGAACAGTTACATAGCCAATTAGATCAGGGGATCTTTAGGAGGCAGGTTGAAAGAGCCAGTATTCTCCCATCCAAGTACTTGTAACAGGTGAAGAAATTGCCTGAGTCCGAGGTGGGATTTGAACCCCGGCCTCTCACTTGTCCAAATATTTGTTGAACGAACGTGTTACCAGTCAGCTAAAGACAAACTCGCCTCTAGCCAAGGGCAACAACATTCTTTTGAATTTGAGGGTTACGTTATCGGGGAGTGTTGTCGCGATAACCTGCTACCAGCCTTCGCTTTCACTGCACCATCCGTGCCAACTAGCGAACTAGCTGAGCTAACCATGCTACACTCACCCCCCTTTGACTTCCCCTCCATGTGAAACTCCGCAGCAACCATTTATTTTATTTTTTACTCCCACCGATTACATTACATTACATTACATTACATGGCATTTAGCAGACGCTCTTATCCAGAGCGACGTACAACAAAGATCCGAGTCGTGCCTACTAGCGAACTAGCTGAGCCAACCATGCTACATACTAACCAAGCCCACGTCTGCTTAGCTTCAGCCATTTAGCAGGGTGCAGGGTGCAGGTGGTATATCAGGCCCAAGTGCCCAACAGGTACTATATTTTCCCATAACCTTGTGTATATAATATCTGTATTGGCCTGTATGCATGGGTGTTGCTCCCACTTGCCTGCACTCTGCTTGTATCAGACTTCCCACCAGCAGCAGTGCATGGGGGCTGGATGCTACTGAGGCCACAGGCTTTAGGGCCAGAACCAGGGCACTGGCAGCTCGTCAGGTGACCGCAGCTGTTTGTCACCACCAGGCGGAGAGACAGGCTGAGGGACAACAGGTATTCACTTTATTTTCGTTCCCAGACCGGGTGGCCCCCTCAGACCCACAAAATCACCATTACAAGCGTCATTTTCCAAAACTCTTCCCATTAGAAATTCATTGCAATCGCTTCAGGTTTAATTGCATCCTCCCAGAATAATAGCCGGGAGATGAACGACGGCCAATTACATTCCAAATTGTTAGCACTTAAGACACAATGGCCTTGCTGTCACCAATTATGCACTGAATGTGAAATCAAATATACTTAGACACCACTGGTTGAAGCTGTGGATGGGGTGGTGGGATTGGAGGAAATGGGGGCCCCATACACACTGAAAGCAAAAGGTGAGAGGAAGCCATGGGTGCCATGACTAAAAAAAAAAAAACAAGTGGACAGTAAATGCTAATCATTCAGGGGTAAAGACCAGGCCTGTTTTCTGTTCCTGGTGGTTAACAGTGAAGTATAGACAGGTGGTCAGAGAAGGATGCAAAGTATTCACTCATGGCCCAAACACAGGAGAATACAGCCACTAGCACAGCCTGTGAGTGTGTGTGTGTGTGTGTGCGTGTGTTTGTATGTGTGTGCGTGTGTGCTTTGCTCTTTTTGTCCACAATTGTCATGGAGGCAGCGACCCTTAGCATTTGCAAACGTACGCCTGACACAACACTTGATGGACTCTAGACAATAGGCACAATTATGAGCCCCGGTGGACTGAATAGGCTGTTCTAGTCATTAAACTTTTTTATGTCCCCTCAGTGCATAAGAAAGGGGAGGTGCTCCCTCCTCTTCAGGGTGTTAACACCCACTTACATCCACAGCCTAGGGAAAGAGCCCCAAGCAAAAGATGGCCAAAAAAAACAATACACGTGATGTATCTAGTACGTGTGCATTTACTTTCCACGCTCAGCTGATTAAACGCACACTTATTTATTGCACGTGGGCATCGTAAAACAGGAGCCCTTCATCGCGTGCCTCTCCGTGCCATCCTGCGCGTGATTAGACTGTGAAGGCCATGCTCCACGTGGGCAGGCAGACTCCCACACGGACAGGAAGTGAAGCGCGGAACTGCTGGCGTGAGGAGGCCAGCAGAGGAAATAAGGCCCAGCTTATCAATAATAAGAGGGTGGAGGCATGGCGATCAAATTACCCATTTATAGCTAATCACTAAAGCCCCCACCCACCCATCAGAAGACCTCCGTTTCATCTGCTGACTCCTAGACCCTGGATGTTTTATTAATTTACTTTCACATGATTACTCTCTCTCCCTCTCCCTCTCTGGGCCAGCCTACATTAACAGGCATTTAATCAGTGTTTAAATGAATGTAGCAGCAAAGACAGGCAGAGGGATCAGTGGAGTGAGCTGAACAGGTTTACACACTGATGAGTGGGTAAAACATCATATATATATATATATATATATATATATATATATATATATATATATATATATATACATATATATATATACAGGTACATCCTGAATATACTACTCAGAAACACACTCCTGAATGAGAGCATGACACAGAACTTCACCCCTGAGTTAAAATGTAGCACAAAAAATCACTCCTGAATGCACACACAACACAGACAAGCTCCCCTGAATGCATATACAACACAGAAAAGCACCCCCGAATGCATATACAACACAGAAAAGCACCCCTGAATGAGTACACAACACAGAATATCACCCCTGAATCCATACACAAAAGCATCCCTGAGTTAATAAGCAGCACTGAAAATCACCCCAGAATGGGTACACAAAGCAAAAAAAAAAGTCACATTCGTGAAAATACACTTTAGGCAGAAAATCTGCCCTGAATGAATGGTCAACACAGGGACGCATCAGGAAGCCATCCTGGCAGATTACACAGCTCAGGAGGAAGCTTGGCTCAGCGAACAATGCTCATACAATCCCAAACCCCTCCAACCGAAAAAACAAAAGAGCGGGGTTACCTCCACTGATGGCATGAACAGAGAGCAGCGCACAGACCCACCAGCACAGAACAGGGGGTCAGCTATAATGAGCACTGAATGTGCGTAGCCAAATCCAGCCCTGCGTAATGGAGTTTCCCTACAGCAGGTCCTGGCCCTGAGGAGCTGGGGGGGGCACACAGACTCTGTGACCCCGAAACGTGCTCGCTGAGGCAGCAGAGGGCCTCTCCGCAGGCCTGCTCGCTCCCCTCTCAGCTGTAATCTGGCTGTGACAGAATCAATGTGGGCTCCGGAGGGGTCAGTGTCCGCGCCACACAGCCCGGCCCGCGGGGGGCGCCGTGACCTCTGACCTCCCACGCCAGCGGCCGAGCAGATGCCAGGACCGCTGGCTCCTCTCCCCTCTCGTCCGGCGGACACGAGGGAGCCCAGCGCTGCCCGGGAGGAGGAGCAGATCCGTCACGGCGCTCTAAAGCCCAGTCAGCGGTGGGCTAAAGCCTAAAGATCTAAAGATCAAGGATCCATCGCCGAGATCCCCTACCTGCTCTCGGAGCAGGTGAGGGGAATGACATCGCCATGGAGATGGAATACGAGGGGGACAAAATGTAGCCCAGACCAGCATGTGGACCTGACCCTGTGACTGGCCCCATGCATGTAAGGGAAGTGGAGGAGAAGGGCTTACTAAAACAGATTACATGGATTAAAAGTCCAGGGATTCTCCCCAAAGACAGGTCCTGGATCAGCGCTTAGTTGTTATACTAAACGGCTGGGGTCAGGATCAGAAGCATGTAAACTGATTCGATTTTGGGGGGGCAGGATGGATCCAGGCCATGGTGCTCCAGGTCAGAAAGGCCACTGCCTCACTTCTTGGCAGTGGTCAGCCATTTTAAGAACAGGAAGGCAGAACACAACATGGCAAGTGTTACTGAAAAACACGGATGTACTCGTAGCCAGATCCATGAACCATCACACACATTACTGCCAACAGCAGACATCAGACCCAGCTAAAGGGTAATAGCAGACCCACACATCACTAGAAAGTGCCAGAAACCACAGAGATACCAGAAATCACTGCTCATTTAGGATGGGCTGATCAACCATGATCTAAAACATGAGACATTCGGTGTCCAGAGGATGGTACCCAGAGTGAAGTGATGGGATTTGTCCAGCAGGTGGCGCTCAGAGTGGAGCAGTGGAGGAGACTCACCGCGTTGGTGTTTAACGTCGGGGGGGAGGGAGCGGGGTGACCAGCTCGGTCCCGGTGCGGCAGAGGGCGGTTCCCACCCCACAACCCCCTGTAGGACCAATGGCAGCCCAAACGTCCACTGAAGCCCCTCCCACAGAGGGGCGCCCTCTCTGTGGAACGCCACACCGGAGTTCTTCTGTACTGTACAACCCGAAAGTCCCCTCTTTTCATTTCAGCCATCTTTCTCCCTCACACCCGTTCCTTTTCTTTTATTCTTCTCCCCTTTGTCTCTCTCTCTCTCTCTCTCTCTCTCTCTGTCCTTATCTGATACAGAAATAACACCCACACCTCCTGACTCGTTCTGACACCTGTGTGCATCACACTGCTGCAGTTTACAGATGAGAGAGGTGCCAGGGTCTGTGAACGACTCGTTGCGCTGGGAGGTTTTAGTCAAGCAGTATCTGTGCAGGAGAGAATTCCTTCGTTAGTGTGTGTGAGTCATTGCTGTTAATGATTACGGCGGTCCGTGCGACCCCACCCAGTCCTCCTGCTCTACTTTCTAAAAGTTAAATCCAAACAGGACTTCCCTTTTCACTCTCTCACCATGATCCCACTCCCCCAAAAAAAAAAAACCCTTACTCTCCATATTCCCTCTCCGTGGAGTTACAATCATGTACTGTACCCCCCACACCACCACCAGCACCCACGTTCCAGTTTGGCCCAGTCGAGCTGCCTGCACCCTGCTCACAGTCAAAACCCAGAGCCTTCCAAAGTACAGTGAGAGTGCTTGAACTCCACCCCCCACCCCCACCAGCCCCTACCCCCGCCTTTCAAAGGCAGTAAACAGAGACAGCTGGACTGAAGCCTTTTCACCGCTGTAATTCTCTGTAATTGAGAATGAGCATGGATCAAGTTCAGGCCTGCTGTATTCATAAATCTTCAGTCCTTAATTACATTAAAGTGGACCATGCAGGCAGGCTCTATGGAAACAACACGCCCTATCAGCTCCTCCAATCAGAGCTCATTAGTGGGAGTGTGTCTCAGGATCAGTGTGTTTTCCCTCTGTCTTTAAAGGGCACACAGAAAAAAAACAGTCTGCAGTGAAATATTAACAAGGCCCTTTGAGCAGCGAGTGACAGCGGGCGTCACCCCTAGCGACCGCGCTGCTAGCAGGGTAATGATATTTGTACTGGCCAAAGAGATGTGAGTACATAACACACAGAGAACTCTCTCTGTCTCTGTCTGTTTAAATCGCTCTCTTCCTCTCTCTCTCTGTCAGGAACTACTGCATGTCATTATGGGCCCAATAATTATTTTTGTATCCTTCATAAAATATTCATGATCTCATAATATTATACTGTCCCTGTTTCAGAAAGAAAACGTTATAACTCCTGAGCAGTTAAGCTGCTTGAAAATGATTTCTGTTTGCAAACCAATATGGTGGCCTAAATGTGACATTTCAAAAAATTCCTAATGAGTCAATTATAAAGCATAGAAAACTAAAATACAGAATGAGACACTTTTTTACTAATATGCTATTACCTGGTTGTCAATATAGTGATTGGAAAAAACTTCCAATACACATTATCCATGCACTCAAATATCTGTTCTGTTAAAATATATATATTTAGGTGAATAGCCGCCAAAAGGCAATAAAATCAAAAAGTCTTTCATACAACCGGATGCAGTGCACTCCTGAACCTGTGCCATCAACATGAATGTTGATTTCAGAGCTGGTGAGCAAATCCAGGGATCAGTCGCTGTACTGTATTGAATTGTTGGGGTTCCTCAGATTGTTGGGGTTCCTAATTATGCACCAGGGTCCACAGACAATGAACGGTGGACCTCTGCTTTGACCAGTGCTAGCTTTCCTGTAGTCATATGTGGCTTGGATGTTGAGAAATAGTCACCGGATATTGTGTGAAAGCATCAGGTGATTCAGTTGGCTTGAATATCAAACTGTCTGTGTGAATTAGTTCAGTGCTGTTTGTAGACAAGACTCCCACAGGGCAATGCATACTTGCTGTACTGTGTGCGTGGGGAGTTCAGTTGGCATCACGTGCCGCATTACGCAAAAACAAATACGGTCCCTGTCACCTGCCACTGGCCTTTTTCAGCTGTGTCAGTTATGACGTTCTCCGGTGCAGTGACCACATCAGTTAACAAGGGGCTACAGAGTGGTAGGGGGCTGCATTGGCTTTACGTCTGCCCCTTCCCACGTTGACGGAGGATGTCACAGGGATGGCAAAGACCCACTTTTGTGACTGAGAATTCCAGATTGAGGATAAAAATCTTCCAAAAAAAGAAGAAACATCTGGCCACTGAGTAATTCAGTAACCGTGACAGATTTGAGAATTGTTCATTGTCAATCTGGTTCAGTAGTTTTAAACATATTCATTTTTGTGTCGATAAACCCTGACAAAAGGTTTTGAGGTAGCTAAGGAGCTTAATTTTTAGACAGGAAGTTGAGTTATTAAGACACTGATTCTGTTAGTCCCAATCGTATGGAATTGTTCATACATCAATATTATACGGCACTTTTATTAAAGTAGCAAATTCGATGTAACATTTAAAACAGTAAAATTCAAGAGCTGCTGCAAATCGTGGGGCTGCCAATACGTTGCTTTTAAAATATCATGTAGAGAAATGTAACCGATGCCTCATACTGAAATTGTACACCAGACACTGGAGCTGTCAAATGAGAGAAACAGT